>NC_139064.1:6010000-6332819 GCF_965140915.1 Aythya marila
TCTTCTCAGGTGCGAAACCAACCCCAAACCCCTAGCTTGTAATTAAGACCATTTTTTCCTGTTATTACTTGTTAGCTTGCATTACGTGAACCTCTCTTGAACATGAGAACACAGCTCTGCAGTAAGCGATGCCTTTCGGTTGTGAGTGGGGAGCAGCACTGCTGCCCAGGAGGCAAGCAGGGAATGTTTCTGTGTGTGGGAGCTGGAGAACTGCAAGCAGTCCTTGCCACGGTGTCCTGGTCACTCTGTCCTTCCATCAGTAAATGGGGTGATGGTGCTGCCAGCCCTACATCCACGGGGACTTCACCCATGCACCGGGGTGGAGTACCCAGATTGTCCGCTGGTTAGAGAGGCTCTTGGGAGATAAAAATCTCCAGTGGTTGCGGCTTGTGGGATGTTAAAGCAGCTCTCGTGTCTAGAGATAGGGCAGCATGGTGCTCAGATGAGAAGCAGCTCATGGCTCGGATCTGATCTGAGCCTGATGTGTTGGCGGCACGGCTCGCAGACGAGGTGGAGGTCAGTCAGCTGGGGCAGAAGATCAGCGTGAGGCAGGAGGGGCTGCGCCACGGCTGGCTGCTCATCTGAAGTTAGCCTGGTCCCCTGGGGCGAGGCCCTGTGCTGAATGCTGCTCAGAAAGGAGGGCAGTTGTGCACCTTGCTAGTACAGAGGGTCCTCTGCCTGCGTGTTCCTCGCTTCAGCTTGCTAGTAGAGAACTCGCTGCGTTTCTTCACGTGTCTTCATCCCAAAAAAAAGCACTGCCTGGCATGCGTTTGAGGGAGAAGGTTTCCTTGCCAGCTCCCAGAACGCCGAGCTTCCACTGGGATCCCAAGTGGGCTTCTGTGCACTGCGTGGAGTGTGGCACGAAAACCAAAGCGTGAATAAACATTTTGTATTGACTTCCATGTTAAAGAACTCTCTTTCATTCTCCAAGGTGGTATCAAATGTGGTATCGGATGCCCTGGCAGTGTCTATCACGATGTCAGCTCCACGGACAGGTTATATTCCTGAAAGCACCAAATCTATGGGGGCTGTCTGTTGTGTGGTAACTTAGATCAGGATCAGTTGCAATCCCTTCCCTTCCCGCTAGTAAAATTATTCCAAGTAGTTTTATTTGACCATCTTTTTATTAAATACTTTAGTGCTTTCTCTGCATTGGAAGCAATATATTGGAAAAACATTTGGTATCAGGCACTGAAATCGAGATTGCAGGGGAACATGGCTGCTGCTCCTGCAAAACCTCTGCCTGAAGGGTTAGGTGAAAACTTCATTTTTGCCCCTATTTGGCCTTAAAGATTTATATATATATTTTTAATGGACCTCACCCTTTCAAAATCATATCCTATGTTTTAAATATAAGTTACTATGTTACTACACAGTGTTTCAATGTGCTAGCTTGGTAAGCATGTCATCCGTTTTGAATTAACATTGTAATATCAGGTCTAGTGCTGTGCTGCACTAAAGCAGAGGCCTTGGGGATGCTGAAATCCTTCCTAGTGACCGTATTGCTTCAGACTGTGGAAGCTGTAAAGCTAAATTCATTTAGATTTGTTTACGGAGAGCAGGCTTCTGCTGGGTGAACCCTGGAAATGCCACAAGGTTTCTGCTCTGTTACGAGGAGGGGCGCCATGGAAGAGGCAGCAGCGCAGCCGCTGTCACACGCAGTCAGTGTGTGGGCCCGTGTGCTCAGGGAGGGGCAGCTCACGGCAGACGTGGGGGGGAGAAAAAGGTGTTTGGATGTAAAGGCTCATAAAGTAGTGCGGGTTTTGTGCTAAGTGAACCTGCCTGGTTGCATTTTTTCCATAACTCACGGTGTTCGGCATGCCCCAACTTTTCTTGCTGAAGTTTTTCTTGCTCTGAGTTTAGCGACGAGCTTCGTCTCACGTCTCTGAGACCTGCTGTACCTTCCCCCGTACCTGGGAAGCACTTTTTCCCTGAGCACTTGTCACTTCAAGCACTCATTTTTCTAATCAAAAAGGCATTTAATGTCCCTTTCACTTTCATAATCTTCATTTAAATGCAGTCCCTTGAACTACACACCTGGTAATTGGATGCACAGTTTACTGCTTCTGGAACGCTGGTGTTTGGCACCACCAGAATGTGAATCAAATCAGCCATGAGTTCTCCTGTTTGATCTGTAAAAGACATGTTTCTGAGTTTTGCTCAGTGTTTTAAGTTATGGGAATGGGCTTGATTTGATTTGGAAATATCAGGCCTTCTTAGTATAAACCTAGGTTATATTTTTGAAGCAAATCCATGAACCTGTAGAACTTGTAGTGAGCATCAGAAGCCTGAAAACTAGCTACCTGTGTAACTGTCAACTGCATCAATAGAGCTTAGATTTTCTTTATTTTTGAATATCTTGATTTCTAGGAAGTTTATTGTAAAATATTTTTTTTTAAACCCTTTGGTGAGGTGTTCCTCACCAAATAGGTAATAGACCACAAGACGCAGAGAGCAGAATATTGCTGTTGCTGCAAATTGGAGAGCCTTTGCAGAGGCACCAGCTTTAGCACCAGTGATGGCTTACTCTAACAGCCATTACAGCATGAAATTGTCAGAAACATCCCAGTAATAAACTTGCGCGGTTGAAATTTATCCATTGCCTCCCAGAGATTCATCCCTCAGGAGTTCTTCACAGCGCTTGTTTTCATGCTGGAAATATGAACACATTTAACAGTTGCACAACAGTGCAGCACATCTTTAAAGATATTTATAAACAAGTTTCGTAATGCTTCCCTGATTGAGCAGCCACCTCTTGCTTACAGTGCTGTTGGCGACAGTGGTTATATTCTGGTGATTATTTTTGATACGCAGCTCTATGAAACAGAGGCGGTCTTTGTGTTGGTGCAGCACTTTGCTCGGTAGGAGCTTCCAGCCAGTTCTGTAGTAGTATTGTAAAATAATTGCACTTGGTTCTCTAAGTTTGTTTCCTCAGTTTGTCCTACAACAAGCACAAAAGGAGCATGTGACTCCTGCTCTGAGATTTTGTTGCCCAGCCGTTCAGTTTCCTACGGTGAACTATCTGCACGCTCAGGCTTTAAGGTAGATTTATTCTGGGGAGCAGGGGATGGGATAGGGACAATTTTCAGCTAGCTCTTTTTATTTATATTTGAAGAGCAGTCTCCAAATCGTTATTGTGGCAAATGTACATCCTTTTTATAAAAATACTCATCTATAAATATTGATTATGATAACTTCTGTGCACCAAATTACAGCCTGCCTGTGCCAGGGCATGATTCACCTCCTGCTGCATGGCAGTTGTCACCCAGGAGTCTGGCACTCTTGTTTCTTTTTATAGCTGTGACTTGAACATAGTGAATTTCTTCCTCCTTTGTCTTACAGCAAGTTAGCTTTGAGACATCCTAAAGCCATGTGTGGATCGGTGAGACTTAAAAGTGGCGGCCTGGCCCTCCTTGAAAGAAAGCCCAGACGTTGCATCTGACTGTTCACCTGTGTGATGGGACAAATAGGCTGAACAAGCCACTCTGAATTATTGGTGCCCTCTCTGTTCCCCTGGGAGCACATCTGGGTTTGCAGGCACTAGGGGAATCGTGTCCTGTGTGCAGTGAGTGCAGCTGTTGGGCACAGGAGGCATGCAGCAACCTCTCCCGTTTTTTTCCCCCTCCCAAAGCTGTTTTGCAGTACAGCCACCTCACGTCTCCAGCAAACTTCCCACCCTTACACTGAAGGGGTGGTGCATTGATTTACTGACAGATTCTTTTGCCATTATCCTGCTTTAAAATGGACTTAAAGAGGTGGGCTGAGGCTTGGTGCCAGGCAGCTGTGGTTGATGTCAATACAGGGATCTGCTCTTCGGCTGCCCTGGGCTTACAGCAGAAGGCCACATGTTTCTCTGGTGATGCATTACGTTCTGTCCTGCTAGACTGCTTGAAGTTAGGTTAGGTTTGAGTTAGACTTTCATGTCCTATTGTATTCTATGAAGAAATTTACTTAATACTTGCTTGTTTTATGTTTAGTTTTCAGAAGTGACCTTAAAGGGCTTGTTTTAGCTTAACAAGAAGTGCAGGTAACTGCATTGAGATCACATCTTTATGGCGCAATGTGGATTTTCTTCCTGTTTTATTGAGAGAGAAAAATCTGTACTGTTAAGCCTTCGTGGACTGTAAGGGATTGGGAAGCAGACCTGGGAGTCGGGAGCCCTGTACTGTAATCCCACAGTAATTGGTTGTGTGTGCTCAGACAAGTTATTTAATGTCCCGTCCTTTTGTTTCTTTTCCAGCTTTTCTGTGCAAATTCTTCTGTATTTTGAATGTTTCTGCTGGCACTGCAGAGTGTGATCTGACTGGGATGCCTAGGCACTATTGGAGCTAGCTTTCCTTGAGGGAAAAATATAATTTTTTTTAAAGCATTTTTTAAATGATGGTAGGAACCCAGCTATTAGAATCTTCTGTATTCTTTTTTCGTTTTCTAAAAAAATCATTTGAAAGCTGTATCATACCTGAAGTTTTGTACCTGTTGAGCACTCATGCATGAAATAGATACTGAAAGACCAAAGATATGCTCAAAACACCTTGCATTGAATGTCTTGAGGAATCCTGTTCCTGTCACCCCAAAAGACCAGGGTCTAAGCCTTGACCCAAGGTTGCACAGGTAGAGTGTTTTTCAGGCATATGCTGTGTTTAGCAAGTTATGCTAGGTTCCTACTCTTTAATTGGCAAAGAACCTGATTTATGCCAACAGCAGTTCTTTGGGAAATAATGAAAGCAAGTTTGTGAACCAAAAAGAGAGTTCAGTCTAACCAGTGAGTTGGCTTTAGGGAGAATTCTGCTCTCTCATATGAAGGAAGTTGCAAAGGAACTAATACTTCTTGCTCTTCCAGCTGAATTTAGCTGAATTTGTAGGTTGTTTTTGTTTGTTTTATTTGGCTTTTTTTGTTTATTTTCTTCTTCTTTTTCCCCACCCCCTCAAATAGTGGCATCCTTTCAAGCTGTGTTCAGGAGACCATAGTTTCGAACAGTGAGTGGGATGTGTTTTCGAAAACATGGTGCAAGATGAGTTCTCTTATGCTGGAGCAAGGTAGGCAACAGGAGAGTAGACAAGAGCGCAGCATCCTGGTGTCTCCTCTGTTTTGTGATTATCTGAGGGTCTTGTCCCAAAAAGTTGCTTATGAACTTCAGGTTTTTGAACCCAGTCTTAGTGGTTTAAGATGTCACCTCTTAAGTTATATGCAATGATAATAAACATCACGGGGAAAGGAGAGGCAATAATTGTACACATCCCAGCTTTTTGCTGAGGGAGGTAAATCCAGTATATGCTAAAATGAGTAGTAAGCATTGCGTGTATGCAAAATCCTGTTCTTACCCATAACCAAATAACCTACTGCGTTGTGTGAATATCTACTGCAAAACATTGTACTTGGAGTGAAAACCAGCTCTGCTGCAGAACTTTGAGCACAAAGGCAAAATTAACTTCTTGGAGTTGTAAAATCTCCTGTTAGTTCCAATTACCGTGAAACTGCTTAAATCTATTTCTTCAGTTTGTGTTTAATTTTAGTTATCTGTGGATTTGTGGATATCTATTTGTGGAGACTGTCTGCTTTTTAACTGCTGGCTTTACACCTTGAGTGCTCATTAAATTGTTGAATTAAGGGTTTCTTAATGATGGTAAGAACCCAACTACTAGAATCTTCTGTATTCTTTTCTGGTGTTGTTAAGTATCACTTGAAAGTTGTATCACACCTGAAGTTAACTTGTTTAAATTTAATGAGGAAGCATCTTTTTATCCTACCAGGGGCTGTTTCCAGTTCATCTGTCTAAATCTTACTGTTTTCTTTTCCGTGGTGATGGTTCGGAAGCCGTGGTGTTAAAGCCTTGACGTGCCGCACCTCAGTGCTGGGCTCTTGTGGCCTGGGGATGAGTTACCCCAAGCTGCTTCCAAGCCACGCTGCTTTTAAGGGAAGCTTTCAGCATATCTTACTTCTTGTTTTCTGACACGTTTAACAACTCACGTTCCTTTTCCCATCAAACCGGTACCCTTGGTGTGTTAGGTGTTGTAGATGTTGAGCCTGGGGCAGGACACTAATACATTTCTCTGTGTGTCCTTTTCCCCCTTTTAAGATCTCTCACTGCAACATGCACCCAAGGTTCTTGAATGTTGTTCTCTGTGCAAAACTAATGAAAATTTTGCTAAAGAAATTCCCCAAGCTCTGTCTCAGTCTTATTTTCTTCTGGTGCTTCTCAGCTTTATTATAGTTTTAAAAGATTAGATTATACACATAAGAAAAGCAATTAACAAGAATCTGTGTATAAAAATGGATTGTGATGACAGAAAATTAGATGTCTTTCATCTCCTTTTTTTCATTTGAGGAAAAGGAAGTGTCATCTCTTCTCTATGTTCAAAACAGCCATTTTATTCTCATTTAACTCTGTTCTTTCTTTTTTCTTTTTTTTAAAAAAAAGCTTTCAGTGGTACATTAAAAAAAACAACAACAACAACAACAACAAAAACAGAAGCTGTACTTGGAGAAAATTCAGAATATATTTTTAAGCAGAAAATATTTATGTCCAGTTTTTAACGAAATCAATGCTTTTTCATGCAGAGATTATCGTAAAGATGTGTGCTGTGTTTTGTCTTCATGTACTTTGTGCTGGTGTCAGTGGTAGTTGGAATCGCTCCTTCCCCTTGAAGGTTGGTGAAAGCTTGGAGCTCCAGTGGCTGTCCTTGGAGGCAGGAGTAGGAGCAGCATTTCTCGCCATGCAACATTTGTATTATGTAATGTCTGTGAGCTACGTTTCCATTCGTTATCCGCTTCTGCAATATTTAAAAAAAAACAAACAACCCCAGTACCAGGAAGAAGTTGCTCTGTCACTGAGGTCTGCAATTAATACAGTTCTCTAGCTGTAGAACCGATGTAGTTAATAAGACATTGAATGACAGTTTCTTGGAATATTACTTGAGACCTCACAAAACAGAATATTCATGTGTTTATGATGTGGGAATGTAGGAGAAGTTGCAGATACAGAACTGGGACTGAAGTAATCTCCCTGCAGGCGAAGATAATATGCTACCCCCATGCACTGAGAAGTTTCAGCCCTGTTTAGAGGGATTATGCATATTGTGTTTCTTTCATGTTGTTTGTTTATTTGTGTCCTTTCTGTTGAGCAGGCACCTTCTGCAAAGCACAGGCTGAAGTATGGCGTCAGCCCGTTTATTCAGCCCTTACCATCACAGCCAATCCCACACCTAATTTATTTGGAGGGTTCCAGCCAGTTATATTTGCAAGCAATTGAGACCTGCCAGCTCTAGGAGCAGAGCAGAGCCTCTTCCAAATGATTGTGAACACCTCTATCCATCCTGCTGTGTTTTCCCTGTTCTAAGCAGCGAGCCCGGTGGGAGATCATCCTGTGCTTTTCAAGCATTCTTGATTGTGGTATTAAGGAAGAAAGACTTGTGCTGAGCACACTGGATACTTGATTTAACTTTGGCATTTCTTTTGTCTGTAAAACATTAGGCATAAAACGTTGATTAGGGACAGCTGAAGGACATTGCTAAACTCCTCCAACCTGTCTCCGTAAGTTTAACAATTGCAAGATTCACTTGAAAAGTGACTGATTTTACTCTGTTGGAGTAAAGGAGTTTCTTACAAAGCAGCGTTTGGGAAAGGGGAAGGAAAATATGTTCATCCATGGGTGAATATGAGTGTGGATAAGAGGTGGGGGAAGAGCTGATTTTCAGGAAAAGGAAAATGGGAAGTGAATAAAGTAACAGCAGGATGGTGAGAGATGCAAGTGGGGAAGCAGGGGGCGATAAGGCAGAGAGCAGGAAATTTGAAAGGATGAGAACCTGAAAAAGAGCATAGTTGTGTAAGAACCTGGTAGAGGAAAGCAGTGAAAAAAAGATGGGAACAGCAAAGTGAAAGTTCTGGTGAGCTTCATGGTTTAGTTCATCTGGGGCTTAAGACAGACCTTTTTTTTTCTTTTTAACACCAGTGGAGGGGGACAGATTCTGGAAGCCTTTTTGCACTATGAAAGCAAAGGGAGAGGTGGTGAGAAGTTATTTAAAGATACCTTCTTGCTGTAATAGTGTTCCTGTGGAATCCAGCTTCAGTTAATGAAGCTTCATGCAGGCACCAAGGCTCACCTTGGTGAGGTGTGGTGGCCTGGCTTTGTTAGCCATTCAGGAAGGCTCAGTCCTTAATCGCTAATCTCTGAAGAAGCACACGTTCTTTTCTGGGTAAGTGTGAAAAACCTGGCCTGACTCTATTAATCCACGCTCTGGGAGATCGCACGCACGTCTTTGGTAATTTTTGAGTTATCGTTCGTATGCTCTTTCGCAGTTCCCTGTTGTTCCCAATGAGAACATTGGCAATATCCCTTCATAGCAAGGTGCTATGAAGTGCTTGGATGGTGAATGTGAAAAACAGAGATGTAACTCCGTTTAGGTGGCAGGAAGCGTAAAACCAAGACAATATACAGACAGGAATACCTAAACTGTACCATTTCAAACTTTAATGTCCAAACAAGCAAAACTATGGGACCATTTCAGAGAGGGTTATTCAGAATGAAAGGAGAATGTGAAAAGAACAGACAATGACAGAAGACAAAAATTGTCCTTCCTCTTTCCTTGCAACTGTCTTGGGGAAAAAGGAGAGCTTTTATCCAAGAGGATACTAAGGTGACTATAGGGACAGAATTATTACCACTCGTCTACAGTGTATTCCTGCAAGTCAAATTAGAGTTGGCTAATATAAGAAACAGAGCAGCCTGTTGCTGGCCTTATGTGGGAGGGAGTCCTTTGTATGACTGCATATTTAGGCACTGGGTGCCTGATGGGGTATGTGACAGCTACCCGATAGGTGCTTAAAGGAAATTCTTCCTCAGGGGTGGGATTCGTGCTGGTACACAGGCATGGAGCTGAATCATTGCTGCTGCAGAAGACTGACTGTGTAATCCCATCAGATATTTTTACGTGTCCTCTAGGTGAGCTAGTCTGATGGCGCTAACAGCTGGCCTGGCGCACAGTTTTCAGCTCCTGGGACAAAATTGCCATTACCAAGGTGTTTGGAGAGGATCAGCTTATATGTGAAGAGCAGCTGGTGGAAAGGGACTTGAGTAACTGTGGAATGATGCTCAGAAATGAGAGGGACGGACAGATGGGGGAAGCATTCAAAAACGTTCAACTACTGTGCAGCCTGTTTCAGTGATAGATACCCAGATGCTCAAATCCCTCTCAGGATGTTCTGTTTCTTCGTTATTGCTAGCCTCTTGTACGGGAGAGGAATTGCTCCCTTAAGTGCTGTCCTTCGGGGCCAAAAAGCTGTTATCTCTGAGGACTTTGACCTGGTCGCAGCGACATGTGCCTGTGTCAATTGCCATTCGACCCGTTCCCCTATTACTCAAACTCTGACTCCAGACTTGGCCACCTTCCACTCAGACACTCCTTTTGCAGGCGAGGCAGTCCTCTTGCATCATCAAACTGTCATGAAAAGACAGCGCTGCTCTCTTCCCCACGAGTCTTACAGGTGGCAGAGCTCTTCAGAGCAGCATCAGGTGCCCGGCCACCTTCTGTTTTCCCTGAGCCTGCCTCTGCTTGCTCTCTGCTACTGAGCCTGCTCTACATTTTCTGCACGTCCGGAGGAAAACAAAACGTGTGGGGTAACTGCTGTGTTTGCTTTTCTCTCTCATGTCTCCGTTCAGTGTCCCTCAGGACCTTTCTTGTCCTGGCAGTTTATCTTGCATTTTTGCTAGGCTCAGGTGGGTAGGTTTTCAAATGAGGCTGATGATCCATTTCTACAAAGGTGACTTCTGAACGTGTAAATGTTAAATAAAGCTTCCCTTTTCTTTTGTAACACAAAGCTCTCTTTTTCCATGTCTAACCCATTTGAGGGATACATTTCAAACCCATGCTTTCCCCCTACCCCTTCATGTCTCTCTCCCTAGAAGGCAGGTGGCTGAGGTGTTGATGGTGCTGAGTGCAAGCAGGTGGATTGCGCAGACACACCTTGAGCATCGCAGGGCACTTGTGCAGGCACGAACTTGTACCGAGAGGCAGCTTGTTGAGGCTGCTTGATGAAGGAAGAAAGGCACTGTGGGAGCACTGAAATGAGTCACCTAGCTTGGAGTCTGCTCCATGAGGCTGGATTCCTCCTCACCTCGCAATGAGGTTGCACTAACTGTGTTGCAGGAAGTGCCTGTTTCTCCTGGCAGGGGTTGCACCGGAGAAGGTCATGGTTCCTGACTTAAAAATACCTGCAACACGTCCCGTGCTGGGTACAGAGCTGGGTGGCTGCTCTGTAGCTTCCCTTCTCTCTCTGGTTTCTAGTCCAGCTGAAGTACAGGCATCCTGTTTTAATTTTGCACTTGTCATTTTCACAGTACCAAATTCAGATCAGAATGGATATAAAGTAGGTTAGGCCATGTCTTCCCTGCAGCGGTGTCGTGCCGGAGGTCACCCACCTCGTCGTGCAGTGTGGGTGCCACAAGGTTTTGCACGGGCACAGCGCCCACACAGTACCCGGAGGGTCGGTCTGGCCTCGGGGCTAGGGCAGGGTCGTGCACTGCTGGCTCTGCTTTCTTGGTGGGCAGCTCTGGCAATAGCTTTACTGATGGATGTCCCTTTAATGACCCATGTTGTTTAAAAAACAATAAAGAAAAAATGCACCTGATACCTTTAAAGAAGGACTTGGCTGGGAGTTGAGGATGTTCCGTGTTACGTGCCCGGCGTGACGAGGAGGTTTTCTTCTGCATCTCAGCACCCCCCCTCCTCCGACCTGAGGTATCGGCAGGGCTGGTCCTTTTCAGTGAGATCCTAAACTTTCTTTCCTTGTCCTTCCCCTGATACTGCATATACGGATACTCTGGAGTGTGTTTATAGAGGAATCCATAAATTATCTTCAGCTGATCATCAGAAGAACGAGGTCCATACCAAGGAATCCAGCAAGCAGTAACTGTCACGGAGATGTACCAATGCAGAGCTGTATAAAGGGCCTTTGAAGATGATTAATTGCGGAGGTGTGCGGTCCTGGCGGTAGCCTTGTCTTTTAAATACAGCCTTGAGCACAGTTCTCGTATGGGAGCATGTGCAGGAATGCAAACTCCCCTTTGGACAGGGATTAGAAGGCGGCTGCTGCAGCCTGCTCAGCGTTGGTTTTCTTCCCGGGGAAGGCACGGCTTGGGCCAGCCCTCGGAGACTCCTTTAACTCAGCCGTACAGAAGGAGCGTCTGATGTGGTGAGGAGGGGTTGAAAGGCTTTGACATAAGTTTTGTCAGTCAGAAATTGCAGCCTGTTTTTCTCCTTCTCGTGCTGTGATTCACCAAGTCTTTCCGGTATAAAAACTTGGTCGTGTAACATGGGATCGAACAGAGTGAGCCACGGAGCGCAGTCATTCAGAGAAGGCAAATGTCCTGTCATATGCTTCAGCGGAGAGCACTTTGTGACCTCGGTCATCAATTAGCAATGAAATAGTTCTTGTCTCGGGCTAGCCGCAAGATTTTCTTTTAAATATTTTAGCTTCTTGGTTCCAGCTGGCCAGTTGGTCTTCATGTTTCTTGAACTTGCGCCAGGGCATGTTGAGCAATGCCTTACCGAAAATTTTGGTTGTAATATACAGTATTAAGATGGAGGTGCTTAAAGTCATTTAGGCAATTTTATATATATATATATATATATATATATATATATATATATATGTAAACACAGAGATATTTTTCCATTAAATTTCATTTGCTTTTGGAAGCAAAAGTAGTCCTACATTATCTTGTCATGCATACATTATTAATTGAATTCATTTTTAATTTAATGAAAAATTATGCTAGAGCAAGGGAGGAAGCTGTCTTGTAGCATCCTTGCTCTTTCTTTGCCTAGATAACCTCAAGCAGTCAAAGAGGTTAGATTTAAAATCCATTCTTGGTCAGAATTTTTCTCCTTAAATGGAGCAGTGTTTACATTCAGGAAACTATCAAAGGAGGAACGAATGCATCCGCGGAGGTGACAAGTGGTATTCAGGTTGTATAATCTCATTCTTTGTGGTTGGCAGAAGTTTCTGTTAGAGAACTGTCTGAAAAGGCGTTCTCAATGCAGTTTCCCCATTTAAGTAGTAGAAGGTTGAATCATTGTGTAAAGCTAATTATCATTCTTGTAAGCTGTCACCATGGAAGTTAGTGAGTTGGTCAGGAGGGTGGCTGTGTCAGAAAGAAGCTCTGGGCTGGAGAGCTGATCCTGCCTGGCTCCCTGTTCCCCTGAGGATTAGGAGAAAATGTTCCCAGCAAATTGGAGCTTGCAGTTACTGATGCTGTTCTGCTCTGTTCTCTTCATTAAAAAGTAAAAAAAAAAAAAAAAAAAAGGAAAAAAAAAAAACAAACAAACACAAACACACTCAGTCCTCACCACAGTTGGGACCAAATTTTTATGTTTCTATTGTTGTGATAATTTAGGTCCCAAATCAGTACAAATGTAGCTGACTGGGGAGCAGACCTCATCTGTAAGAGAAATGATCCATTACTGTCAAAACTCGCCTTCAGCAGAAATAATCAAGCTCATGTGCGGTAAGGCTGTCCGTTTACATCACACTGTAGCACAGTTTTGGGCCTGAGCTTCCACAGGATGTCTTAAGACCCTTTTTAAAATGTGGCGTAGAAATGTTCACAGCTTTGTTTCCTAATAACCGGTGAATTCCTGTAGGCTCTCGAAGAAAATACTTATTTTTTTGTTGTTTAAGTATAGAATCCAGAGCTCTGGTCTCGAGTAAAGGCCTGTACAGAAAAAGGCACAAATAAAAATCCAGGGTGTCTCTCTCTAGCCTTGGGGAGTTGGCAGTCAGAGCATGAGCCGACAGGTAGTATCTGATGCAGACAGCCGAGCCAAGAGGCGCTGAGACGATGCGCGAGCGCGGCTGGCAGCGCTGCAGCCCCAAGTGCAGCAGCAGCACGGCACCCTCAGCGGCAGTGGCCCTGCTGAACCCCTGTGCAGGGGTGAACGTGGCTCCTGCCCAGGTCCTCAGCAGGCACGGCACCTGCCGGAGCTGTACCCTGACGGCATCTCCTTGTGCTTCTCCCCACAGCTTCTGGTCCACCAATACGCCCAGCGGCACACCTTGGGCTCTAACCGATGCGGTATGGGCAGGAGCTGTTGAGTTCCTGTGCTTTATCCCTTTATTAAACGGGTCTGCTCTTGCTCCGTGCTGCATTGCTATAGGATGCACCCTTACGAATGCACTTTACACATCTGGGCTCTCAGAGCTCTGTTTTATCCTGGTGCAAAGTGAGAAGAGTTGTTTTTAAATGAGCGTATTATTTCATATTCAGTTCTCTTTATTTTTAGCTTGTCCTACTGGGGCAGGTCTGTTTTGGTGAAACAAAGAAAAATTAGCATTGGGAGAAAGGGATTTAGAAACAGTCGTTCAGGCTTTCTAGGCACGGAACAGGGAGAACCTGTTTGCTCTGCCCGCTTTGCCAGGCTCGCAGCTTTCCCTGCCGCAGCCGCTGAACCAAGGTGAGCCGAGTCCTCACGCACTGGGTCTAACGAGGTGGTACTGCTCAGTTACACAGCACTTAGCCAACAACACTGATCTGACCATTTAAAAAGAAAAAAATCAATAGTTATATTGACTGTTTTGCATAATTGGGGACTGGGTAGCCTTTTCCCTGGAACTTTAAGCAAGAAAGCGTTTCTATTTAGTAAATCTTCTGTCTTTTAGGCCTTGTGTTACACCGAGAGAGCACAGATTACATGTTGGGTTTCCCTGGGCTCTATTCCTGCGTATAGGCAGCAGCTGATGTTATTTGTTACAAATTACAGCTTGTGTTTTTGAGCTAGACCTTCAGCAAATAGCGGCAGTAATACAAAGAACTTGCACCATTTCTCGGAGGTGGGAATAGCTCTGCATTTTGTACCGGTACGGAAAGATTAAAACGACTTGATCAAGGTCACGCAGCAAGCTAATGGCAAAGCCAGGACTGAAAAGCACTCATCCATCATCCTGGTTCTCCCCTTTATTTGCTGGTCCTCGCTGCCTCTTAGGGATATTTAATCTTCTAGCCTGCTGCAGGGGGGGGCTGATGAAACACTTCAGTCCTTTCATGGGATCTGAAAGTTGGCTAATAACGCTTATTCCTTGTTTACGGTTCAGTGTGTAAACTGGAAAGTGGGAAGCACAATATCAGCTTTGCAGAACTTTTAAAGCAGGCTGCGTAAAGGCAGAAATCAATCCAGCCGCATGGGTCTCCTCTGGGAACCCTGCAGATCCTAGCCAATTTCCAAAAAGCAGGAAGCAGAACCCTGAGGAAATGAGGTCGCAGCAGCTGGCACAGCTGGGAATAGCCTCCGTTTTGGTTGCTCGCAGAAGTTGAATTTTGGGGTGAAAACATCCAGCTCGGGCAAGGACACCCGCCTCGTGCAGCTGGGGCAGGCTTTCAGCTGCAGTGCCTGTGGCAGCCTCGGGAGAACAACGCGGAGCGGTGCTGCCGAGGGAAGGCGGAACGGGAGCCCGGCGTCGCGGGTGCTCCGCGTCTCGCTCAGCTTCCCCGGGCGTGCGGAGCTTCACCGGGACGCAGGGGCGGCAGCGGGTGAGCCCCAAAGGTCAGTGCTGCTGCTACATCCCCGCACGTGAGCGCGGCGGAGATGCTCGCTGTGCTGTTAACCCTGTTGGCTCACCAACGGAGCGCTTGTGGGTGCGGATCGCCGAGGACTGGGATCGTTTCGCAGCTGGCTCTAGGCAGCAATGCCTCATAAGAATGCGGAGCGTGATGTTCAGAAGGCAAGCGTGTCATTTTCACTGAGCTAATGCAACTTCATTTCAATTTTTAGTGTATTTTTCAGCGTATGTATATGACTATCTTTTAAGTGGTTGAGTATTTGAATGGAGAAGGGTTAATTACACCCTTCGATCAGATTACGTTGCATGGCTTAACGCTAGCATGTAGAAAGCAGACGAAGTATAATTTGGCATCCCTTTTCCTTCGTGTGGCGTGGTCTTTGAGGCATTTTCTGTGTGTGTAGAATGTTGTTGTTAGTGTGAGTGAAACCTGCCTGCTTTTTACCAGCAGTGAAATCCCTCCTGTCTGTGGTGGAGTGAAGCACACGCTTTGCACTCATGCTGTGTGAAAACAGCACTGAGCAAAAGGTTCTGTGCTGAGCATCTACGTGTACTTTTCCTTTTTAACTGGTAACTAAGTGCTGCTGATACGGCGTGGATTTAGGAGCAGTAGTTGTGGAGGGGCCAGGTTATTGTGTAGCTTAAATTCTTGTGGAATGAGCCAGGGCTGATTATCTTCATGGCAAATCGTCTCCTTCACCCTAGGCTTAGATTTATTCTGTGGCTGATATGAAATAAGCCTATTGCTGTTACACTTCAGTTGGGATTTTCTACTTTAAGGCTGAGAGTGCATAAATATTTCCTGGTGGAAAAAAGGGAGGGAGGTGGGGAACCAGCATAATTTAAAACTTGCCTCCCTGGGCATGCTGTTACCACCTACCTGGTTTAAAGATCAAGAGCATTTCTACCAAACGAAAAGTTATTTATGGACATAGCTGCCAGAAGCTGAAGACACAGGTTCTTATTTCACTGTAGAATACATTATCAACAAAGTCTTGATAATTTATGCTAACTCCACCCACTTCAGTTTACACTGCCAGAAGCTGAAGGAGAAAGGCTCATAGCAGCACTGCAAAATTCCTCTGAGTCTGCTTTCTCGTCTTCAAGTATTTTGCCATAGGAGAGCTGCTACTGGGTATCTTTGTATTGTTCTACCAGTGACTGAGGTGCTGTGAGAAAGCCAGTTTGGTGGTTTTGGTTCCCCTTTCTCAAAAAGAAAACTGTATTTAAAAATTAAATGTGTATAGCGTGCTGATGCTGGAGCCCTCACACTCCCCAGCCTCCTTTGTGACAGAAAAAGCACAATGCACAATACATTAGCATTCATGTATACGCATGCACAAACGCTGTATAGAGCTCCGTAAATAGGATCTCCAGAGGATTTCTGTTCCCTGTGAATTCCCTTGGGAATGTGAGTGTTGGGGCGCGCAGCTCCTGCAGGGCGAGACCTCCGACATTGCGAGTGGCCGGCACCAGCAGCACAGGATTCCGGGTCCAGGGCTAAGGAAAGGTAAAGTTTAGCAATGATTTGATGCAACCTATGCCAGTTTCATCCAAGCAGATCTTGTATTTCAGGGAAGCCTGTGGATTAAATGTATTTGAGTGAGAATCCCCCTTTTTTTCCCTCCTGCCACTTGCGCAGAGTCCAGAGCGTGCCACTGGTACGGGCTCACTGGGGCTGAGTCTCCGAAGGGGAGATCTCTTACCCCTGTGCGTCCTGTGTCCTGCTTTTCGAAGCAGAGATGAAAATTAGCATCGTCTCTTACAAGCAAGACTTGCCCTTAATAGGATTACAGAAGTATTTTAAACTCTGTACTCAGCCCGCTGCTCCTGGCACTGATACCGGGAGCGTGGGGAGTTTGGCTGTTGGTGTAAAGGTAAATCCAGGCAGCAAGAACCGAGCTGAAACATTTCTTCTGCTGGGGAAACCAGGTTGTCTTCTGGGCGGTACGTGGACGGATTGCAGTCTCCTGGCCTGGTGCATAGCAGTAGCTCCGTGGCTGGAGGGGAAAGGGGAATGAAACAGCAGCTCCAGAGCTTGTCACCCAGCGGTCATCCCAGGGGCAGGCACAGCACGGCACGGAGCAGCCGGCGTTGTTGGCACTGGGGGCATCTTCTCCGCAGGTGGCCCTCGGTGACCCGTCCCTCCGTCCGTACAGGATCAAGTAACCAGTGGTTCCTGCGCTATTAGAATTTGTCTGGGCACCATTCCCACTTGCTTGCTCTAACATCTCCCAATTAACGTATCTGATTATTCTTGAACAATTTATAGCTATTGACAGTGTGCTTCAAAACTGAAAGTCCTATGTTCTCTTGGTACAGAGCTTAGAGTACCAGGAGGGTGCGATCCTGTGTGTAGAGGTAGAGGACACAGAGAGAATAGTTTTTTAAAGCAAGTTTCTCTTCCAGAACTGAAAGCTTTCAGCTGGACATGTTGGTCTTAAAAACAAACAAAAAAAAACACTGCCATGATAAAAACTTCTCACTTGGTTAAATACGTGTTTTTTTTATTAGTATTTTTTTTAAGGGGGGCGACACTTTAAAAATCTTTAAGTAATGCCCATTTGTTTCTCAGCCTTGTGTATACTGAGGACATTCCCATTTTGACTGGAAGTTGGGAAAATGTAGTGCTCAGGAATTTTTAAGAGATTTGTTTTCAGATGCTTTTCGTGCTTGAAGGTGAGCTGGAGATGACCGACGAGAAATAATTGAGCAAGACTGAGAGCAAAGAAAAGAGAGATGCAAGAAGAAAGGAGAGGCAAAGTGTGAAGTGGAGGCCGAGAGGTGGCAGAGTGAGAGGACAGGAGGAAGCAGTGAGTTTGGAGTGGGGGGTGTGAAGGAAAAAGCAGAGGAATTGGGCTGGGGTCTGAGCCTTCCAGGCGCGGGGATGCTGAGTGAGGCAGGTGGGGATCGAGCTGCTGGGTCAGAACAGGGCAGGTTTCACCGTGCATGCATTGAAAACGAAGCAAGGCAGGTGTAGTGTCCGATGTGCACCTTGGGATGTGTGCGCCTCCAAACTTGCTGTACCTCGGGAACGGGAACTGGCTGCAGCAGCGAGGGCTGCGGGGTGGAGTAGGCAGCTCCTTGGTTTCATCGAGTTTCTTTGCACAGGCACACGGTGCTGTTAGCTCTCTGTTCTCCTTGGTTGTGGAAGGAGCTTCCTGCGTCCTGTTCACAGGGAAGAGCTTGCAAATGTGTTTGAAGTGTGTGTCCCCAAAGCAAATTCCAATATAACCTCTGCGCTTACACGTGTGGGTGGCTCGTGGCTGCTCTTTTGCTCTGGCCTGATGGTGAGGACCAGAGCATGAGTCAGAGCGAGGATGGCAGGAGGAAGAACTGGAGCTTGGCACCCTTGCTTTGAAGGGTCTTGCTTATGTTCTGGCTTCTCTTGTGCCATGTGCTCCTTCTGCTTGTGCTTTCTGAAACTGAATGCAAAATTCGTTATCCCAGCACCTCTGGAGACACCTCGGAGGTGATCTGATTCCAGTTTGCAGGTCTGCTGCCTTTTCTCATGGAACCCCAAATCCAATCTGGTTTTCTTCCCCCCTTGCATAAAGGCAGCAGTAGCAGTGCAACGCTTACCAAAAGACTTGGCCCAGCTCCCTTTCAAAGCCGTGGGAACCCGTGTCTGGTCAGAGATGCTCGGGTACAGGAGGAGGCTGTAACAGCAGCACGGCGATCGGCAGAGCCAGGCCTGACCTCTGCTCAACTCCCAGCCAGGAACAGCGTGTCTGTGCTGGATCATCCGTGTTAGATTATCCTCATGGCTTCCACTGCAGTTCGTAAAGGGTTGCCTAGCCTTTCATTCCCTTTCAGTAAGTTCCATGGCTGAATAAACCTCTGAAGCATCCAGAAGATGACAGTGCATTACTGCTTGGTGGATTACATATTTACAGTTACTCTAGGTTCATTTGAAAGCTTCTTTGGGAGGTCTGAAATCTCTGGTTAATCGGACGTGGGGAAGGACTTTTAACCTGACACTTCTCATAATGGTGAAGACTAGAAAGCCCTTGTTACATTAGCATGCCAAGAGTTTAACATAGCTCTTTGGTTTTTAATTCAGACAGTTCAAGCCAGGGGCAATTTTAACTGGGTGATCACAAGCATCCTATTGCTTTTGCTGAAATAAGATGTCGGCTTCTCTGGACAATGAGCTGATACGCAGGCGGTGGGAATGGTTTGCTTTCTCTGCAAATGAATTTAATGCAGTGTGTAGTCCTGATGGGATTTAACTGCTCTTAGAGGGGGCAGTTCTGTTTTTATGACTCTCCACTTGAACTGAGTCTCTGGGTGCAGCTCGTTGCTGTAAACCAAATGTGACAAACTAATGAACTCCAGCAATGTGTATTTTCTTCTTTTCATTATGTATTATATAGCAATTTTCCTATTCACAGTGCCATTGAGTAGTCAAGGATTTCTCAACATTTTTTCCCCAGGGTTTATAAATTAGTGCTCCAAACGTTGTTCAGGATTGGAATGTAGCAGATGAGATTTCAGCCCTAAAGGAGTGCTTGAACCATGCAAATATGCTTTAATTTCTGGCCACAGTTCTTCATTTGTGTATTTCAGAGGGTTTTGTCCTTCTTAAAACTGAACCATAACATTACACTTTTTTTCCAAAACATCCAAAGCTTTTGAATCTTTTTTTCATCTCTGTATGTTTTCTTGTACTAATGTTTTAATGGAATAGCTTACTTGCTGTTAGACAAACGTAACGTGTAAATACACAGTGTATGACTGCAGCTTGTTCAGTGTCACTGTGCTGCAAGCTGGTTGGGGAGTGGAAGTGGGCAGGACCAATGTTTGTCATGCCTTTTTCTAATTCTTCACCCCCGCCAAAGAAGTGCATATTCCTACAGTGAATATGATTTTTTTTTAAGTAAAGATTTTTGATGCAAGATGTGAGATCCATATCAATAAGTGCCATGAAACCAAGAGTCAGAAGGTAAATTAAAAAAGCAATAAGCTACTTAATTACATTTTTTTCCATGGTTTCTGAGCAAATCTTGTAATTTGGAGTGATGGGAAGAGGGGCCCTGACTCAACATCTTAATGTTTTCCAGTAGTGATATAACAATGAGGCCAAATGTTTGTATGGCATGAAACACACAGCAAGCCCCTTGCAATGCTTGAGATAAGAGTTTCAGTTCTGGGCGTGTGCCCTAACACATTTCTTCAGGTGTGTGATACTCGGATGTTCTTCTTTGAAAATGCAAGCAAGCCTGTGGCGGTCCCAGCCTCCAAAACCTGCCTTCAGAAAGCTTTTGCATAAGCAAAGCCTGCTTCAAAACCAGCTACTGGTACAAAAGCAGGTACAAAAGCAGCTACTGTTAGCATCAGTGTGGGGGAACATCCACAGCACAGGAGCCATTTGAAGATTTTTCTGAAGATAAATTGATTTCATCTAGTATGCCAAGAGAAAACAAAGAAAGCATGGATTGAAAAAAAAAAAAAAAAAAAGAGGAAGAAATGGTAACGATTTCTTAATTTTGCACAGTTTCATCTGATGCACAGTGTTGACAGCTTCCCTGCGACTTTCCCAGCTTCTTACACTACCAGGGGATCTGCTCATGAGCACACATGAAAATACTTAGCCTGTCATAGACTGAAACTCTCCACTCCCTGTTAATGGTTGAACAAGGCCAGTACAAGATAGCACTTTCTGAAGAGTGTTTTTCTTGAATTCTAATGTTTGTGGTTGCAGAGAGCTATTAAATTCATGCCCAGAAGGTTAACCAGAGCTGTGTTGGCTTTTTTTTTTTTTGTCTACAAACTAATTTGTCTAATACTGCCATGGTTGCTCATAGCTTTTCGCAGGAACAACATAATGAGATTAACAAGCCTCTGATCACTCCATATCTGATACTTAAATCCCCATGGGAAGCTGTGAAAGTGTCAGAGCTCTGCTGCTCTTGTGTGGGGGCTGTGCTGGCAAAGTAAAGAGTTACTCTTTATGTAAGATGATGAAGATTTGGTTGCTGGGAAAATGGAGTAGCTAAGCTTCAGGCTGTGTTCTTGTAGCCAGCATGATTTAAGAAACAGAGAAAAGATGCTGAGGCTGCCAGCCAGGGAGTTCATTATTGGAAAGAAGAGACAAACATCTCCACCCTGCACCCCGGCGCTGATGCTCTGATGAGGAAAGCAACTTTCAGAGGGAGACGATTCTGCAAGAGCTCACAGCACCACGAGTGGAGCTCCTGGGAGGGAAAACCCGTGTTAGAAATACCAATTTCTTGCCTTTTGCTACCAGCTAGCTATGGTGCATATGCGTGGTGTTGTCCCAAAGCACTTGCCGCTTACCTCCTTGCCCTCGCTGTCTGTGCCTGCTTCAGGCTAACAGGCAGTGAGCCTGTAGTTTGACAGGTGCCTGCAGCCTAATTTATGAAAACAGATTGATACCTAAATTACGTTTCCCCCTGCTTATAAAAACATCCCGGACTGATTGATTGAGTGCAAAATTAGAAGCTTTTTCTTAAAAGCAAAACCAAAATGAGGGTGAACTGTGTATTATTAAGAAAAAAGGGAAAAAAAAGCTCAGTATTGATTTTGAAGCACTGTTGTGTTTTTTTATCCCTCCTTCAGTATTGTTGAGATGCTAACAGCTGCAGTATGTATTTCATGGAGATCTCCACCAGCCTCTTCTTCGTGTGCACATCCATAACTTCCAGCCTCTTCTGTGTAAGGTGCATTCTGATTTTTAATTAGTTTCCCCAGTTTCCCAGTGGTGTCCATGTATTTGCCAAAAACGGCTCCTCTGCAATCCTTGAGCAGAAGTTAGCTTGGTGAAGATTGTGAAGATGTTGCTGTTGGCTTGTGAAGGACTGTGCTTACTTGTCAGAATAATTCCTCTTTTCTCCATGCGTCAGTGTATGTTAACAAACATCAGAATCCTTCAAAAATATTTACTCCACCGAGTGTCTCTGATTTTGAATACTCTCCCCCTTCCAAGGCTTGATCACACATGGAACTTTTCAGGAACAGCTGCACACAAATAACTCCAGATGCAGGCAGCCCCTGAATGCGATGTTCTGTTCCGTATCGGACCTGTTCGTGCTGACCTTTTCCAACCCCGCTATTGTTTTTTAAGCCCAGGATTACCTCTTGCTTATTTAAAATATAAGTTCTACATATCTATACATGTGAATTTTAACATTTAAGTGGTGAAACTACT
Source organism: Aythya marila (assembly GCF_965140915.1). Classification (NCBI taxonomy): domain Eukaryota; kingdom Metazoa; phylum Chordata; class Aves; order Anseriformes; family Anatidae; genus Aythya; species Aythya marila. The sequence goes on from NC_139064.1 coordinate 6,031,723, forward strand.
TTTATTCATTGTTCTGCTCTCTTGTCCAGCTGTAGCTGTCAACACTGGAGGTAATTTGCTGCTGTTGTAACTGTCCTTAACAAGAGCTGTAGCGTTTCTTCCATCTGCAGAGCCACACAAGCAGTGAATACCAGGCTTTGCTTTGGTGCTTATGTACTTCAGGAGAAGAGACCCTTAGGCCCCCTGAGAAGTAGTTCCTCAGTTAGATGCTCAGGTCAGAAATGCTAGCATGATTTAGCAAAGGTAAACATAAGCTTTGTGGCCATAAGATTGTGTGGTGATAAAGTTTTTTCCTTTAAAGAGCATTGAATTCAGTTTATTGATTTTGACTTTCCTTATTTCTTTTTGTTGAGGAAATGTCAGAGCAAAGATCATTATAAATCCTCTAAATTGTTTTCAGATGAGTCAACGTGCAGTCAGTCGAACAATGGAATGTGTACTTCACCGCATTTGCTCAGAAAACAGCCAAGCAAACCACCAGAAAGAGTAGGTCTGGAATTGCTTGAACCTTCTTGGCTGCTCCCTGCACAAGGAAGAGCATGTGTAGCTACGCCAGCTGGAATGCAGCTGCTCCTTAAATCTGGCACCTAATGGTGAGCCCTGTCAAAGTACATAACGTTGGAGAATGCTGATCAGTTTGTTTGCAGGCAGAAAAGTATGGGTGAAGGCTTGATTGCAGAGGTGGAGGAAAGCCCCACCACATCTTCATATGCAAGTCTTTCAGACTAGGTACGTTGAAGATGGAATTTGTGTGGGTTCAAAAAGCCCTTCTGGGTTAATTCAGGGCCAAAAAAAAAAAAAAAAAAAAAGTAGGTATTCATGTAGATATCTGGTTGTTCCACAGATTATCGGTGGCTACAACCATTTAAGTCTGTGCTCCATCAGCAGTCTGCTGCTCTCCAAAATGACTCATAGTGTCTGGAGTACAGTCCTCGGAGAGAATTTGATATCACTTAGTTGTTTTGCTATGATTTTTTTCTCTGGATTCTGTGGTGATAGGTTTAGTGACACGTGTGACATTACTGAAAAGTGCGATGTAAATGCAAACTTCAGCGTCATCGACAACAATGCTGTAAGCACGTGATGCTAGTGCATGGTGCAGAAACCTCCCTCTAGGCATTTTCAGTGCTTTCTGCCTCTTTGATCAGTAGTAAAGATGTTAAAAAAGCTTGATGTATTTGGGTGCTAACATATCATAGTTGTCATGTTAAATTTCTGGAAAACATCAGAAGAGAAAAAAGCTAAACCTAATAAGCTATATATATATGTTTATATATATATATATATGTATTTGAGTCTTTCATACCTTGTAAATTACCATGGCACGGTTTCCTTTTGTGTTCAGTTTGATGAAGCAGTCTGCATCCATGTAACTGATGCATTTAACATCCTGGCAAATCGTGCTAGCGGGCTTCCATCACAGGTTAAAGCAGAAGAAAAGTACCTGTGATACTGCAGAATAAATAACCATGTATTTTTTATTTTTCTTCCCTCACAACTGCTTAACTGTCACATCTGACTCTTTTAAGAGTACATGTTAGATTGATGAATGAGATGAAGGTGTGTGAAAGTGAAGGCCTGTCTGAAAGCTGTCACGCAGCTGTTAGGAGCATTCAGCACCTTTGGGAGATAGCAGTGTTATTACAATCATGTGTATACACAAGGGCAGAGTGAAAAAGGTAACACATGCTTGCATATGTTACACTTCTTCCTTCCTGTTCAAGGGAGTGGAAAACAAGCTTATAACTGGAATAGTATAGAAACCTTTTTTTATATACTTATTTGGTGTCCTAATGGGAAAAACTGACATTTTATAAGTTTGCAATATGTTTTTGACATTTGTTTGGTTAAAGCATCTCACTGTTGTCACACACAGAGGGTTTTGTCTTCTCCTCTGCCTGTTGATACCACGTTTCTTCTGCCTGTGCTGGAGGCTGCCCAAGGCATGCGGTGAGCTTGGGTGCAGCGCCCTTCTGTAGGGTCTGGCCTGGTGCTGACTCGTAGCACTGCGCTTTCTGCACTGTGAGTGTAACACTTAATTTAGGGAGATCAGAGTAAAATTACCAGGGCTCCCAGAAGGATTTCTCCATTTATTTAATCCTATACTCTCTCTAATAGCTTCCTCTAGCCATTCATCTCCTCCATTATATGATAATACCTTGTCCTAGTGCTGGCCTGTGTTATACTAAAGGTGGTGAGTTTTCCCATTTGTTGTTTTGTGCGACATTTTGGGTGGAAGTCAGGCAATGTGTGCCTGCATACCTTGGGGGGGGGGCTTTCTTGTTTTTATTTTTGGTTTGTTTTCCAGCAGCATCAATCTGATAGTGCTAATGTCTTCTCTACAGTTTACCTTCCTGTTGATGATTTCAGGTAAAGTTTTGTCACATACTCTGGAAGCAGTTAATTCAAAATGAGAGTTCTCTAAAGGTCCTCTGCAGCAGTCATGCATTGGCCAGTTTTGCACAGGTTTTTATAGCACTGCTGTGTCAGCTGGGAACATGCAAAAAATAATAAATATAAAAAAGAAAAAGGGTGTTCTCTGGCTGATGCAGTGATCAGTCTCCTTGTATAGGGTCAGCTGAGATACAGCACAAGAGTGGTTGTTGGCATGTACTCTGCAAATTACTACAGCAGTCCAAGATGTTACCGCCTGTAGGCTTTTCCTGTAGCATAACTATTGAAGAATTCAAGGGTTTCTCATCTACTTCTGAACAAAATCAGACCTCTTACCTTAATTTCACCGTGTCTGCTTTGGAGATGCTCCCTCTGCTCACCAGCAGAGGTGAGAACCTGTGGGCATCAAGTACTTCGGTCCTGCTACTACAGCTGATGTATGCCTCTCCCCTGCAGGAAGATTGCTGTTTGTGGCAAGGTCTGTGTGCCTAGCAGGGAGGCTCTGCTGACATAATTGCATGGGTAGAGCTGTAGTGGTGAAAGCTCTGTAATGTGGAGAAGACCACCGACTGAAAGGACAAGTGTCATCTGGGAATCTCTGCCTAAATTGGGCTGCGTATATGCAGTCACACCAGAGACTGAAAGGCTCATTTAAAGAAATGCTGATCTACTCGAGTGACTTCTTATCCTTAGTACAACTGACCCCTCAAGCATTTAAAAAGCAGCAGTCAAGTTTCTGAAAAATCAGAAGGTTGACTTTTAAAAGTATGCCTTTTAAGGTGCACTTCGATTTTTTTTTTTTTTTTTTAAATTTGCCCTCCAGTTTAAGTTTTTAAGTGCAAGATGGGTCATGTTGTTCAGCTTTCCTCTGCAAGATGATTTCATAATTATAGTGAAAGCAGAAAGTATTTCTTAACTGTTTGACTCCGTGACTGGAACTTTGAAAATACAGAATGTGGAGAGACTTGCAGTGAATGAACAAAAAAATTTCATACCGTCTTGCTCATTTTTGTATTTTGATGTTATTATAATACAGGTCCAGTGGTATTTATGCAGGTCATGCAAGTCCTAATGGTTGCTCTGCCAACAAAACTATTTCCACGTTTCTCATCAGCTCCTTGAAAAACACCTGACAAGGTATTTTTTCTGGATGCATATGTAGAAATACGCACACGCTTTCTGTTTCCTCTGAAGGGGATTTGAGGTACAGCTCCACGTAGAATCGCATCACGCAGTGGCAGCACCTGCAGCCCTGTGCAGGGCTGTACCAGCAGGCAGGGCCAGGTAAGCAGCGAGCTCCAGCTTCTTTCTGGGGCATGGCGGAGCCTTGGCCATGTGGAGAGCACCCAGGTAATGCTGTCTGCCCTGGAGGGTTGTTCGTTATCTCCCACAGGGAAAAGACAGCAATGTTTTTATTTTTGTAATCACTTTTGCATACCGTGCTGAAGTGCCATGAAATACTGCTTTGATTTCTGACTATGTCTTACATTTCATGAGCTCCAGCTCCATAGCAGCAAGGGGAAGACGAGGTGTTCATCTCACTGATGTGAGACTTGGCAAATGAGCCTTTGTATCTGGTTACAGCTAGCAATATGCCGACATAGGATACGGCAGTGGGAACACACAGCCGCTGATACGTTAAAATGGTGTTAAACACCAGCTGATGCCCATGTGGGCTTTTTAATTAGTACCTGGCCTCTTTCTGAATCTAGATGTACCTCTCCGTAGGGAAAATTTTTGATAAATCCCCAGTGGCTCATGAAAGAACAGAAGGTAATTTTCTTTTTGGCCTTTTCTCTGTTGTGCATGTGCAAAGTTTTCTTGGTGCCTGCTAAAGAAAAAAAAAATATATATATATATATTACTAGGGAGTAAGATGCCCAGAAATCGAAAGACTCCTACAAAAGAACTTCAGACTGCAGTTTATTGAAACAAAATACTTGTGCAGTTATAGATGGAATGTACAATGTGGTATTGCCTGGAGTTTTGTGGACAATACATCTCTGGGCAACTTACCTGGTGTTACCTACTGGAAAAATCTGATTGTCACTTGGCTATTTGGCTGAAAAGAGAAAACAAACATTTCATTCTCACAGGTACTAACGTCTCAGCCTGCCCGTTTAAACACACTGGGACCTGTGTAAGACAATGGTATTTGCTGAAAGCAGCATGCAGCAGGACTGACTGCAGGATACACCGTGTTCCAGTATGTGATTTATTTTTTTTTAAATGAGTCAAAAAGTTGAAGAAAACAGGCTAGTTACTAAATATTACTGGCTCTGAGCTGTGAGGTACTCAGGGGGCCCCAGGTTAATGCACCAGATGTGACTTTCTGGAGAATAGATTTATTTAGGCCCTGCCGTGTTGATGAAGGGCAAGAGGTTGCAATAATGCCGTGCTTCGCACATGGCTAACTGCACCAGGGGGAGGAGTGCGAGTGCAGGAGAGGAAAAAGGCACCAGCAGGGTCGCTGTGTTGCAAACTCCAGAACAGCGGGCGAGCATGAGCGCCGTGCACCGTATCAGCGCTGAGTGTGACCAGTTGATGTTGCTGCTTTGTGGAGCGCTGCTGAACTCTCAGCTGGTGCTTCAGACTCTTCGGTCATGCATGGGGAGCTTGAGCCAGAGCGCTGAGATTGCTGGCAGTTGCGTGCTCAGAGGACTGGCTTTGTTTAGGGTTTTCAAGGTGTTTTGTTATCACTCATCAGCTCACGGAAATGCTGATCAGTAGGGAGTACAGTCATGCGTGCAGCGAACAAGAAATACAGGTTTGGGAAATAACTTTCATCATCTTCAGTGCTGTTTAAAGAGGGAAAATATGGAAATAGAAACTACAGGTACTTCTTCCTTGTTATATGCCCACTCGTGATAATGACTTTGCTTTTGCATATGCATTTCATAAAAACTGTAATAAAACCCTTTGGAAAAATATTTATTAGTAATTCAAAGGAAGTAAAGCCAATGAATTTAATATAGGTGCATTAGCATACATACAGATTGAACTTCTGATTAGATTGAATACACCTGCTTTTGCTGATTCCGTAAATATGTTATTCATATGCTTACTGATATCAAGCCTTGTCTCTTTTCAAGCTCCTTTCCCAAACCTGGCCCAAGCAATCCCCTTCCCTGGCCCTCCTAATACACTCTTTAAGTTGGCTATCAGACAAACAATACCCATTAATGTTGGATGTTTGCTGATGCTAGGTACAGCCCAGGCAAAACAGAAAGGAAACGTGCACATCAAATAATACATTTTGCTATTATTACAAACTTAAGAGCTTAATGATACTTTTCACTACCTACAGAGGCACTTTTGAGTGGGTTAAAAGAAATTAATTGAACCTGACCGGCTATCAGTACAATAGCAGGTGTATGGCAGCATGCTGGTAGAAAATAACACTGAAACCTGAGCAAGGGGTTGGTTCAACATTGCTTTATGTGCAAATGTCTGTGGCGACTGATGACGTGGGAAGAGTTGCCCTGGCATGAGTGTGGTATAGCAGAAGGCTTCAGGTGCAAACGTGTTTTGTTGGTAGGAAATCTGTCTTTTCTAATGTGCTACCAATGTTTGCGTATGCTGGGAAAATAAAATGAGGTCATTTTTAGAGAATATGTTTAATTACTGCTGCATTTACAATAAAGATTTTGTTGAAAGGCGTAATTATGTAATGGGAATACGAAATGATATCAATCTCTTTCCAATAATAGAAAATTTTGTTGTTTTTTTTTTTTACTAACTCTGCTTCTTTCTGCACATTTTCCAAAACATAATGAGGAGGCAGTAGGGCAGAAAGGTATTGCCTATTCATTTACTACATGAAAAATTAAGCATAACAAACTAGAAGAGGATACTAATATAGTTTAGCGATCATTTAGATTTTGCTTGAAAAACATTTATAATTAATTATGAGGATCTTGAGAAATTCATAGAAATGAGTGCCAAGAGTTTCCTTGCAAAGCACATTTATGAATCTTACATTAAATTTAAAACTCTTTGACTAATTACCTGATTAATTTGATGTATTTCAGGGAAAAGAACAGAGCAGCTGAGTCCTTTGTGTTCAGTTTGACATAAGGAAGAACTTGGGTAGCACAGCAACCTCAAATGTATTTTCAAACAAGGACAGAATATTAATAAATAAATAAATAAATAAATAAATAAATCAGGACCAAGTTTGAGAAGACTTTCGGTGAGCCTCTTTGTGCCTGGGATGGAGCCAGCCCCAGAGACGTGAAGAGCTCTGGGGGGCTGTACTGGGGCCATGGGCTGGTGCTGGTAACGTGGCCACAGCCCCGGGACTCCACCGGCCCCATCCAGGGGAGAGCAGAGAAGGAGCTTACACTTACTGCTTTTTCCACTATATTCTTACCTTTTTAAAAAAAAAAAAACTGCTGTCTCCAAGCCTTCCCTTTTTGCTGAGTTACTCATTACGCGCTAAAAAGTCTCCTTTCAGTGTTTTGGTTCTAAAACCATCAAGATTCCTAAGAGAACGGGGGGAAGTCTGAAGAGCACTGTTGACTGTCATCTTTCCTGGGCACTAAAATGAATGTGCACTGGTTTCAACAATATCTAATTTCTTTGTGAAGGATAATAACCTGGTCACTTCATCGTCCTGACTTTTTGCACAAGTGCCGAGGTAATGGAAATGCTTTCATTTTCCAGACTACCCTTGAGTGCTTGAGACAAATGCTTTCAAAAGCTAACCAACGCTTCTTTTTTTTTTTTCTTTTTTTTTTTTTTTCCTGTTGTACAGGAAAAGCTATAAATCTGTTCATCACCTGTCCATTTAGGTTAACATGTTGCACCTGCAGCCCATTTTAACGTCTTAAAATAATCAGACAGTGTGCTTTCACTGGAAGGTACGTCACTGAATCAGTTAAGGCTTTGTCTATTTATTTATTTTCCCAAGAGGGCATTTTATTACTGATAGCATGAGTCAGAACACTTAAAGGCTATGGTGAAATATGCCAGCTTCTGTGATGCAATAGGAATTGTAATGAATGTTACCTTAAAATTAACACGCTGTGTGCTGCGTAACCTGTAAGGCAGAAGCCTACCAGTTATCTTTGTCCCATAACTTCTTCCCCATCAACCTGAGTGTGTGGGCAGTGGCTGGGAAGGAGAAATGATGTGCTTCTGTGTTTTGGGGCCTCCTGTGGGCATTGGGTTTGTCAGCGTGGAGATAGAAGTTTGTCCAGGCTCACCTTCTGTGGGAAGGAAAGAAGGCAGCCAGCGCTCCTGGGTCTTATTCCAGGCTTCGGTGGCTCAGCCAGCGGGTCCATTCTTCTTGTGCATTATTTACACTTTTTTAAGCAGGGTAACAAAATGAAGCTTTTTTACGGGAAGATTTTGAGTTAACTATGAAGAGCTATATGGCTTAAGTATAAAAATTACTTCAGGGCAAAACTTTATCTTATTCCTCTTGGTCTTTTGAAACAGGATTGGAAAGTGGATTTAGTGGCTGAGTGTAATTTTCAGCAGGATTGTCCCTGTGTTTTAAGCTTCCCTCCCGACCCTTTAAATTGTAAGAATTCTGCCCAAGGCACCGGGGAGGGTTGTGTTGACACAGGTGTAAGCAGGATGTTGCAGACGCTGCGCTCCTCACTACGACTTCCTGTTTTTAACTGTAATTTATTTTGATGCAAAGGTCCACAGTCCATTTTGCCAGCCATTCATCTACACAAACACATGTATTTTCCTTTGCTGTCCATAAAGCCCCAGTTTTCCTTGTCCCAGGACAGCAGGGATTAATTTTCCCAGCAGTGGGAAGGGACAGCACCTTACGCTAAGGGTTGCATGGTATTGGCAAAGGAAAGCATGTAGAAAATCATTCTACGTGCTAATGTATGCCTGAGTCCTTTTCTCTCCCCACCTCTCCTCTGATGTTGCAGTTCTCTGCCCTAGCCAACACAGTTATACAGATAAATTTTGTTGCTTAGGGAAGGTGCTGGTATCCTCCCATCTTTTATTACCCCCACGCACAAGCGAAATGGTAGCACAGATATCCCATAGAATTTATACTGGTGCAATTGTGCCAGGAGAGATTTAAAGGCAGAGGAGGAGGAAGCTCATGGTATTTTTCAAGTGATTGTGTTTGTAAGTGAAGAATGGTGGAAGGAATTAGGGTTACCTGATCCGTCTGCTTTTTCTACCCCAGCCTTGGAGAGCGTGGCAGCACCTGCTCAAGTTTCGCTGCCCTTCAGCTCATGGCTCGAGGCTGCCGGACTTAGTGCCAGGAGTGTCTCCTGCAGGCAGCTTACAAACTGAAGGGACACGAAGGCTTCAGTGGCAATTCAGGAGGGTGGAGGATTAAATGTTCTTGAAAAGCTATTTGCATAGAGCTTTGCAAAGGAGGGAATGAGTGCAAGGCTGTTCAAACTGAGCAGCGCAATCTGCACACCTTGACTCGCCTCATCTGTCTGCTTGGCCTGTGCCATGTGTGTTTAACAGGTAACGTTTAATCTCTCCCTTTCAGGGAGATACGTGAGAGCTGTTCAGCCTCAGCAGACACGGGAGAGCTGTCCTGTAAAGCTATGCAAGTAGAACGGGAGCTTACATTTCATGCCAGTTTCTCAGGAGAATGACCGAGGAGGTGCAGAAGCATCATGTCGTGGCTGTCCTGTCCGTCCTCGCTGGCTCGGCAGGCGCGGGGCAGGGGGTGACCATCTCCTGTCTTGCACCACCCCAGTTCCTTTTGGGGTTGTGCCAGCTTCCCCAGGCTCGCGTCTTCTTTCAGCTTCGTGCTTCTCTGACTTACTGCGAGGCTTTAGTTTCCTTCTGTACTGCTCACAAAGCAAAGCAGCCTCTGTAGAGGCGCGGTACCAGCCTCCTGAGGCGGAGGTGCAGCAGGGGTTAAGGGCAGCCCGATCCCTGCCGCCTGCCTCAGGTGTGCAGCGGGTGAGGCTGAGGAGGGAGGCAGGCAGGCGGAATTCCAGGCGGGAGCTCTTCTTGTTTCTATTTATTTATTCACTTAGTTTTCCACAATAGATGCTATTTCTTACAGAAAAGACTGACCTATCTGCTGCTGTAGTGTTTTCTTCTTTCCTTTTTCTTTTTCTCTCTCTTATTTTATTTTATTTTTTCCTGCTGAGTCATTGCACAACTCAACAGTCATTTGTGTGGCATGCTTCCTGGAGCCGTGAATCGGATTGTCACGTACCTTTCTTCTTTTCTCCTACGTTTAATGTAACTGCACTCATTTCAAGCACTTCTGCGCAGCGGAACCCCTTTCTGATGGTCCCATGGTTCCTCTCTGTGATCGGGGTGAGTGAGGCTGTCCTAATGGCAGAATGTGACCTGTGCTCAGTAAGTTGTTATTCCTGTGATAATGTTAACATTTAAAGATTCCTTAAGACTCTGCCTTACACGGAGTTAGCAGGCAAATGCAGACACTTCATCTTGTAGCTGAGGGAACAAAACTCCTTGTTTGCTTTTGCTTTTTCATACATTCCGCTGCTGGCATCTGCTGAGGCAGTTTAACGCCGCTCATATTTTTCATCCCTGTAATATATTAGAAAGGGGGTACTCTTTTTGTTCTTTGAATGTCTTTTCAGGCTTAGGTCATCTACAAATATGTAGTTCACTTCCTCCCCCCCTTTATTCCTTCAAAATTGGGTTGGCATTTCAGGGACTTTCTTGGCCTGCCTGATATAAAATTAAAGAGGTTACCTAAAACCACAGAATTAGAAAGTGGTACAGCTAAAGCTTTTTTGTTCTAAGGCTGAAAAATCACAGATGATGGTTTTTTCACTTTTAAAATGTTATTAGACACAGGTTGTTTCTGTAACACCTATATTTTGTTCATAGTTAGTTTTTCAAATTAAAAAAAAAGAAACAGAAGTTTGACATCTTTTTCCCCCAGAGTGTTTCAGGTGCTTTTTTTTTTTTTTTTTTTTTAATTTTTTTTTTAAATCACAACAAACAACAAAACTGTTTTTTTTCCTGAGCTCTAGCATTCACAGAGACCTTAGGGTGATGCTGCATGATGAAGCATTGCAGCACACTGACAACTCAGGTCCCCAGCTCCAGTGTTTGCAAAGCTAAGATAAATGTCCAAATTCTCTTTACTCAATGTGAAGAGATGCACATATGCATCAGGATGGGATCTGCAAAAGCTCAGCCAGGCTTCACAGGACAGGAGGAGGTCATCCACTCTTTCTGAAGCTACATCCCAGTGAAGGTGAATCAAAATGGTCCTGTTGCTAATTGAGCCATTTCCACCCCTGACACTTTTATTAGGCCAACAATAGTTCTTTTAGCTGTTTGCTTTGTTGTGGCCCAGTGGAAAGCTAGTCCTTCTCAAAATGCATTTATTTTTCCTCCAGGGCAGTGTCAGTAGAGATGGGCGAGCAGCTCTGCTGGCATGGGGCAGGTATGGCAGCAGGCAGCTGGGAGCGATGGGGAGCTGCTCCTTTTGCAGAGCCCTTGCATGACTTCTTAGGCTGCTGTGGAAACCTCATGGCTGGATAGAAGAGCTGTCTTGAAGCCGTGCCAGATGGGTGCTTTGATAATACTGGTATCTGCAGCCCAGTGCTTCAGGGTTTAGTCATCCTAGTCTTTCTTTTACATGGGTTATTGCTTTTTCTTCCTCTGCTTTTTGTAAGAAGGTAATGGGGCAAGGCGAGGCGGAGGTGTTGCATCAGACCTTAGTGGTTAGAGCCATCGGTTGGGAAACAGCAGACTTCAACGCTGTCCTGAGCCTCTGCAATGAATTCCCTGAGAGAGTGCCCTATTTATCTGTTGCTGAGTGGGACCGGACTGGGGGAGGCTCTCCATCACTTCTTCACCAGGCTACAGCATCACGTGGCAAGGAATGGATGAGGGTAGAGCATGTGCGATCCTTGTCTGCTCAGGAGGGTGTTCTTCCTGTGCCCTGATTATTTTCCCCTAGGGCCTGATAGGGAGTTTTATATTTAGGGGCTTTGTGGCTAGGAGCTGCAAAACTGAAGTTATTTCCTACTTTAGCCTCAGTCTTCCTCTGAAATATTGGACAAGTTATTTGAGCTGTCAGCTACTGTGGGTTTTTGGAAAATGGAGGTATTCTCTTTACTCACCTCTTGTCTGCTTTGATGTAGTTAGTCTTTGCTGTGACATTTTATAGTCTCCCAGCACAGTCAAGTACAGCTCTGAGCATAATTGGGGTCACTGGGCACTAGACAATAGTGTTTATGATCAGAAGTCTTCATAATACAGGCTAAACATGGTATTTCAGCTTTATGTTCTTCTGAGTAGCCTTTAGAGTTAATGTTTTTGTTTTATGATGCATCATCTCTCAGTCTCTCCTCCAAAAAGTAAAATAAATCTAAATTAGACTGAAGCCTTGGCTAATTGTTCTTTCTCTATTCATCTCTGTGGCAGCAGGAAACCTAGCAGCAGGGTTTCCATTCACAGCAGACATGTGTGCCAGCTCAAATGCTTTTGTCCCAAAATTGCATATGTGGGTGTTGAAGGTAAAAATGATTGGGTAGTAGTGGTTGCAGCTGTATCCTTGAGAACTCCAGGCAAGGGAGATCAATGATCTCTTTCCTGCATGTCTTTTTTCCTCACTGAAAAAGATACTTAACAATTGCAAATCATTCCAAAAAGGCAAAGGAAATGTTTTTTGATAATCAAAGACTGCATCAGCCCTGGGTCTGTTTGTGGTGCTGACATTGGTTCTGCACAAGGTAGGAGTGGGAAGGGTTCTCTGAACTACTGCGAGGCATTTTGATGCCTACAGCACTTTGATCTGATGGCCTGCAGGTACCACGTCCCCTCGGCTCCCCCCATCTTACTGCGCTGCTGCCACCGGCGTTTCCTCCTCCTGCGCATCAGAAATGCGGGTAGCAGATGGGTGGTCCAGGCAGGTTTGTCCTGGTTGGAGCTTTTCTTTTCCACTCATGTTAGCTTCAGAATGACCTGCTTATGATACACATCTCTTTGCTACAGCAGAAATAATTACAGTATGGCTTTGCACATACTACACCCATATGATGACCCCCAACTGGTCAGATCTGCCCTTGATAGCTTATTGTAGTTGCAGGCCTCCATTTCAGTCCATTTAGCTGGTCAAGAACAATCCAATAGAAATAATAATGGTGCAGCATGTTAGCAGTGATCTCTAGACATGGAAAGGAGTGAGCATTTTCCTCTTTTTTGCTGTTGATCCCACTGACGTGGAGTGACAGTAGGAGAAGTATGGCTGTAAACACGATGCCAGGGCCACCAGTCAGTTGAGGCGAGTCACTAAAGGCAGAACAGCTGGAACTGCTCCTCGGTTATTTGCTTATGCTTATCTTTCATTCATTGTTTGGCTGATCAGCTTCTGGTGCCCCAAAATTCATGTCCATTCTTTTCCGTGTGAGTATTCACTAGCAAGTCTTCTCTGGATGTTTTTTCCCCTGACTTCTCACACAAAGCGTGCTGTAAGCGTGCTGCACAAACAGCCACAGGTTCTGCAGGTTCTGCAGACTGCTGCGGAGATGGAAAGGCAGCTCCGGGTAGGTGACGGCTCCGTCTGAATGCTTGGTTAGGGACAAGATTTCCCCGCTGAGCAGCTAGCTGACTAGACAATTTTTAAGTGTTGTTCCATGTTATGAACAGTTGTCATGTTAATAGCATGCGAGGCTAATTGTAACTGATTAGTTGATTGCACTTGTTCCTCATTTCACGTACTGAAAGCATCACTTTTCTAATAGATGCTTGTATTAGGAAGGATTAAATTTACTGTGGCTTTGCATTACCAATGCACTACAAATGAATGAAAGATCAGCCCAGGCAAATGTCCTTGGATCTAGGTTTAGGTCATGCTTTGTAATCTTGAGGTAAACTTTTCTGTATTTGGACTACCTGTAAGCAGCTGGGTTTTGTTACTGATTGGCGCTGTGGTATTTAAAGACTAGCAAAAATTGGGACTGCTTTTGCTGGGAAGTGAAGACATGAGAGGAAGGCCTTGCTCAGGAGAAAGCATCATCTTAACAGCGACAAACAGAAACAAGAGATGGCAGAGGAAGCGCAGGGACCACTCCGTTGACGTGGCAGGCGTTGACGAAGCTCGGTGAGGTGGCACGTGTCTTGCTGCCATTTGGATGAGGGAGGTGAGGGGCTGCGCTCTGAGCCCTGCTGTGCCAGGGCTCAATCACTTGGACCTGGGAGGGAGGGAGAAACGAGGCAGGACATCCTGCTCTGCCACTGCACCCAGCAGTTTTTTGTTCGCAGCACCCGCGTTCAGATGTCTTGGAGGAACAGGAAGGGCAGGAGCAGCTGTCCTTTGCCATCTCTCTTCTTTGCTGAAATTTTAGAGCTGCTTTTAGTGATTTATTAATTGTAAATGAGAGGTTAGTACTTCTTTTCCCTAGAGACAGTTTCTTTAATATCTTTATATTTGTTCCTGAATTGAACAAAAGGAAGCCAAGCCAGAGCTTGGTGATTTCCCAATTCCTTTTCTTAGACTGGGCAAAAGTGATAAGAGAAAGCTATTCTTAAAGATTTTTTTTTCGTTGACTATCTCTGTGTTCTTCTGAAAGAAAATGCCAAGCACCTACTAAAACAATGTCTTTTAAGCGTTGCCAAATAAAAGAGTGGGTTTGTTCAGTAAAATATGTATGCAAAAGCATAAGGATTCTGAGATTATTTTTATAAAGCTTTTTAATAACTAAGACTATTACTAAAAGCAGGTAAAAGCTGAACATCCCCAGAACTTACTCTTTTCATACATTGTTTAAAGAAATTCCAGTTATGCAAAACCTAATAAATTAATAAATTAATTTAAAATTAATAAATTAATAAAGCCCAACTCAACAAAGTTCTTAGGTGCACATTCCAGACCCTTCCAGAGCACAAAGTGTCTCTGCTCTTACCTAGTGCCTTGAGGTGGGTGCTGCTGAGCTGGGACCTGACGCACAAGCAGGAGAGCCAGGAAGCAGTGAACGACGCTGCCAAGAAATAGTATGGCAGAGGAGCAGAAGGAAGGGAAGGTGGGCCTGCTGACCCTCACTTACTGAAGGTGATTTAGGGTTGATCTTACAATATGCCTACAGAATTATCTTGTTTTCAGGAAAAAAATATGACAGCAACAGGTTTTGGTTTATAGTACGGTGTTGGCTTCTCCTGTCCCAGCATCTCACCTTATGAGATGTTAAAAGCATCTCTGCAGTGCCCAGCTATTTGACACGTGCACCCTAAAGGGGGATGCTGAAGTGCTGCTGGGAGAGCCACTGTTGCTGGCTCCTCCACCTCGGTCACCTTGCCAGCCCCTGGGGGTGTGGGTGACAAAGTGTGGGGGGCCCTGGGTGCATCAAGTGAAGCACAGCGTCTGTGTGTGTGTACACGTTTCGGGGGTGCTGAATAAATTAGGAAGAGCTGCAGAGACAAAGCAGGCTGCCTGTTGTACCTTCAGATGTCTTTTTGCTGAGCTGGGAGCTGTCCTACCCAGGCTTGCCCCTTTGCCCACAAGTTTTAGGTTCCAGGCGATCTGATCTGGTTTGTTTCTTTGGCAGCTCAGAAGCCGTGGTTTAAATGCCCATGCAAATTAATGAACTAGGCAGGTATTTTGAAATCTGAAAACTCATTTAAACCATTGCACAAAGAGACCTTAACTGGCTGACTCTCTTGGAGCTTGTATTAAAAGCGTGTCCAGAGATTTAAAGCAGGGCAGGAAACCAGCTTGTTTGTTAAGTGCTGGCCAACTGCTGGCCTCTGCTTCATGCTGTAGAGATGCATCAATGGTGGAAAAGCTAACATGTCTGGTCTTGCTTTTCTAAAAAATTAATCAGACAATGCTGAAGATACTGGATTAAAATGGCCATTATTTCATTTTTTAAAAAAATATATATATTCTTAAAAGTTAATGCAAAAAAAAAGTTTTAATTTTTTTCTTCAGAGCAAGTCTCTTCTGACAGACAGCTGAGAATCTAATTCTGGTGCACACCAAGTGAGAAAGTGATTTTTTTCTCAAAAAAAAAAAAAAAAAAAAAAAAGGTAGAAACAGAAACTCCAGAACTAAAAATATTCTTGAATTGTGGCCTTCCAAATCCCCTTTTCTATAAGGAGCTGAGTAACAGTTGTTAGTGATCATGTACTTCATTCAACTCTAGCATAGGAAGTACATCGATCATTTCTAACTCAGCTTCCCTGGGCATAGGTACAGTTTGGCCAGTCTGAATTTGCAATCTGTGAATTGGAAAAGCTAGAAATTCTGCTACTGTAAAGCATTTTGAAATTATCTCTCTAGATGTGGTTTATGTGATTTTGTTTTTGAAAAAAAAAATTGCAATTGAATTACTCTGTCTTTTTCAAATTGAAATACTCCGTCTTTGTAATAGTGGTGCTCCTGTTCAGACCTGTATTCCCATAGCTGGGTGATTTCCAGCCTTCTTTATTTGGGCACGTGCACAAATTTTCCTGCAAAGCAGCCATTCCTGGAAGGGTCCGTATTTACTCACTAGTTTCACAGCACAATTGAACGAGTTTTTCTTAGTCAACTTCTGCTCACCCGCACTGACTGTTCTCACACTTCACCGATCACAAGCTGAAAGCCACTGACCTGAACGTTTAAAACTAGGCAACGGGGGCGTCTTTATTAGCACAGGTAGTAAGTACACAGAGTAGTTCAGGGAAAGTGAGGTTGGTTTCTGCTGCCTAATATTTGAATGATAGCAAAGGATTTTGAAAACATCCTTCTGTTGTAATATCCTGGTTTTCTATTAGTTTTTCTTACCCAGTGACTTCCCAACCAAATGAATTTTGACTTCCAATGATGAAGTTCCATCAAAAGTGGCGGTTACAGCTTTCAACTTTATAGAATCAATCCCAGTAAACGATACAGTTATGCCAGGTTTTCATTTTGTGGTCAAGGATTACATACAGTCCCATTTACCATTTGTTTATTTATGAGGTGTGTTTTAAGCTGACCTTGTAGGTTTTTTCCGTCTTCACTCTATGTGAACCTTGAGACACACTTCAGAAATTTTATTTAGTATAATGCAGATAGACGTAATGTAATCAGCAAGGTGTTGACAATGCTGATTTAAAACATGGGAAATTAAATTCTCTTCAGGTCAGCCCTGTCAGCCTTCAATTCCCATCTCTCGTTTCATTGTCCCTGGGGCTCTTGAGCTATCACTGCTTTCCATATTGCATGATTATTTTCTTCCTTTCCACTGTATTAGTTTTAATTTCATGGATACAGAGTTTGCTTGGAAAACTGGGTTGGCAGAGGGTGTATGTTTTCTGTTTGTTGTTTGTTTTTTTTTTTTTTTCTTTTTTTTCCCATGTCTTGGATGTCAGTACATATCTTTCTTTGTAGTATAAGTTTGAGGCCAGAAATAAAGACATCAAAGTTTCTCACTGTGTTGCAACTTCTTACCCCAGTGTTTATATGCTTTAGGTCAGGTCTTGGTTCTTGTTTCCTAGTTTTTCTGCCTTTCCTCATGATGATAATAAATAAAATATATGTTATTTTATATTTTTATTTTATATATATATATATATATATATATATATTAGCATTGTCTTGATCAAGTTATTTTTAAGCCCTTAGGCAGAAATTCTCAAGGTATCTTTCCACTGACTCGCCATTGGCATTCCTTTCTTTGCTGTGACTGGGAGTTAGGGGATTGAAGCCTGAAAGCTACTGGGTGGCACTGGGAGAGACAGGGATGCTGCATCCAGGCTGTTACGCTAAGCCTTGAGCCTTACGTGCTCAGCACTGGGTTGAGGATTTTTGCGCTGTAGCTCACCTGCACTGAATTCTTGAAGCCTGAAGTAAACCCAAATCTCATTCATCTACAGAACAGCTGGCAGATTCTTGTGGTGGTGCCGACACGTGCTGTTTGCTGCTGCTGACCCTTGGACGTGCAGCGGTGCATCACGATCCCATTTCGGTTGCTCCCTGCCATCTGTGTCTGCTGCTCTCCCCTTTCCTGAGCAGCACCCGGTGGCGGTGTCAGAGCCGAGGAGCTTACTGGAGATGTGCATGGCTGCCAGCAGCAAGGAGGACGAGCCACGTGGATGTACAGTTCCCTGCAAGCAGCACAAAGATTAATCCGCAGAGCGTTATTAGCACCCCGATAAAGCCTATCTTATTTTTATTTTTTTTAATGCAAATTATTCGAGTGGCATAAATACCTATTTTTATCAGATAGTGTTTAAAGCTCATTAATTTTCAGTATAGTTTTTTGTCAGCAAAAGCCTTATTTAAATTTGGCTTTTTGGGGTAGAATTTATATCTCAGAAAACATCGCTTTCTGTGGATCTCTAAATCCTCTTGAATCATCACTTCCACAGGGCAGAGCTGTGCTTCTCTGTTGGCTGAGAAATCTCCAGGCACAACAACAGCGCTGTATAAATAATAAATAAAGTAATAAATCAGTCATCATCTGCTCTCACCTCCTAAATTGAGGTCAGGAAGAAAAGTCACTTGAGGGAGAAGCAGCAGGGAAAGCTGAAATGCCCGTTGTCCCATTGGGGGAGCACAACCCGAAGACCAGGCTTGGCATTTAATTTAAAAAATACACAGCCGGGCCGAAATGAGTGTCTGTCAAGCAGACAATTAACTGTCTGATCTGAGGAGCCTGGCATTCAGAGAGCCTCATGCCTCCATGCTACACGTGGCTTTCGAACCATCAGGCGTCTCTGGGAGCGATTTGTCAGCACCCAGAGGAGAGCTGTTGGTCCGCGTGTCAGCAGCATCCCGCTGACAGCCAAGTCCACGGCAGCCCCGTTACTGCCACCGCTGAGGGCTGGCAGTGGGACGTGGTGCGTGGTAAAGAACCTGAGTAACGGGGACAAAAATTCTTGTAGGAGTCTCACCAGGTTTTGAAGTTTCTGCCCCTTTCTCCCCGGTTTAATCCAAGTTCTTTCAGAAACACGCTTGTTGTGGTTCTTTTCTTCCTGCACAAAAACAAGCATGCAATCACTTGGTGTTTGTGGACGTGGGACTCCTCCAAACTCATACGGAAAGTTGCTGCCTAGTGGAAATAGTGATGCTAAACAATATTATACACACAGAGCAACTCGATTTTATGGACACCTACTTATTATTACTTTTCCTACAGAGCTCCCATGCCCACCTGTATTTCCAGTGCCCCTTGCCCCATGGGGCACGGCTCCTCAGCAGCACCCGGTGCTCAGCACCTCCCGGCCAGGAGGTCAGTACCCAGGTGTCTCAGTTCCTCCTAAGCAACATGCCACAAGTACTGGAACCAGCAAATTAGGTTTGAGAGCATGAGAAAGGGCAGTGGATGCTTCCCTGATACGGCCGCACGGTGTACAAATGTACGAGCTCTGGCTTGAAATTCATAAACTTGACCTACTGGAGAACTTCGACGGGTGGGTGTGAATGCGGGCCGTGCCTTTTGTGCAACGTCCTGTAAACATTTGTTCCAGTACATTTGATTCTCAATTTACAATGAAGAGGGATTCATTCATCTGCAGAGCGATTGCTTAATGGCCTCTGTACAGACAGAACCTTATTAATATCCTGGTGTCAGAGTTCGTTTGAAGGGCATTCAGAGCTGCTAAGCACGTGAAGAAATGGCACTCTAAATAAAATGGTATTTGTGGTGTTAGGGCTGGCGTTACATTCTGTGGTGAATTTTCAGTCATTTGCAGCTGAAAATAGCCAAACATACGCCTTGCGGAGCAAAGCAGGTTCTTTAATATTTTGTCCATTAATGTTTATAAAATAAGTGTCAAATGTAGGTGCTGGTGGGACTCGGGGGGTTCTACCTTCCCATGGAAAAGAATCCGTGGCAGAAGCAAGGTAATTAGTGCTGGTGCAGCCTGACGTGGGTGGTGACTCAGATACACGCATGCAGTGCTATTTATTTCCCCCATAAATTAAAATAATGTCAGATACACATAATGCATACGTGTCTATAACAATGTGCGTATGAGTGTCCATATCTGTCATTTTCCAAGCACGTCTGGAAGGGGTCCAGGACACAGAGCAGCATCTGGCTGCTGGGAAGAGCTGCGCGGCTCTGCGTTCCCCATGCCCAGGGGACATCTTTGGTGATCCTTCGGTGCCTGCAGCCAGAAAAAGGACTCGGGGCTCTGACATCCCTGGTTCTCCACTGTGAGGGCGGAGAGCTGAGGGCACCTGGGTTGTCTCCTGGAGAGAAGGAGGCCGAGAGGCGACCTCTGCGGCTTCCTGAGGATGGGAGTGGAGAGGGAGGCACCAGCCTCTGCTGCTGGCTGCCGATGGGATGTGTGGGTCAGCACAGAGCTGCGCCTGGGGAGGCTCAGACCAGGCATTAGGGGAAGTTTCTCTGCTGTGAGGGTGGCCAAACACTGGCACAGGCTTCCCAGTGAGGTGCCTGGTGCCCCGTTCAAGAGGCAGCTGGAGAACACTCTCAGTAGTGTGCCTGGACTTCTGGCAGCCCTGCAGTCAGGCACTTGGACTCTGCTTTTCAGTTCCCTCCCAACTGAAATACGCTGTGCTAGGCTAGTCTAGTCCAGCCTATCCTTTTGGTAACGTGTTTTTCTCTGTTTTGAAGCTGTTACGTATTTATTGGTAAAAAGAAATCATACAAGAGATGCTTTGTGTGTGCAGGGAAATTGGCAAACACTGAGACACTTTTTTGTTTTTTGTATTTTACTATCTTGAAGAAATTTCCCTTTCTATGACAGGGGAAAGCTTGCAAGAGCGTGTTACACATTGTATTACAGGAATTCAGTTGTACACAAACCGCGTTCTCATCTTGACACCATGTTCACACTTCCCAGCAAATTCAGCGTAAGCCGGCCTAAGCACAGAGCCTGTGCAATACACGTGTCGTGTTTGTGTTCACGTGTTTTAAAATCTTAATTGCTGATCTCTGCCCTCCTGATTTGCAGCTTCTGCGTGATAAACTTGCTGTAGAGCCCTGTGTGCCTTATGTTGAAGCCACCTGGCCCGGCAGGGTTATGGTTCTTGTTACGGGGGGAGCTGGGTCTCCTGCAGGTCCCGAGTCTCCCGGGAGAGCTCGTTCCCTTCTGCCCACCTGGAACTGCTGCAGGATAACTTGCTGCTGGAAGCACAGGGCCGGCCGTACGGTAACACGCCTGTGGGCTCAAAGGTCATCCCTGTGCTCCTCCAGTTATTGACTGGCCACACGTGGCAATCAGCGCATGAGTACATTCGTCACAGGGTGAAAGCTTGGAGCTGAGACCTGTTTCGGTGCCTCCTTCGGCTCCTTCCCATCGTGGATTCTTCTCTCAGTAAGGGTCAGGAGTGTTGAGGGGCGCCTGGCCAGGTTTTTTGTGTTACTTGCATGGTGTCTTTGGGCAGCCCTGTGTTCTGACAACATCAGAAATTCAGAAAATTTGTTTGTCAAAAGGAAAGTGTTTTCTTTGGTGGAAAATGCTATTAAAAACTAGATTTCTGATGAGAAATCCAGGAGGAAATGGCATAAGCCTGAGGAGTGTGTAGTAAACTCATTTGTAATCCAAAGCGATCATAAAGTTGTAAATTCAGTTCTGTTATTTTCAAGTCTTTAAGCTGAGAAAGCAGGCATTTTGTAGGCTGTTTGTTTTAATGCTGGTCTAGAAAGCTGGGTCTTAATCATGTGCCCCTGCTTTTCATCCCATCGTGCTGTCTGATTGCTTTGGGCTCAAGCTGCTCTGGTTCAAATTGCTTGGATTCATTTGGCACAATTGCAGCATTGCCAAACCCCAACATCCAGAGATCCCGGGGGAAGCCTTCCTGTGCCTGTTTCAAAATCACAGTGTTGATACAAAAAAATAAGGATTTTTTAGCTTATCTCTTGTTTCTGTGTTGCACAATCTGGTTTCCAAAACTTTTCTCGGCACCCAGCAGGTTTCAACTTCCAGTTAAAATACGTGGCAAACGTCTCGTGTGCTGGAGCTGGGGCTGTGAGAAACACACCAAGCTCGCTCTTGCTACACAAAGGAGAGGTGAAAGAGCCGTGCTCTGGAAGCAGCACATCTTCACGTTCACAAAAATTGAGTTCTTTTCAAGAGGTGTGTTGTAAAGGTGCAAGTCTCCCATCTGAGCCAGCATTGCAGTTTTACGTCCTGAATCACGGCACCTTCGTGCACATTTTCTTTTCGTATATGTACACTTCCACCGTTTAGGCGTACTCTTATCTCGTTGGGGTGCCCTGCTATCAGTGGGGGATGCTCGTGGTGCGAAGGGCACGTGGGGCCCAGCAGTGTCAGCCTGAGACCAGAGCCTCAGCACACTGCGTTCAGGAGTTGCAAAACTTCAGATTTTTTTCTAAAGCAAAAGAAATTTCTTACAAGGCATTCACCATGCTTGTTTTAGTCAAATGGTGCATAACAGTGTATGCTGATCAGCTAAACCAGCCCTGCTTTTCCATCCATGTATGTGTAGTGCTGATTATTGATATGGTTACTCTGAATAAATAAATAGTGATCTACTAATAAAGTAAAAATCTGCTTGAATCTTGTATTGTAATGAAACCACAATAGATACCACTAGACCTTCCATAGGCCTTCGGTACTTCAGGTCTGTGCCCTGAAATGCAATGTAAAATGGCTCTTGGCTGCAACAGCAGAGCTGCCATAAGGATAAGCTGGGCAGCTTTTATGGATACTTTCTGAATTTTAATTCTTAGCCTCTGATCTCTTTACAGGCTTGAAATACACTTCACAGGGTGTTCAATATACAGCTCCTTATCTGGAGAAAAGTTTACCTTGATCAAACGAGATTGATTTGAGCCCATCCCTGCAGAGCTGGGGCAGCTGAAGGCGCTCACCCTTGCAGATGGGATCAGTAAGAAGGATGAGAGCTGCTGGCTCAGGCTTGGGTCACGCATTCAGGCTAAGATACGGGAACAGCAGGCTCTGTTTCAGGCCAAACCATCCAGCGACAACTAAGAAATCAAGTGTGTATATCTCTGTCTAGGCTAATGGAGTTTGCCTGGGCAGTATAAGCAGTTTGTTGAAAAGGACTGAAAATTACTCCTCAGTATTTTTCAGTGTTTTAAGATTTGTGAATCGTGCAGTGATTAAACAAAATTATCTGTTGATTGGCTAGGAAGTGCAGATTTCTCTTCACCAGATTTATACTCTTATCTTCTTTGTAGAAAGAGGAAGTAAGAGAAACTTGAGAAGTCTGCAGGGTTTCTGGTTTTATAAAAGCATTTATATTGTCACATAAGCAACATAACTGAACTGAGTACCAGAGCAGACCTATGTAAGATTAATGAGCAATTTTCACCAAGTATCAAACCTCTCTGTCCTCCTTTTCAGAATGATGAAGTCCTCTGTACATGGAGAAGAAGATGACTTTGTGCCAGAGCTTCAGAGAAGCATCCATCCCCGGGAGAGGCCGGACTGGGAGGAGACTCTCAGCACTATGGTAAAACACCTTGTTGCCTTTCCTGTGTGCATTATTTTCGGTTCTGAATAATCTACACTGCTGGCTCTTGTACTTTCTAGTTCTGCTTTGACTCTTATTCCCTGAATTTCAGATTTTTAAATGGATTGCACAGTAGTTTCAATAAGACCAAAATACTTTCCTTCCTCTGGCACTTTGTCAAGGAGAGAGAGAAGGAGCATGCATAACGCTTCTGCCCTATTAATATGTGCCCCAAAGCAGGTCTAGTAACCAATTAAAAGGTCCATAATGTCACAACGATTTTCAGTCTGCATTAACCTCTTTTTCAGTAAGATTTTTGAGCATGAAGGGAACTTCTTGTAAGAATATGCTCTTTGAAGCATGCATCGTTGTGGAAAAATATGGTTTTAGCAAAATGCTGGCTAAGTCTACAGAAATAAAAAATGTCAGCCTAAAAGCTTACCTGCCATCACATGGAAAGGAATTACAGAAAAGCAGCCACAAAAGTGGGGTTCTCATGCCTAATGAAAACGGAACAAGTGGCAGTGGGCCACAGAAAACTGTAGCACCCTGATTTGTTTTCTTTTTAAATGAATGAGCAGAGTACCCGCAGTTCCACTTTTCCCAAATCCTCTAGAATTTGCTGAGCCTGGACAGTCGGTTGTTATTTTCTTAGTGGTCAAATAAGTTGGTTTTGTGAAGTTATCTTACCTCACAGAAGCTTGACCTACCTTGTTTGGTATAGGAGCATCTGGAAGTTATATCTTGCTTGTTATTCTCAGATTTTTTAAATTGCCTCATTAGCATAATAAGCTGATGAGGAAATTGCATTCTGCGACAGACCTTGGACAGGGAGAAGGTCTGAATATTTCAGGGTGGGATCGCTGCTCTCATGGGGACAGTCCAGCTGCACGGCTAAAATTACTTACTGAGATGGGAGACCAGTGACAGGTTTTCCCTTGCATCAGATCATGTGGCAGTGGCAGGGCATCAGCCTGGAAAAGCCATATGTACGCTGCTCCCGGGCTCCCAGCAGTGCAGCAGCAGTGTGAGAGATGGGCTGGGCTCCGCTGCACTGCAGCACGGCCACGGCCATCTGAGGGGTGGGGCTGGGGCTGCAGAGAAGCCCAGGTGCTGGGCTGCCTGGTTGGCTTTTAAGCTCGGTTACTAGGGTGAGATCAGAGGCCTTTGTGGATAAAACCCCAACTTTGGGGGAGGATATGGGGGGAGAAGGAATTTTCACTGTTGGTCAGTAAACATTTGATGCGTTTTCCTTTTCCCTTTGGAATTGCAGGGCTGATGAAAAACATTTGGGTTGTTTCACTGCTGTGTTACTGTACATGGCCAGTGTCCCTAGGACTTTTATACAGACCTGTGATGACATTCGGTAGTACTTAATGAATCTTAATGACTACTGTTATTACCAGCAACACTTAATTTGGAGGTATAAGTTGTTTTATCGTGGTTTAATGTTAACAGAACAGTGAAACAAAGGGCAGTAACTCCATCTTGCTTATCTTGAAACGTGGCAGCAGACACATTCCTCTGGTTTGTCTTAGAAATTTCAGGCTGTAACATAAAGACCGATACTCCTGTAGAAGATCTGAGTAGCAAGTTTTTCTTTGTCTAGGAGCGTTGACCTTGTCACATATGCACTTGTGCCTTCTGTAGCACCACCTTTGTGAACAACCTTTAAAAGGAAGGATGCAAGGTACCCTGAGCTTACACAGTGCCCGACAGTGAGAGAGCACACATTTCAACCTCACTTTCCTTCAGCGGCTGAACAAGCCTTCCAAGGATGTGGTTCAAGTGAAATCAATGCTATTCACGAAGCCACAGGAGAATCCAACAAGACAAAGGAAGCAAGCAGGACATTCAAAACCCACTGAAACATGAGCATTCATCTTGATGGATTATTTAAAGTTTAAATCATCATTAATATTTGGCTGGGTCACATAAAATAGATGTGGGGTTAAATGTTCATTACACAGCATTCAGGAAATGTGTACCCTCCCTACAAGCCAGGTATTTATTTTAATTTTAAATGAGACAACAAAGTTCAGTTCTGTGGTTTACTGTTCTAAACCCCACATAATACAATTAAAATATTTTGTTTCAAACTTTATTTTTAGACCGAAAAAAAAAAAAAGAGAACTCAGGCCTCACTAGTGTTTTTTCTCTGCTGGTATTTTCTGCGCTTGTTGTTCTGCTTGACCCTGTGCTTATCCATAGCTAATGTAGACTTCTTGCAATTGTCACCTCCTAGGTATCTTTTTCCTCTATATGCAGGTACATTTTTCCTTCTTTCTGCCTTGGCCAGCAGTTCACATTGGTGCTGCCTGGTCGGGAGCCCTGTCTGTTCTAATCAGCGTTATTCAGGCATCAACCTCAGAGCATGGTGCTCCAAAGCGCCCTAAAGCCAAGCCTCCTGTGCAGATCACTGCTTGACACCGGTGTCTGTAACTTCGAGGTGTGTCTCAGGAATGCGGCTCTCCAATTCAGTCTCCACCTGTAACACAAGTTAGCTGGCATACCTCATTTATTCTAGCGTTTGTTTGTGTTTTTCTTTTCCTTTTTTTTTTCCCTACCGATGGTTTATAATGGAAGACAGGTTCACCAGCTCTGGCTCGATACCTTCCCTCATCTCATCAGGACTGTTGTCCTCACGTACACTGTTCAGTGTTCAACCCCCATAGGTGCACAACGCTTAGAAACTTCTGTGCCCGCTGACTGCTGGACAGGTGCATGCTCAGGTTGTGCGGTGCTCCTGCAACTTTCTGCGAGACCCTGCAACTGCTGTCAGTGCCAGCCTGCAAAGGAGGGTGGCTGCAGACCCGAACGGCAGCCAGCTAGCTGCAGGAGGCATCCTGGGGAAACACACAGCTCCGGTGGAGTCAGCACACCCTGAGCTGGAAGGCACCCACAAGGATCGTTGAGTTCAGCTCATGGAGAGCTGAACTGAGGAGCTGAGCAGAATTTCAATCCCTGGCAAACTCCCTGTTGACTGCTAGCAGTTAGGTAACTTAAATTTCTGACAGGAAGATTTGTTCGCGTAGGAGGTGGCATTCCAAATGTTTTCCTGTTCCTCTTCAGCACTGCAGTCCTGGAGAACTTGTGCTACTATATTTGCATTAGGGGGGAATTTTTTTTTAAATTAAGATGGAAATTTAGTCTCACTTTTGTTCATTGAGAGCTCAGTAATCATTAGAAAACGGTCATTGCAGTCTTGCAAGTTGCATTTGTGTCTGGCAAACAAATGAGAATTTCTTTTAATGTTATAAAATGCTTGCTTGCAGCTATGACAAAGGGCTAGCCCAGCCTGCCCTTCGCCCCCTACTTATACACAATTTACTCTTGTAGCATTATTGGTGAGGGGGAGATTCTTAAAAAAAACCCCTTTGGTTGGATGTTTCGTGTTGTTGTTTTTTTTTTTGTTGGTTGTGGGTTTTTGCTAATTTTTGTTAAGAGGTACAGATTAACATTTTTTGGTAGTTTTATTGACTGGCTGATGGTTAAGACAATAAAACTGTGAGGCAGTAAGTACCTGTCGCTGAGAAAATAGTAGAATGTGGTTGCAAATCACCTGGGAGTGTTGCACTAAATTCTCTTTCTGTATACGTGTATTTATCTGCATTCTGGGGAAAAAAACAAACAAACAAAAAACTGTGGGAAACAAGATATGTACCCTCGACTTTTTTTCCTTCTGGTGGGATCTTTCATTATAGGGGAAGAAAATGAGTGGCTTTACGGAACATCTGGCAAAAGTACCAGCTGCCAGCAGTGAAGAAGTTAGGAAACTCCATGTTCTCATAGTGACGAGGGAAGAACATTTCCTTCATGTTTCCAGTTGTGCATTTTCAATAGCTGTTAGCACAAATTCTGAGCATAGGAGAGTCAAACTAAATATTTGCGTTAAAAAGAAAAAAAAGAATTTCAATAAATGGAATCCATACAGAAAGCAAATGACTGTTAAAGGATATGTGTGCGTGTGTGTGCGTGTGTACAGTGTAGTATTTCATAAGATGTTAGGGAAGATACTGCAATGGCCCTGCTTTTGCAGGATGTTCTGTCAGGGTACGTCTTTGTCCTGAAGAGAAGCTGTTAAACCCGGCCAGAAGGACTGGGGCCATTACACTGTGCTGGAACAAGAGGCTGTTCCTTTCATTCTGCTAACCATTGATTCATTTTTTAGAATGTGTCCTGTTGCACAGCTCTATGCCAGCAATATAAAAATTTAACCGTCCAGGTACCTGCATAAAAGAGATTTAGAAGAGGATAAACAAGAAAATTCAGGTCTAAGATTTGCTGCACAGTGATTTGGTACAATGAGGCATAGGGGTAGGTAATAAAGGTACTTGTACTTAGGGTTTGTTCTTACGGTGTTCCTTTTACTTTGTGGTCCTCTGAATACATTTCAGATGGGTGAAAAACCCTCACTTGCTCATGTTTACTGTGTTAAATGAATCAAATTTACATTTTCATCTTCTGCCTTGTGTCCAGTCAGAAGGAAATATTGACAGAATGCTCTCGTTCTAGGGGTTCAACGCCGTCACACCCTGCGTTTTGTTTAACCAGTGCATATACTATATTTGCCTTTCTCCTGACCATGTTAATCCTGAAACTTCTTTCCCTTTCCATTCTTCATTGTGCATTCTTAACAGCCTCAGGTTTGATCTTTTCCCAGAGTATGCTGCTCACATGCTATGTGAGTTTCTCAGAGCTGCACAAAAAACTTAATTTCTGGTTGGTAGTTGTTCACGTTGCACATTTCGGGTTTTCTTGTTGCTTGTTCTGGGTAATGGAGGCTGTAAAAGCTGGGGGAGTTGGACATTGCTGTGTTGGTCTCTGGTCTCCTTTGCTTCCTGTTGTAGACAGCTGGAGACCCAACTGGGTGCCAGGCTTTGTCGCGTGCAGTGACTTTCGTGTTCTGCCAGGTGAGTAATGCTGAGACCAGCAGCAATACGGAGAGCCTGGAAACGTCTGACACGACAGACAGACCTGTGATGCTCGTTCATTTCTCTCCTGAACTTTGCCTTTGTACATGTTTTTGTACTTTGGGAAAAGGTGATTTATGCATTCACGGTTAGATGAACATACCCAAGTCGTCCCTGCCCTCCCTCTCCCCCCTTTTATCTGCAATATGCTTGGAAGTGCTTATTATTAATTTATATAACTGCTTTGTTTCCAAAGCCACTTTTTAACAAGAAATAAACTAAAGGTCTTTCTAAATATATAGAGGTTGAACGTCCTCCCATAACATGAATATTAGGTAGGACAGAAACTCTATTTTTAATAGTTCTGTCATTGTCAGTTAATTCTGGGCACTTGAGTAACTTCAGTCCTTTGTACTTCTTTGATTGTTTTTTTTCTACGTTTATCATCTGTACTTTCATCTGTTTTTCTTGTTTGGGGTTTTGCAGAAAGGCAAGTAATTTTCTGTTGGAGATTTAGTTTTTCTGGGTACTTTTGGTGGTTCTTGAAACTTCATAGTAGTTACAAAATCTCATGCTGTCAAATCTGAGAACCAGACTGAGATGCAACACTGGGCAGACAGACTTTGTAGGAGTTAAATAATAAGACAGCTGCTTGACCAGTCCTCAAGGACTGCTATGTTTTGTGTCAACCCCCAGTTATGTTCTGTACTTTCAGACTATATTAATATTAGCCCCGCTGTTTTTCTCATGTCTCAGCCTCCAAGTCCCACCGCGCTGCTGGCCTGCCGCGTAACCTTCACACGCCGGTTTTCTCAGTTTGGAAAATGCAGTCGATGACAGTGACTTTGTTAGATACTTGTGAGTTGTAGGGATGAAAAGCCATATTTGAGCCAAGTAATATTGCAGCATATGGATTTCCTAATGTTTCTCTGAGCTAGTTATGTTACTGTCGAGGAAAGGAGCATCTTTCCTTGTAGGGCACTGAAAAGTGCTGTTTCTGTGCTAGGAGAAATGAAGTTGTGAAAAAAAACTTTAAATAAGGTTTCTCACACAAACCTACAAAACAGCTGTCCTCAGCCTGTCATTAACTTTAGCATATTTTGGTATTTTTACTTAATATTGCGTTTACCTTATGTTTCTGATTTCCTCTCAGCATCTCTTTATGATCCTGGAGGTTGCAGCACTCGGCACAATCTGCTCCAGCCTCGCCCCTCGGCAGCCCTCTGTGCTTACAGCCATGAACGCACGCTCGATACCATTGCCTTTTGTCTAAATTTTGCGGGGAAGCAGGGTTACAGGAGTGAAAATAAATATAAAATATTTTAAATATAAAACTCATTACTCACACACCCTTTTAAAACCGTGCTGTCCTGGGAAGATACCACCTGAAGCTGCCTTAAGCTGGCAGGCAGAACTGTGAGAGATAAGGTGAATGTACTGACTCCACAGCTAGAAATGGGATTTCTTTTTTATATGTGTGTGTCCTGGTTTCAGTTAGCACAGAATTAATTTTCTTCCTAGTAGCTGGTGGAATGCTGTGTTTTGGCTTAGAATGAGAAGAGTGCTGATAACACCCCGATGCTTTAATTGTTGCAGAGCAGTGCTTATACTAAGCCAAGGACATCTCAGCCTTTGCTCTGTCCTGCCAACGGGCAGGCTGGGGGGTGCAGTAAGAGCTGGGAGGGGACAGACCCAGGACAGGTGACCCAAACTAGCCAAAGGGGTATTCCATACCATCTGACGTCATGCTAAACAATATATAGGGGTGGCTAGCCGGGGGGAGGGGGCCGGACTGCTCGGGGTTAGGCTGGGCATCGGTCAGCGGGTGGTGAGCAATTGCATTGTGCATCACTTGTTTGTACATACTATTATTACTTTCGTATTATCACCATTGTATCATCATTATTATTATTATTATTATTATTTTCCTGTCTTATTAAACTGTCTTTATCTCAACTCACGGGCTTCACTTTCCATTTCTCTCCCCCGTCCCAGAGAGGGAGGGGGGAGGGTGAGCGAACGGCTGCGTGGTGTTTAGCTGCCAGCCGGGTTAAACCACGACAGTCTTCTGAACAAGGCTGTTTTTTTCTGCAGAGTGTGCACTTCTTTCAGCTCTGGAAGCTTTCAAAGGCCCTAAAGCTGTGGTAGGTTTATTTCCTGGGAGATCTCTTTCCATAGTGCCCCGAGCAGGATCCAGGTGATCGATTGCTCCTCCGCCTGCTCACGTCCTGCAGTGAATGTCTGCAGGGCTTCGCTCGCCAGTAGATCGCTGCTGATGGTGTGCACGCGTTCCTCACCCAGAGGATGCCAGCCTTTCCGCCCTGGTGCACCTCTAAGCCATCGCTTTTGGGATCTAGAGGTACAGTTAATAATGGAGTTATTGAGAAGATAACCTCCGTGTCCCCCAGTGGTACTAATTTATAATCAGGTTGCCTAGAAATGGGCTGACGTAGAAACCTCTAAATTACTGATAAGAAGCCATTGAGAATCCTTGAATTTGGCAAATGAGTTAATGAATAAGAAGAAGGACAGTTGGCAGGTGGTACGCAGCATCCTTTTTGCCTTATGCTGGTGGAATTTTCTTATTTTCCTGCAAATGTTTTAGAAAGGTACAGGGGTTAGACCCTGTCTTTATGAAGTCCCTGCAGTGATCTCTTACATCTGTTCAGATGGATTCTGAGGCCTGTAGTGGTTCCAGTGTTTGATACTAGGTAAGGTAACATGCCATGGTTTGTGAGGGTAACAAAGACTTTTTAATGAGACCTCAATATATCACTGTCTTAAATCTGGGACAGGAGTGACAAGAAAACTAATTTTAAATACAATTTATAAAAGTGTGTAGAGATTAGTAGATTGTAAAGAAAGATTTCACTCTCTTGTAGAGCCGGGTTTGTTTCTCATTCTTTGTAGAGTGCTTAGCCCGGTGCTGCCCCAGATCTCGTCTGTGACTTCTGCAAGAATACATGCACAGAATAGGAGTAGCTAGTGTTCCTTTTTTAATTTTTTTCTCTTCATTTTTGTTTTGTTTTATTTTACTTTTAATTGAAGACATCAGGCATGTTTCTGAGGATGTCAGTCGTGACCAAGCCAAGATGAATACTTCCAGGAACTGTGTAAAACTCTGAAGAACAAGGCAGTGTGGTAAACCCACTTGTTTGGCACCATCAGCTATGGTGGTTTCCAAAAAGGTGGTTTACTGAAATGCTGTCATTTCTGCAACTGAGATGCATGGATACAGTACCCTGCGACATGTCAGAGCTGACATTTGGGATTTTCTATTCCAGTGGCTTGCAGCCATTTGTGCTCTGTATACATACGAACCAGCACCAGAATTTCACAGCTGGGTATCTGACTGTGAGCTGTTCAGTGGTGTGCAGGCAGTTGCCTTAGCCTGATCCTGTTTTCACGTGGGATGAATGCTGTGTACTTCTTTTGAAAAAAAGAAGAGCGCTGTTGAACTCTGCCAACCTGTAGGCTCTTTTTTTTTTTTTTTTTTAATGGCGTGGACATTTCGCTGGGATTGGGCTTTAGATACTTATTCACCTAGATGCTCCAACACCTGGCTTCTGGCCCTCAGTCTTAGGAGTCATTGCATTACTTACATGTAATGGAAAATGTTACCTTGAGGTTCAGACGTTAGCTGTGTGCTGATGCAGCAGCACCTTTCGTACTCAGCACTCCGATAATCTGCAGCACTTTGATGTGGATTGCGGTGCTCATCATGTGTAGCAGCGGGGGCACAGGCAGCCCTTTGGACCAGGGTAACGATGGGGCAGAAATGGGGTTTCAGACAGTGTGGGACTATCACCAGCACAGGCCTCGACAGGAGACAAATGTTCCATGCAGCACATCAAGCGGCCACCGGGCTGTAATAATATTTTGGTCCAAACAGTTCTGGTCTGGCATCGGACCAACAGCCTACATTTCGTTTTCAATTCACATAACTCGTTTCCCTTATTATTGCTGCATGAATCGAATGTTTTTTGCCTTAGGAAGCTTTTGGCAAGGTATCCCCTTGTTGCATATGGTCCTTTCCCTCCCTCCGTCTTGGTTAGAGAGCTGTTTCCCTTCCACGGGCTAGCTCCCAGCGTGAGGCTCCCTGGGAATCTTTAAGAATTGGGACAATCGCTTAATTGGCACATTGGCTTCCATTTGAGTTTGCCAATTAAATGAGTTCAATTAAACCAGAATGGATACTGTAGTTTTGGCAGTAAGTATTAATTTATAGCAATCATTTAATTTTTGTTGGCGATGCTATAGAAGCAATTGTTTCCAGTTATGTTTACTCCGGTTTACAGTGTGTACAGTCTTGCAGTACAGTGTCAGTCTGGGAGAAAAAAATGTAATTTCTAAATTTCTGTTTTAGAGTTTTGTGTATGCAGCATTTAGAGGAAAAAAAAAAGATATAAAATTTTTAAGGCTGGATGAGTAAAGTGTACTGATCACCGTGTCCACCAGTTTGAATGCACCCTGCTTTTGCATTTTGCACGTCTGTTTATTTCAAAGTTAATCCAATGCGCATCAGTAAGTAGAGTCTTGCTAAGTGAAACATTTGGGTCGTGTATTTACACACTACCACCTGTACTTCCTCTTAGTCGTGGAGGATAATGGCAGTGAAGAAGACAAAGGTGGCACTGGGGTGTACTAGCTAATTTTTTGAATG
Organism: Aythya marila; assembly: GCF_965140915.1. Taxonomy (NCBI): domain Eukaryota; kingdom Metazoa; phylum Chordata; class Aves; order Anseriformes; family Anatidae; genus Aythya; species Aythya marila. The sequence continues at coordinate 6,064,001 of NC_139064.1, forward strand.
CTCCCAGCAGCCCTCTGCCAAATTGCATATGTGTAGGAAGGGCTAAAATGCATTAATGCACGTTAAGCACTTACGTCTGGGTTTATTAAGGCATCGGGGAGCCCCAGCACCCCCGTTAATCATGCCCCGTGTAGACGGCCGTGCTCAGTGGCATGTCTGGTATCAATAGTGGCTGTGTGGCAGTGGAGGCCGGCTTTGCTTGGTCTGTGAATGACTGGCTTGAATTTCCTGGGTTTTAGGTAATTGAATTTCAGTTTCAGATGGTTTCACATCCCCATATCTTTTATAATTATCACCAGTTTTCTGTTGGATCGGGCTCGGCTGGTTTGCCTGGTGGTGGCTGCGTGCTGGTGATGCTCTGCAGGTTGCTGTGGTGACGCCGATGTAATTAGCCCTGCAATCAGCCTGTGCATCCCCATTTCGGTGCTGGGAGGAAGCACGAGGTGAGCTCCGAAGGCTGGGTTATGCTGTCATGACCCTCCGCCTCCTTTCCTCCCACCCAATTCCAAAGATGATCTCTTTTTACACATTTTGTTGTTGCAATGTAAGAAATGCCACATTTGTTTGAAATGTACTTATTTAGGGGGATAAAACTTATAATTTATTTACCTGTCAATCACTTTGCCCTGTCTTTTTTTTCTGCTCTAAAATGAGATGGAACATGCAGGAAGGGAAAGGAGTTTCTTATTTATACTTGTGTTTTTTTTTAAAGTCAGTATTCATTGCCTCTCAGTTACCATAACGTGAAAAAAGACGGACCAGGTTTGAGCTGCTGTCAGCAGATCGTTCAGCAGCCCCCCTCCGTTCCCCAGCCCCGGCTTAGCTCCAAGAGACTGAGAAAAACCTGTCAGCACGTAGCTGCTCTTGCTAAAGGCTGTGGGCAACCCTACGATTCAGCCTTCTTCGTTATATGGCGATGAATTACTCCCTAAAAATTGGTAATCCTTAGCCTGATTTTTGAACTCATTCCTTGCTTTCTTTGCTTTGAGGTCATTGCAAGAAGGTTTGTGATAGCTGCTGTAGGCCTTGCTTTTTCCATTGAGTGTGGCTTTAAAGATTTTGTCTCCCTAGAAGTGAGTGTGTCTCGTTCAGTTAATTTTCCTCAGCTGGTGTTGTGGGATCCAGAAGCTTGTGGCTGTGACCGGGTTGTGTGAGGATGCGCAGCCTCCCAGCAGCCGGCGCCAGGGCTGGCTTGTGTAGCTGCAGACTGAAATTCACCGTGGTTCTGGATAGCAGCAGCCAGTTATCAACTCCAGGGTGTCCTTTTGGGACTGGATGATGATGCTCAGTGGCCTCAAAGAGTCCCAAGGCCTCTCTTTGGAGGCAGCTCCCTGCCAGGCTGCAGGGGTCTGCCTTGGGACAGTTGTGGTGAGTGAGTTTCTGGGATGAAGTGCTGGGAAGGGGATCACTGCGATAATCTCGTTTAAAAATAATCCCCCTCCAAGAAGGTTAGTTTTTCTCTTTCTTTTCAGTCCGTATTGTTTGGGATTGTAACCACTAAAATAGCTGCTGCAGTGCAAGGAAGTGGGAGAGAATAGCCAGGAGCTGAAGGATTGGGAATGGAGTTTAAAAATGTGGCTTTACCTCTTCAAGCCAGGCTACCAGGAAACTCTGCCCTTGGTGGCAGTGCTCCTGGTGTGCCTTCTCCTCTGGGCAGTGTAAGAGAAGGGGAGCTTCAGGGTCTGCGTGTTCTTGATTTGCTCTGCGGCCTGTACTGCCAGCAAGTAGTTTCAGCTTGAAAGCATCTGAAGTTGCTCTTTGGCGTGGTTTCAGAACCCGAAATGTTAACTGTTGCTTCTTGCTTTGTGGCACAACCTTTTTCCTGGTATTTGTGTGTGGTGAAGGGGCTGCCGTCAGTTCCCCAGGCTGAAGGGCAGCGGTGTGCTCCAGCTGTGTGCTCCTGTAGGGATGTCTGCCAGCTTCGTCACGCTTCTTGTCTCTGGGCATGTGTTCCTATACCTGCCTCTTGTTTTTGTCTTAAGCATTGACCCTTAGGGAGGAAATCCCTCCTTTTTAGCTAATAATTTGATGAATGCAGTCTGACATCCTTGGCGGCGAGGATTCCCACCAGCACCTCCTGCTGAAGATCTCCTTGGTGCTGTGAGCAGGATGTCACCGTTCACCTTCCAGGCTTTCCTGACCAGAAGCACGTGCAGCCCTCTTGTAGGTGATGCCGTGTCCCGGTCTGACCTCCCCAGGTGACACGGGGCCTTGCTGGAGCCCACTGTCACCTGGGGTCTGCCAGCATCGTCCCTCGGCACCCTCACCCCGCTGGAGAAGCGGCCACAGCAGGGCCACCTTCCCTGGTGGCACTCGAGCATGGCTGATGAGCTGACTTCTGCTCTGCTGCCCAGAAGTTGATGGCTGATAGGGATGGCTTTAGGGGATAAATGGCACACTACAAATAGGCCCATTCCTCATGTTACTGTGTTATTAGAAGGGTTTGCAGAATGAACATGTCGTATACCAGTCGTGTGTTTTATGCTGTTGGAACCAGCTCTTCTTATAAACCGAGCCCAAGTTGGCTTGGTTTACAAGCATAAACATAAATTCATGTTAACTCTATGGACCTGGTGATACATTGGGGTTAAATGTCAGGCTGCTGGTTTTTTCTGCCTTCCCAGTCTTTCTCCCACTGCAGTGGTAAGTTCTTTGGTTCCTAAGCCGATTTATACCTATAGCATAATGTAATGTAGTGTTGTTATTTGCACAATCACTGAATATGGTCAGGGGACTTGCTGGAGTGGCATTTGCTAGTTTGTGCCTGACTTAATTTCTGTAGTTTTTTGTGCTATGAGAAATTGCATTCTGGCATAACAACCCAAAGCCCCGCTGGTCCTTGTGTAACTAAGCCATGATTAGGATCCTTCCTCCCCTTGTGAAACAATAGACTGCAGAAATTGTGTACCAAGCAGGGTGAGGGATTTGGGGGTTGTTTTTTTTTAGCCAACAAGGAACTGGAATCAAAGTATTGTGCTCGTTGGATGTTCTGTTTTCTCTGGCTTTCTTCTAAAATTTATTTTGTAAGCTGTACAGAAGAAGGACTCTAACCCTGGCTGCCTTTCCCACGCATATTGTATGTGGGATTTTTGTTCTTAAAGAAAGTACATTCCTTAGCCAGTATACCATTATGTGGGGCTCTGTACTGTACCACTGCAGCTCCCCAGGCTGAAACCTTTGTGAATGGTAATAAGGGGCTCACTGCTGCTCGCTATAGAGTGTCAAGGCCAAACTTACAGCTCACAGGTAGTTATCATGCTAATGCTGTCCTCAGTGGCTAACCATTCATTTTTGCTTGGTGCATCCATTTTTGCTTGGTGCATGCCATTTTCTGAAACAAACAGTAGCTATGAAAGAAAACACACCAGTGTAGGGCTGCTTTGCTGGCACTAACTGCCCCTTGGGTGCACATCATTCATCCGCAGAGTCTGTGCCCGTCCATGCATCTTTTTAAGGTCCACTTAGGAAATCCTGGTGTGACATAAAATCTGCCTGCTTTGCAGAGGTGAGTTTTGTTCGCAGTGGCAATAGTCCTGCCCAAGGAGGTTGGTGCTGCTGCCAAGTCGCTTACTCGGTGTCTTGGATTCCATTTACCAAATTAGCTGCTTTACATGTGAGCTGGGGAGGGTTGGACCCACGTATCTGTGAGCTAGCACACTTGATGTGAAAAACCAGTAGATGAATGGTTAAGAATCTGTGCTTTGTTCAGTCCAGGCTGATCCTTTAAACTATGGTAAATGGATGCCCTGGACTAACTCCACTGTAATGCTAAAGCTCAGGAATGAGAGGTTTCCCTTAATTTGCCAGCTCATGGCAATGCTTAAAAGTTTTTTCTTATTTTTTTCCCTTTGGAGGGAAAATGTTGGGAGCAGAAAAAACACATCCTGTGTGGTCTTGTGAAAGAGAATAATTCACTGTTAACTGTGCCATGCAATAAGTGCTGGCTAGAACAATTCAGCATTGACAGGGAATGTGGAAAATGGAATTAAATGTCCTAAACTCAAAAAAAAAAAAAAAAAAAAAAAAAAATTAAAGTATCTTCTTGATTGAATGCAGCTTTCTTAAATGTGGGATTCAGAATGTGCCCAGTCGGTATTCAGAGTTTCCCTACTGGTAACACTTGTCATTCCTTCACTGACTTTCCTCTATCACATTTCCTTGTTTGCCAGGAGACTTTAAAGGCAGGGTAACTGTTTCTCCACGCACTATAGTCCCCAAGCTGAGAGCTAAATTAAAATCTCTGTGCTACCTCTAATTACTCCAGCAGCTCTGGCCTTGAGCTATGCCTGCACAGAAGCCAGTCCTGCAGCTCCCCTCTGGCACGGCAGAAAGGGTTTTTCATTTATCCTTGCAGCCAGAATATAGAAACTTGCACTAGGTAAGGAGCTAAGTGATGATGTTAATCAAAAAAATAAAAACAAAAAAAATATAGAAAATGTAAAAACGTCAACTTTCTCATTCTGAAAACCACTTCTGTGCCCTTTTGTTGGCACTCAGGTTGCTGCCATCCATCCCAGCACGCTGGGCCCGGTTTGTGATGCTGCACGAGGACACAGGTGGGTAGGTGGCCCCCTTGGCTATGGGAACAGGGGCTGCCCTTGGTTTTCAGCTGTGTACAGGCTCCAGGCAGTTATTAAATGCGCCAGTGCTGCGCTCTGTTGATCAGACTGTGAATAGCACGGATGCTAATTCTTAAGGTCAGCTGGGAAGTGTAGCGTCTGGAGGGTCTTGTCTTTTTTTTTGCTTCTTCAGTAAAACTGCTTTAGTATAATGGGCAGATATTTTTGTTTAAGATGAGCTTGTCAGACCTGTGCACACAAATCAGGTGCTTATTCACTTCAAATGTGTCCAAATATCTTATGCAGTTCTGGAAGCCTTAGCTGCAGTGTGTTAAAGCTGCTTGCAGTGACACAAACGTCCTGCATGAAATCACTTCAGAAGCTCGGTACCTGCATCCACTAAATGAATCATCAGAGATGATTTTTTATATGAGAGCTTGGCAAGTACTTGTATTTTCATCATACTGCCACTGTACCTCTGACATTTTTTGATGAATGTTGTATCTTCTTCAATTGCTGTACGTTTCTTCCATCCAAAAAAGCGACCCAGTTACAGGCTTCCTGGGCTCAGGTACATTTTAATCCTTTTAGGGATAATGCTCAGGCAGATGAAAGCTGCAGAATTGGGACCTTTCATTTGGCATTACTTCTAACAGCTCGGACATGGGGATTTTATGTATAGTGAAAGTATTTTGCCTTTGCTTTGTTGATTTGTTTGCTGTGCAGAACCAAGGTTGTTGTTATTTTTGGCTAGTCCTGTGTGAAGGCCGGAGCTGGACTGGATGACCCTGGCAGGTCCCTTCCTCTTTGGGATATTGGTGTGATTTGATAATCCTGTAAGTAAGGAAACCTTCTCTCCCTGGACTGTGTTAGTGGCTGCAGAGGCCAAGACAAACTGTCTTTCTTCTTCCATCCTGCTTCGGCCTCGCTCTTGAACAGTGATTGGTAAGGGCAGGGCAATGCTCATGGAGCCATCATCCTTTAACCTTCTCGTGACGGGAGATGTGTGTAGGACAGCTTCGTTTTAATGCTGCAAAGTAAGCTCTGCAGAAGAGTTGATGCCTGTGTGCAGCTAACCAGCATCCGAGGTTGAGAACAGCTGGCGATGCCCCTGGGGGTCAGTGGCCCACCAGGCACCGAGTGGGACCCCAGCGGCCTTCATCGCGCATGAGGAGCACCCCCTGCTCCCCACAGAGCAATGGCTTCCTGAAGGAACCTTTCTGCTTCCTGCTGTTCTTCGGTGACGTGAAGCTCCTACACAGCTTGTCTTCTTGGAAAGCTCCGGTGATGGCTTGTTGGTTTGGGTTAGGTTTAGAAAGAAAATCAAGGGGAAATGGGAATGATATAAAGGAAAGACTGTCATGGAAACCAGGCAGCGTTTTGAATCCGCTCTGCCGTTTTTAGCAACAAGGCCGTGTGCTGAAGGAATCCAGAACAATCTGGTCTCCTTAAGCTGGTTTGGGTGAGAGACTAATGATAGGAAGACACATAAATGTTCCTGCCTGCCTAATATTTATCCTTACTTTGTGTTAACCTTGGCTACGAGCAAATTTCCCCCCTCAGAAATCCCACTTGGATCCCGTAGCCTGGCTTAGGCCTCGAGTTGTATCGGTCGCTGCGTGAGGCGCGTCAGGGCAGTGCCGGGTGTTTGGGGTCTGCAGTCCCTGCAGGAGGGCTCCCACCCCCTGCCCTCAGGTTGCCCAGGGCCACAGCCCACCCGGTGTGTCTCTGCTTGGGGGTCTGCTCTCATGTCCTTCTGCTGTAGGATCATGGCCTGGGGCTGCCCCTGCAAGCTCTGAGCAGAGCTGTTGAGGATACAGGTGTGTGGTTATTGAAGCGTGTTGTCCATGCCGTGCTGGATTCAGTGGTTCTGTGAAATTAAAAGCAAAGCTCTTTGAAGACCGAGATAAATGGGGGACATGAGAGAGAGGCAGGTGGGGAGAGGGGGATTGTGGAAATCATAGTGCTGTGGAAAACCATTTTACCAGTTATACAGGATCCTTGGAGCTTGGTGGGATCCCACCCTTCCTTCTCTTCTTGTACCTCCCAGTGCAGGTCTGAGGCAATGGGCTTTGCCTAGGTTCAGTGTTTCCCCATTTGTACCAAGGTAGAACCTGTGTCGCATCTTGTTTGATGGACTGCTTTCTTCAATTTTTTGTGTTTATTCAAATTGTGTTATGTTTATGGAAGTGAGGGAATAAGGGTTGACATGCTTTCTGATAAATTCAATCAGACTTTTAGGAGAAAATCCCTTAACGTTACACTGTGCAGTTGTCAGGTATAAATTATTTGAGACTTAAAGTTTTGTGCTAGAGAGCGCAAAGCTGAAGTTTTCCAAATCATGCCTATAAAAGACCAATAATTTCAGACTTGGATGCTTACAGCTCATCACCCTGGTTTGTGACAGATCTCGCATTCCCAGGAAGTTTAACAGCGATGCTTGGAACTGCCCCGAGTGCCACAGGTGCTTCGGGGACCCTCCTGCAATCCCCCAGCAAACAGCTGGGGTGACCTGAAACTGGAATGGCTGTCCATTAGAAGGGTGGGATGGACAGACAGACAGACGTCCTCCTGAAACTGCTTAAACTCATTAGTGGTGCCTGCTTGCCTCACAGTTGATGTTGGTGCCTGTTACAAAATACTGAAGATCTCAAATGTTGTCCCAGGTGTTACTGAAGTGGTGCAGTCTTTGAGCAAGCCTGCGGTAGGAGGATATGTGGGTTTAGGGGAAGCTGGTGGAGCACGGTGGGGCTGAGAAGCCTTCAAGCGTAAGAGGAGTGTGGATAGAGTCAACAGGCTGCGTTCTGGATCACGTCCTAATTTGTTTACCAAGTTTGGACCAAAGCAGATTGATTGATGCAGCAGTGACATTAAGCTGTGAAAATTGGACTGAATAATTTGCATGAACAGATTTGCTCTGCAATTACTAGGTTTCCACAGAAGAGTGATGCATGGAAAATAAGGAAGTGAGAAGCAACTGATGATGTTAGCTAGCTAATTTTCAGATGTTAGTAATTCAGCTGTTTCAAAATGATTTTAAAAATTAAATGACTGTGACACAAAACACAAAAGACGACAAATCTCATTTTGGAGTGTTTTGTTTGTATTTTGAGAGAAAGGTAATCTAGGGTGACATTTTGCTTGCCAGGTTTTGGATAGAAACAAGTACAAACTAGTGGTGAATACAGCGTGCTTTTCTGTAGCTCTGTATCTGTGGTTTAAACAGAAAGTAGCTGCGTTTCATTTTGGAGCAATATGGTTTATAAAATCGCACTAAATTTCCTTCTTCATTATCTAATCACCAAGTTTTTTCCTGTGTTCGCACCTCATACTAAAGATTTTGGCTTACACAAGATCACCGTTCTGCCTGTTTTCCTCAGCTGTGAGTTCTGGGAGATGATGTTCTGCGACAGTCCTGAGAGCTCAAATCTAATTGGAAAAGCACCCGCAGTTAATGAGTGTACCGCATCTCATTGTAGTCCATGTCAATGGACGCGTGCTGCTGGAAGCGGGAGAGGCGGATATCTCCTTCCAGCAGGATTGGACATAACTCAATCGGGAAGGAGAGTAGAATACAACTTTTTAAAAGAAATGCTGGCATTTAAGTCTCCTGGAGGTGTGAGTTTTGCCTACGCTGCTTTGAGTCAGATCCAGGGTAGTCTCTGCCCACTGCTGCAAACTGGCTTGCAGCCCACGTTTTTCTGTCAGATTTGTTTAACCATTTTTATATCCCACCAGCTTCTACTGCTGATGGAGAAGAAAAATTATTTTTCATCCTACAAAAATTCTGTTCCTTAGAAAACTAAGGCAAGCGCATCCAGCTTTGCCAAAAAGCAGCTTACAGGAATGGCACATTTATTATTGTAATTACTTATTTTCTTATGTAAAGGACCTGTAAGGTTTATTAAAATGGTGATCCTCTTAATGCTGAAATTCGCAATGAGACTCTCAAGTGTCCTATTACACACTGAAGTAATTGTGTGCTTATAACAGTCAGTCAGCCCAGGAAGGGTTTATTTAAGGATGTAAATATTGTCCTTGTTTTCCTTCAGTGCGTGGGCGAGCATGTTCTGTACAGCTGTGGGACAGCGGAGCTGAAACATTGCTTCTCTTCAAGGCTGTGACAGGCACAAGTGGGAGAGTGAGCATCCTCACCTCGAACTCGTCTGAGCTGTCAGAAGGGGAGAGCACGGCCGGCACTGCTGCAGCATCCCTTTTCTGAGGAATTTGGCTCAGAAGGGAGAACTTGTGCTCTACTCAAGTCCTGCCCAGGCACAGTGATGCTGGCTGACGAGTGCAGGTGTCTGCAGTGCATGCCTGCACCTGAGCCAGGGCCACCCTGGATTCCCTCTGTCAAGGCAGAAGCAGATACTCCTGCAGCTCCTAGTTGCTTTTCCCTAATCTAGGAGAAGAAGAAAAATCAATTCCTGACCCAAAGTGCCTGTGTATCTCTAGTGACTATAAAGGTAGCCTTGGGAAGATAGACAGTTGTAGCTGTGCTCCTCGTACATTTTTGAAGTTAAATGAGATGAATCACTCCCTCTAGCTCTGTTGTTGTTAGTTAATGAATATGGGAATGGCTTTGACTTACTTCAGCTCTTTGTGATGTGGTGAAGCACATGTAAATTTGACCCAGGTCAAGCTAAAAGGAGAGCTTCAGGGAGGGCAATGAGAGGTTCTGCCATTGTTCGCCCTGTAGGAGGGCAGCCAGCCTGAACTGTGGTTGTCTGACTCTGAAGTCTGGGGGGTGAGGACCGAGTTGTGCCCATAGCTGACACTGCGGCGTGCAGCTGGCTGTGTTGTGCTGTCCAACAGCCTGCCCACTGATCGTCTCCATTCACAGATCCTTTGGTAGGCAGGGTGAGAGGCATTGGCACTGATATTCTGGATCAGAGAAGTCTGTTCACTCCTGTCATTAGGAAATGAGTTTCATGTAATACCTACTTGTACTGGGCCCCCAAGAGAAGGAGTTCTGAAGTGACTCTCTTCTTCTTGCTTGAGCATTCATTATTCTGGACATTATTCATGTTTCGCACTGCATTGTATAAAGCAGAAAAACATCCTTCTGTGATCTGTCCTGTGCTCGTTCAGCTGGTCTCACCCGTGCCACAAATGAGCCAACATCAAGGACCATATTTTACTCCTCTTGCACTGTAAAGCCTGTGCTGATCTCCTGGTTTGATCACTGGTTCCCTTCATGAAAACCTTGCCTAAAACCCCTTATTCCCTAGAGCTTAGGGCCTGCAGCAGCACAGCGAGAGGAGCGCATGGTGCTCATGTTCCACCTGGGGTGCTGAATGCCTGCCCAGCACGGCTCACGGCTTATGGAGAAGCAGCTGGAGGAGGGAGAGGATGCAAAAGCGTGACAAAACAAATGAAAAAAGAGAGTGTGGAGTTGTGGCCTCACCAAAGTAAATGAATTCTGATGAATTTTAATATGTTCATGCACTTGTTCCAGTAGTTTCAAATACCTTTTTTGAAAGCTCACCTCCCACATATGAGCAGCTCTGTTATTAACTTGATTTTCTGCCGCATGAGCTATCCAGCTTCTTCCCCTGCCTGAACGCTGCACAGATGTTTGGAAAAATCGGGTACTTAAGGAGGAGTCCAAGGATGGAGTTTAGGAACATGTTACACACCTACGTCTGAAAATCTCTTCTTTAGAAACCAGAAAAAGTAATTAATAAAATGCTGGATCTCTGGAGTTATTAGCAAGGCTCTACAAAACAGCTGAGGAAGAGATAATCATATACTAAGTTAGAACCCTAATTTCAGTTTTCTTTTTCTCCCATGTTTAAGAGGCAGAAGTATAGCTTCTACCACAAATGAGGTTTGAGCTATGGCCACAGTATGCAATCAATTTCTAAGTTCTTTTTATTGATTGATTTGTTTATTTGTTTTGCAGGCAAGAGGTGCAGATATCCCTGACATTTCAGGGGAGTTGCCACTTAGGACTTGTGGCAGCACAGCAAGTATGAAAGTGAAGAATGTGAAAAAGTAAGAGCACTGTTCTTTCATTTTCCTGTATTTGCTGGGCTTCTAGTTTTGATATCCTGGATTTTAGCTGTTGTGCTGGAATACAGCTAGGGCATTTGGCAACCATTTTTGTTAATGTCTTCATCAGAGCAACCAAAATTATAGAATCACTTAGGTTGGAAAGACCTCTAAGATCATCTAGTCCAACCATTAATCCATCCAAACAAAGTAAATTATAGTTAGTGTGGTCTAAAACTGGGGACATCAGAGGTTTTGTTAGGTCTCTTGCCCATTTTGTGCCATATGAGCAAAGCCTGTTTAAGTTCTGAACCTCACAGTTACTGTATTTTTAAACTTTTGTAATTTCTCCCAAAACCAATTCATTTAAATATATATATGTAGGGTGGCCTATATATATTTTTATTTGTGTTTTACTCTTTTCCTTTTTTTTTTACATTCTGCCCTGTTCCTCTTCACTGAGTGGGTTTTGCACAATTTTTCTTTTTTAGGGGTATTTTTTACTTCTCTGGTTTCCCAGATTTTTTTTTTTTTCTGCAAGCTTAGGCTCTTTTTCTCTCTCTTTCACACTCTCCTGGATAATGTAAACCAGCTTACTATGTTTGTAGCTAAGGTTTCAAACCCCTAACCTGTAAAGAGGTTCAAAATTAATCGATATTACTTGACTTGTCTTTGCTAAGAGTGCTGACTTGAGGACCAGAACTCCCTAATATTGATTGATCTGTGCATTCAGATCACCCCTCTGTAGTGCTCTGATGCTGCAAGGGAAATGGCTCTTTGTTCTAGTGTTGAGCAGCCAGATGCTGTATCTCACTTCCCACTTGTATTCCCGTGGGAAGAGAGAGCTAGATAATGACAATCTCATTGGCTCACCACCAGAAATATCTATAGGAGTCTATAATAGCTTCAGCAGAAACGAGAGCATGTTGCAGAGCCAGAGGATCTCCCCGTCAGCCATCACTGTAGCTGGAGACACTTGGGAATAATTATGCCTCACTTTTGAATTTTAAAAAGGCAAAGGATAAATAGCGTTTGTTCTGCACCCTCAGATACATCAACCCGGGACTGATGGGCTGTGATGCCTTTCACAGGTAAAGTTCTACTTTCCTATGTGTCTCGTGTAAGGCTGTTTATTTGCACTGCAAAAATGCATCTGTAAAGGTAGAGCGGCTTGTCCCTGCACCATTTCTTAAAGATGTGGGCCTTGGTGTTGATAAATTGCCACACAGTTCTTTAAGGATGCAATGATAAAAGCCACTTTGCAATTTAGTTTTCCTTCCTCACTCAGTTCCTTTCTCCACTGTTTCGGTGCATCACATCACCAAACCCCTCTGTTCCCTCGGCTTTGGGTTGAGAAGCTCCTTATTATTTTATACGAGTAACTGCATTTTATAACAGTGCTTGATGCTGAGCATGGTGTCAGTGATTTGCATCTTATGGTGTGCTTTTGATGTGCTTCAGGTTATCCTTTACAAAAGGTCATTTTCCGAAGATGGCTGAATGTGCGCATTTCCATTATGAAAATGTGGACTTTGGCAACATACAGGTGAGTTTCAGATTTCTTTTACATACAAAACATCATTATGTTTGTCTGGCTACCAACTAACCTGCTGGGGGAAGCTCCACTGAGGTTTATTCAGTTTATTGTGAAATGTTAGTAATAGGAAGTTAAAGCAATAGCATCTCTTTCTTTGCAGTTGCTTCTGTGTTCAGGGCCAGAAGCTGTCCTCAGCTGTGTGGCCACCCCTTTGAGGCTGGAGAGGATTTTATTTCCACAGGATTTGGCTGATGTCACGGTTTTAAGACTCCATTAAACATGCATTATTGAGCTGTCTGTAGTAACTGCATGCATATTTTTTAGCTTGTGTGTGTATTTTTAAACAACTGTGTTGTGCATGTATTTATGTAAATATAAAATGTTAATTCAAATTTACTGATTCTCTTCGTGTTATCCGAGCTCTGCATTGTGCACTGCAGCAGCTGTGTCATCAGAATGCAAGAAACTGCTAGTCAGCCTGAGTTGCATTTCTAGAAGTGTGCAGGCTTTATTCCTTTGTGAGCCATCCATCAGAAACATAGGCAGATGCATTTTTCATTGAGGAGTACCGGGGAGGGTTGAAAACCAAGAGTCACTGCTAGTTTCTCATAAATAGGGCACATCTTGTGCTGCACTTTCAGAAACAGGAATGCCTCCAGCATCTGCCAGCCTTGTAGCCGAAAAGAGGTTACAACCTTTTCATTTGTAAAACATTTCCTGTAATACAGTGAATTATTTACAGCTTTTCATGTTTCTGCACCTGACAGTTTTGCAAACAGAATTATGCACCCTTTTTTTTCTGTCCTTAAATTCTGACTGAGAAGGTGTGCTCTGGAATTCAGGTCCTGTTCAGGATTCCTATGTACTGTTACTCACACTTCATGGCTCTAAGTAGATCCACTATACTGAGCAGGGGCTGCACATATGTTGCAAGACACGTGCACATACAGTAGTTACGTAGAAATTCACATTGCTGACTCAAAAGAACCATTTCAGCTGTGATACATTCTGTTCCACCCCCCAAAAGCTTTCCAGTCTTACCTGAGAAGCACAAAACCCTGTTCTTTCGCAGTTAAGGTAATGATTGTGGCTGAAACAAAAAAGGAGGAGAGAGGTACTATCCCCAGATGTCCCCAAGGCTCGGTGAGTTAGACAAAGCAGTGGCCTCAGGAGAACACCAGAGCAAAGAGCTCAGTGCTTTGTCAGGTCTCTGGGAAGGGGCTGCTGACTCACAGCAATCCTCGGGCTTCTGAAGCAAAGCTCTGCTTCTTTCAGTTCCTGTCTATAGGAATAGTGTGACTAATCTCCATCCCTATTTTTGTCTCCTGGTAATTTTCTGAGTTGACATCACAGATCTTTCAGTCATTTCAGGGAGAGGTTTTATGTGGAGTAGGTGTTGAGCAGGTTTCTGTACACACGGGGATGGTTTTGGCATTCTGCGATCCTGAGTTCTCCTCTCCATCAGTCAGAGAGGTGGGTGCATTAGCAGACCTCCAGTGCCATGTGCATGCTGCAGAGAGATTACAACCTTTGCCTGTTGCTAGTATTTAAAGGATTTTGAAGACAAATCATTTATTTTGTGGTGTTAAGCATTTCTTGGCATCTTTTAAGGAGGGCAGTGGGTACCTGTATGGTTGATGTGCTGAGTTGTGTGTTCTCAAGAGGGAGAAACCAATTGCAGAAATAAAATCCCAGAATATGTTCTTTACAGATTTTCTTCACGTTGCTGTGCAAAGCATGTGCTGGTGGGCAGTTTGCACAAGCAAGAGCTGGTGCAGTCTGGTGCTGTCTGCAGCTTCCTGTGGCCCTGCTCAGGTGTGCTCTGCGTTACCCCTGGCACAAGGCAGGACACCAGCGGCTGTAACCAGAGCAGTGTCTGGCTGAAATACCTGGGGAGGGATAGCAGGGGAAGAAAAAGCAGTCCTGGGTGTTCAGCTCTATCTCAGTGTCTGTGCCACAGAGTCAGAAGGATGGTCAACAGCCGCGCGGGAGGCACTGGTGATGGGATGTGTTGGGGGCAGCCAGTTGTGTCTTTTCTGCTGCCTCTGAGAAGCCCTACACAGAACTGAAGCCTTACTCACCCAAATGTGCTCTTTGCTGTTTGTGTGCCTAAAGCCAAATAAGTGCTTAAACAAGGTGAATCAGGCCCTAAATACCAGCTCCGTGCCTCTTGTTCTTCCCCTTTTCTAAGCAAGATTCCTGATAGATTCCCACGGTGTGGTTTCTTTTTAATAGGGATAAAAATATCATAAGAACAGAGCTCTGCTCCTGACATAGGGAAGAACAGAGCATTACAGTATTTCCTTAGGAGGAGAAGACCAGTATTAATGGCAAAATAAATGCAAGCTATTAATACAACAGCAGTATTAGTTTACAGTCTTAAAAATAGGTTCATATAGGGCTCATACATTTTAATCGAGTGGCTTTCATTGGTGGCTCCTTTGTGATAACAAAGTAGACTAGAGAATAGCAGTAGGATGAAGTGACTTGTAATTGACAGCTTGGCACCTAATAGCGAATTACCAAGTTGCATCTGAGGGGGTAGTGGGTGTAAACTCCTTTCAAAATCTATTCACTGTTAAAAATTTGCATAGTAGAAATGCAGCATTATCTGGCTGTGTCAGTAATTGTGTAATGCTGTCTATTAACAGCCTGGCCAAATTTCAGATTGTTTTGTAACGTTTATGTCACTTGTAATATGGTCTCATGCTGCAATTGGTATTAATATCTTGGCATTTCACCTCATGAGATCGTTTTAAATTAACTTCGAGACGTATAAAAAGGGGTTTGTTCTCCTCCTAGCACTGTGCTAACAAAACTAGGTGCATTTTGGGAGGCTTTTCTCTTCAGAGATGTTGTGGTACACTGCTTTCAACAGCCACATATTTTACCCTTATCTGTGTCTGGCCAGCAAGACGCGTGTTGCATGGGCAGGAAATTTCTGGTTTACCAGGCAAAAGCTGTATTCATGACAAAGGTAGCTGCTGTCAAAGCTGCAGTTACAGGATGGGCTTTACAAATTGCATCAGTGCCAGAAATCCACTGGTATTCTGCTGAAATACTTCACATTTATTACTGCATTTATTTTTCATGCACGTATCATTTTTAACTTTATGACGAAAAGCCAGGTTCTGCACAGACCGTTTGTTTTGGTCTGATACCGGGTGAGTATTTAAGAGCTTTGTTGCAGGAACAGAACTGTGGTTCAGCCCTCTGTGGTCTGTGTCCCCCAAATTAGATGTTATTAGGCCACAGCTAGGCTGTGATTACTCAGCGTTGGTTAGTTCGGTTCTGCTGCCTGCCTTCACTCTTAAGGTCTGCTCTGCCTTTCCACAGCTCTTGGCTAACGTCCATCTGTGATGCCTCTCCTGTCTGTAGAACATCCAAATCCAACCAATTAATATACAAAGTAGACATTGCTTATGCAGGTATTGCTGTACAGAGTATCCTAATGTTCAGTTAAGCACTAAAATACAGGGTTGGAAGTCCTCAGTGCCTCTTTCAGGTCTTCTTACACTGACATTTCAGAGTACAGGTAGGCAGGAAACCTCACTGCGTGCTTAACTTCAGAAGTGCCTAAATCATCCCAATGTGACATAGCATGCTCAGAAGCAGTTTCACAGGTAGCCTCTTAAATTTAAACGTGATTTCAGTGTGCTAGAGGGGGAGAATCCCCTCCCTTGTACTTCTGGCCTCACTGCTTTTGGTGCATCCCAGGGTATGTCAGTGTGCGCTCTGGGCTGTGAGCGCGCATTGACAGCTCCTGTCCAACTTCTCATCCACCAGTGTGCCCAAGTCCTTCTCCTCAGGGCTGCTCTCAATCCAGTCATCCCCCAGCCTGTTCTGGTGCTTGGGACGCCCTGACCCAGGTGCAGGACCTTGCCCTTGCCCTGTTGAACTTCATGAGGTTCATGTGGACCTGTTTCTCATGCCCATCTGGGTCCATCTGGATGGCATCCCTTCCTTCTGTTGCATCAGCTGCACCACTAAGCCTGGTGTCATCCACAAATGTGCTGTTTTTGTCAATAATAAAGATATTGAAGAGCACCGGTCCCAGCATGGACCGCTGAGGGACACCACTCGTTGCTGATCTCCTGGACATCGGGCTGTCGACCACAGCTCTCCAGATGCAGCCGTCCGGCCAGTTCCTGGTGCACCAAACATCCTGCCCCTCAAGCCCCTCTCTGGGCCATTAATACGAACAGGAGAAACAGTGGCCAGGTATTCGCCAAGTGTCTTTACTGTCTGCCAGAAATAAAGACTTTGTCTTCACGTGAAACAATTAAGGAATTATCTTCAGTTGAGAAGATTTTAGTAATGGAATATGAGAGCTGATGAATTCTCCGCTTCCCAGGTGATAGGGGTTTTTCAGGGAGCAAATAATCAGTAAAGCAGAGAAAGTGCTGTAATGCACATTCATATCGCTTCAGCTATCTTGCCTTTGGCACGGATTTACCCCTTCGCACAGCATGGTCTCTGTCTCGCTGTGGTTGTGTTTGTGTAGCTGCCTTCTAAAAATAAAACCCCGTCAGAACAGGACTGGATTACGGCGCATGGAAGATCCTCTCCTCCTTATCTGTTAAGCCCTGGCATTGCAAGTGATAGGAGCGTGTTATCAGTGGTAAAGGAAGTATTTGAAGCAGAATCACTTCCGCTGGTGGAGGCATCAGCTGCCAGGAATTCCTGCTGCAGCTCAGCACATTGTTTGCTGTTTGAATGCCTTTGGCAAGCAGCAGCCTTCCAGCCAAGACGCTGGGCTGCATTTCAATGGTGGCTGTGGTTTGCATCTGTAATTGCATTTTCCTGTCGTGTCTTAAGAGTTAGAAGCATTGCAAAGAGCAGTTCAATTTTCTGATGCCTTTTATCAACAAAGTCTGTTGAGAAGATGTTTTGGGGGGTCTTCCTCTTCTGGTGATTTGTCTTTTTTTTTCTTCTATTTAATAATTCTGTGGGGAAGAGGGTGGGGAGGGGAAGTGTGCTTGTGAAGGTCTCCCTCTATTAATCATACAAATTTATTTTCTTTCCTGTGATGGATTGTAAAGGAAACAAAACTGGGAAAGCCTGCCCAGATGCCCTCCTCTGGAGCTAACTGGGGTGCTTTAACATGTTTTGTCAATGACTAAAGGCCGAAACATCTTTGCACAGATCAACCAGAAGCAACAGGAATGTCAGTGCTCCCTGACCTGTGTCTGTGTGGGGTCAGACAGCTCCCATCTCCTTCCAGCCATGATTGGAAACGAAGCCTGCGCCCTGCCGCCGGTGGAGGAAGCCTCAGCTCTCCTGTGGGCATGGCAATTTCAGCATCTTGGCTGTCATGACCAGCTGCAGGCTAGAATGTCTTCATTTATTCCACCCATTTGTGAAGTGTTTAAAGAGGGAAAAAGTATTTATTTAAAAAAGTGAAACATTAAATAGCAGTCCTCCCTGCCTGACTCGTTCCCTTGAAAAGATGGAAGTGCATAATAAAATCCCCCAAACTGACCTGATTTTTGCTGTGTGTTCATGCTGTGAAAAATAATTTTGCTTGGTTTTGCTTGGTCTTTAAAAACATCTGAGTGGTTATGGCATGGTATACCACACTGAATACTACATGGTGCTCCATTTTAGCCTGCCTTCCATCTGTGGGTGCTGTCACTCTCTCCCTGTGCCTGTTCCCTTGTTCTGGCAAGTTGTGTCCCCTTCTGCTGAGCAAGGGCCCCTCCTTCTGACTGCCTTTTCCGTATGGTTTCTTTACCATCACCTTCTAAGTGGAAGGGGGAGATGTTGCAAGGGCTGCTCTTAAGGACATGGGTATAGAAAAACAACGATGTTCATAATGTGGAAACTGCTTCTATTAACTTAATAACTCCAGCCACAACTCCCTTAAAATTGGCACAGTCTACAGCCAAGACCAACAGATTTCTAAAATTTGGAGTCTCTAGGCGAAGCTTCTCAATGCCAAAAAAGTGAGGAAAATATTCAAGTAAGTTCACCTCAGTTTTTGGAATCTTCTGCTTCCCGGTTCTGCATCCAGCTTGCCACTCAGAAAAATTCCTCCCTGGAACAAGAACACACCTGTGAAATTCCAGCTTGTTTGGTTTTCTTCCAGCATGGATTTTAAAGTGGGAGGATGACTTCACGTGTGGAAGCGTTGATCTCTCTCCACGATGCCTCACTACAGCTGCTGGCACGCTCAGTACTTGTTTTACGGTTGTTGCTGGCTGTAGAGCAAGCTAACAGCCTTGTTAGTGAGCTCTCTTCAACAGGCAGGGTTCACATAAATTGTCTACCACTCTGTAAAACCTGCTAAAAAAAAACTGTCAGGAGGTAATTTCAAGGCTAACGAGGGGATCAGCATCTTGTTGCACTCCTTCCTCCCCTTGGCTGGCGGTTACCGGAACGATGACTTTATAAATCTGTTTTATCTTTTTTAAAAAGCAAAAGCTAATTTGTCTGCCATTGCTCAGCTGGCTGGTTATTGAATTGCCTTTCATAGGGAGGAAAGGTTTTTTTCCTCTCGGTCTTTCTTTAGATGAGCTCTGTCAGATTTCCTTTATTCTAAGGAAATTGAAAGGAATTTATTTTTACGTCTTTTATTTCAAGCTCATCATCATCAAAGTATATAAATAGAAGGATAGACTATAACCTGCAAATTATTGTTAAAAGCAAATGAGATTGTACCTGTTAATTCCGTTGAATTAGTATTGTTGTTACTTTTTTCTCCTTTTGCCTCTGGGTGCTTTTGAACATTTGTTGGGACGACTCATGTCTCCTCTGGGTGTGCTTCACCAGAGCAGAGCCCAGCTGTGTCAAATGGCAAAGCGAGGGCACTCGGAGGGTCTGAGCATTGCTCACCTGGTGTGTTTCTGCTCTGTCTTATTGTAACATTAGAAAATAACCGTGCAAATTTGGATAAGCATTTTCTTTGACTTAAATACCTTGAGGCAGGCGATGTGCTGAGGACCGGCAGGCCAGGGTGGTTTCAGGGAAGTCTCTGTGCCCTTGGCTGTTCTTTGCAGCTGAGGATTTCTAGCACTCACATTTGAAAACGGTGACCTCCTGCAGGAACCCAGGTTACTTTTTACTCCCCCTGCATTTAACGCTGAAAATATAGCAAACTTGTTTGTGGATTTTTGTCTTTACTGGTGCATAGTGGCTATTTGATGACATGAGTAAGTCTTAAAAGTGACCATAATAAGCCCAGCTGTTAGCTCTGGCGTTGACCCCTTGCCGTTTGCCACCATCATAAATCATCTTTAGCAGCATGTCACAGAACTGTAAAAAAAATTGTTTTAATTAGTAACTGGAGCAGAGTTGTTGGAAAATTTTTCTTCCCTCAGGTTTAATGACCTGAAAAAAACACAGATGTATTATACGTATAATTAAAATATATTAAAAATTTAAAAGGAATCCATGTGCTCCAGAAAAGTAATCCCTATTTCACTAGTGTTTCATAGGCTGAAAGAGGATTAAACCTCTTTGTTTTATACACAATAAGCCGTGCTGCTAACAAGAGAAATGTTTAAATGAACCTTGTGTTGTGCTCACAGATCTGCAAGCATGCTGAGCCTGTGTGGTTTTAACAGCTAGAAACTTGGTATCAGTACAATCCCTGGGATTTCTAGAAGTAGAGGTGTGGTTTTATATGTGGAGGTTTGTCATGCCAGTACCAAATACCATTTGGACCATCTACGTGTTGTGTTCACTGTGCCTGCTTACAAAAAGGGAAATTTGTTTCGTTTGTGCTTGGGGGCCACATCTTGAGATTGTTTGATGGCAGTGTTGGCAGCTCAGGGGTAGGAAGTTGGGCTGCGAATTAGGAAGCTGTTTGTTCATTTATTCATTAATCAGCATCCCAGTGGAATGTGGGTGCCTGTGAGCTGTAGCTATAAGTGTTTGTCTTCGTGTCCTGGCTGAGATGTGTGGGTGGAAGGAGGCGAGGGCTGCTTGTGAGGAGATCCCTTGCCCCATTCATCTGAGCATCCCAGGCGTGCTGTGGCTGTGTTGCCAGACACACCGTGTGTCCAGGAGCTCTGTGGAGCTCCTTGTGCGATCTGCTTTCCAGCTGGGTTCCAGACCTGGAAAATCAGCGCTGCTTCCCCACCTGCTTCTCTCAGTAATGTAGCATGCGGCATGGCAAAATCAAGCTTGTTCTCTCGTTATAAAATCAGAGAAGAGTTGTCTTTGAGTGCTCAAGGAAAAGCTTGTTGCTGCTCTCAAACTTTGATGGTCTACCCTGAACGGCAAGAAAATGTAGAAGAAAGCACTTGAACTAATGGTGTTTGCATACTACACGTGAAAATGTTTGCTGTACTGTGACAGGACTCTTAATGCAACACACATAGCTGTACGTGTACCACAGAGGATGTTTCTAGATCTGCTACGCTGAGACCCAAGTTTTCTTGTTTGTTTTACTTGCAACAGAGACAGATTTGTGCAGAAGATTTCCCGTGAACCTAAACTTTCCCAAGGGTCTGGGTTCAGACAGATTTTTCGTTTTAAATGGGTAAGCGTGCACACAGGCACATATTCTCACCCACGCGTTCCATTATAATGTCTAGGAGGCATTTAAACATGTTTGTAGACTTTGATAGTTCTGTTATTTTATCCCTTGCTGTGGTGTGTGTGTGGAAAATGGAGGCTTCTGTTTCCTCCTGGGCATCCATACCAAAAAGCTCTTTGATCTCTGGTGAGTATTCCAGAGATATCAATTCCTTATTTCCTCTGCCTTTTCATTTCTGGCTATTGTGTCAACAAAACCTGCAAATTCAGGTTGTTTTCCTGGCAAAGCAGTATAAAATTGAATGCTACCATTAAACATCATGTTGAAGCAGTTTAGCAGTGCACTTGTGGTTTGGGTTTGTTTGTTTTTATTTTATTTGATTTATAAAATACTTGAAGGAAGAAGCTCATGATGCTTGCACATCCTCTTCAAGATTCATTCTCCTAAAGTGTAGTTTTTAAAAATTTCTCTTTAAAATAACTGAAGAAACTTTGATTTTAGTATCTGTTTTTTCTTCTTTCCATCCTTCTACCATATGAATTAAAGAACCATTAATAGTAACTAAATAACTTGCTATGGGACATATTTTTAAGGTGCAAGACCTCTCCTATATTTCCCAGGAGCTTTTATGAGAAGCTTGTTTAGGCCTGCATGCAAATGTTTAAAGCCCCATCAAGTGTTTTTCTGAATGACTGGGGACTGGTTTGTGAGTTGCAGTCAGAGCTCACACCTCTAACTGCAGAGCGAGCTTTTGGCACCATCATGCTCAGAATTATGTCAGTAATAATTCAGAGGAAAGACTGTTTCTTAATAGATAGCAGCAAACCCAGTATTATAGCAAGTTGGAAATGAAGATGTATAGTGCTGTATGCTTTATGTATGCTCAGGATCCGTGAACCTGCCCTAAAATTAATCCGGTTCTATTGGAAGAATGATGAAGCTTATAAATGTGGTTATAAAACAAGTTGCCTTCTAGAAAATCTCATTCTTGGGGTAGGTGATGTTGTCTGGTCCTGCCAATTTATGTTTAGATACTAACAAAAATTCTCGTGAGTTACCTTGAAATTCAGTGCAGCTGTGTAATTGCTCTTTACAGAGCTTGGGTGTTAAACTTATTTATTGCAAATACGACATGTCAAAACATTCAGTCTTTAAAGTGACAGATTTTGGACCAAGTTCCCATTTACCAGCTTGAAGTATTCAAACAACCAAAACAACTTCTGTTATTTTTACAGTGTGAATCCAGGATTTTACTTTTAAAAGCTAGTAAATTATTGACAAACTGTGTATGTGCTGAGTCCCACAGTAATTATAGGTGCAGCAATCCTGGAATGAACACAGATGCCAGTGGGAGCTGGAGCCTTGGGTTAGGAAGGATTTGCATGAAAGAAGAAGCGTCATATTGGGACAAGGGTGCTGCCTTGTTCAGGTGAGGGGAACTCAGGCTTCTTTAGCCCTAAGTGTAAGGCTCAAGAAGCATCAGATCCGGGTTCAGAGCCCACTTCCATGCGACTTCTCTTGTGGCTCAAGGTTTGTTTTAACGCCAGGCCTTGCCATCTGTTTTAAAATGAAATAAAAGTTAGATTGGGTTTGGAAACTCTTCTCGGAGAAGTGACCTCTTACTCTAGTGCATGCGTTTTGAATTATTAATGCATTTTAGCAGTAGCACCAGAGCTGTGATACGCACTTTGAGAACACCCGGGACAAGCTCTGCTGGTTTTTATTTCCCCCAGTACATGGTCTGCATTTCTTCCAGCTCTGCCAAGCCTCCCTTTATCCATCACTTCCTAGTTACTTTAAACTAAGTAGAGTTCAAACTAAGCAGAAGATCTTTTTAGAGCTGGTTTGTGTTGCTGCTGAATCAGAGGGCACAGAGAAGTTTTTGTCCTTCACTGAGCTGTGAATATTTTCCTTCTGCCTCTCCTGTCTAAAGGATTTGCAGGCTGCTAATAAAGACCCAAACACAAGTTCTGGTTGGGTGGCGGGAAGTGGGAAAGCACATCCAGCCTCTTAGAGGTGTCCGAATATTGCATTGGTTATAAAGACATCACCTCAACTGAAGATGTGCAGAGGATGAAATACATACCTGCACTGTTCGGAATAACGTCAGTGAGAAGCCATCAAGGACAAAGACATCTTTTGTTTTTTAAAAGGTTTAAAAATTATCTGCAAAGATGAAAAGGAGTTTTATGTCCGAGGTCTCAGATTACGAGGATACCTTTTTGGTTTTGAATTATTATTATTGTATTTTTCCTGTTACTGATCTGCAATATTATCATTATTTCTGTATCCGTGCTGTGGTTTGCTTGCCATTAGGTGTAGCTTTTCACGTGTAAAGTCACTTCCCGCTCAGACATGTCATAGGAAGGGAGAGCTCTGAGCACAAATGCCTCTGGTCATGTTCATGCTGTGAAGAGCACACGTGCTGCTGCCCACCTCCCTGCCTGCTGCCCCCTAAAACCAACGAACAATTAACAAAAGGATCATCTCTGCCATACCGCGCTTCTCCTTCTGGCGTCTCCTCTCAGGCAGCAGTTAAAGATCGGGCCAGACATGGCTGAGGCCTTCAAGCCTGCCATTAAAAAAAAACAGGTAAAACATTAGGTTATTTTCAGGTTTTAAAGAAAAAAACAAATCCTAGAGTTCTACATTAAAAAAGGAAGATAAACTCTCACTGCAAGCAAGCACCAAAGTCTGTGCTGCGGGGTCTTTGTTGTTGCTTTGCGTTCTGAAGGGAAAATAGAGGATTTTAATCTGAATTTGGTTGCTGTGGGAGAAGACACAGGTTGGTAACTTCTCATTGTATGAATATTTGTGTACTACTTGAAGGGGTTTGGCTGCTTGATTTCTGCTTTTTTAGAGAAGAGGAAGGTTGCATCAGACTTGAAGATTTCTCAGGAGTAAGTTAAGTAGGAACTTTTTAACAGGAAACCTTCAATTAAAAGCAGGTCTCATACTGCCCCATTCGTTTTTTAACAAGAGAGGACTAAGCCTTTCTTACCTCAAAGATGGTGCCTTGTCCTTCGTTGCCTGCTGTGCTGCTGGGAGCTCTTCATGAGCAGTGAGATATTTTTAAGATTAATTACCCATAATTACTATTCACGCCCAGAGAGACCAAAAAATAATAGAAGCTTGTAATTGCAACTGATTTTTGAAGTCTGCTAGTTAGGAACTTACCTAATTATGGCCACAGCTTTGGCTGTGATCTCTTCAAAAGTCAGGTAAAACCATGCTGGGGTTGGTCAGTATTTTGACCTGGAAATTTCTTGTTTTGGCCTTGATCTTGGCAATTTCAGTAAACGATGCTCTTCCTTCTAAAGTATTTCTTCTGTAGTACTCCAGCGCCAGTTGTGCCGTGGGCACGATGGCCAAGGAATTCAGAAGTGCCCCAGGTCCTGGTGTAACCAATGGGGGGCACTTAGCTGTGGTGTCATTCTTTAGGAAAAAGATGAGCACGATCTTCACATTGCTTCCCTTTCGGGTCTTAGACAAAATCAGAATCACCTTCTGCCTGTGCAAGTCTTGTCCCATGAAAAAGGGTGAAAGTCAGATGTCAGAGGCATTTGTGCTCACAGTGTTTCCTCTTGTGTGCATTAAGTTTACTCTGCAATTAAATCTGTACTGCTCTGAGGTGCTTTTGAACTGCCGGGATATTCCAAAGGGGAGCTGTGATCAAGAATAAATCCACGTTGTGTAACGGAAGTTGCACTTCCTGGGGTCAGGCTGCACTCAGTAAATATGCTGCTGCACTTCTCCTCTAAAACTTTTTTGTTGGGCTGTTTTTCAGGGTTAGTTTACCTGGTATTTTCATATTTTGAGTCTCCTTTGATTTGGATGCTTTGTAAGATGCAGATGAAACAATTCCTACAAGCAGTGAAATGTGAATTATGTTAAAATAGGTGTTCCTTTGCTTGTTTCTCCCCTTTCCCCCAAGTCTATTGTATATTAATTTTCTGAATCCATCTGTCATTTCTTTGGTTGCTTAGGAATAGCTGAGATGCAAAGTGTGTTCCGAACTGATTTTAACAGAAGTTTCAGTGGTGCTGTCAGAGTTTGTTAAACTTTTTTTTATTATCCTTTAACTGAAAGAAAGCAGTGAGGTTGTCATCTCTGCCAGGTTTGTGTAGGATGTTTTGATTTAAAACCAAACCTCAAGTATTTGCTGGTGTGTTTTTTTTCAAGAGTCAAGTGTTGCTTTCCCCTCTCAGCTTGGTTTGACGTGTGCCTAATGTCATTAAGACGAGAACTTGGGTCATACATTGACTCTTCTAGAGACAGTCCTGAAAAAAATAATGTTTCACTTTTCTATTAGATTAAAAAAAAAAATAAAAATAAAAATAAAAAGGAGAGGGGGCTAACTTCCATTTTTAACAACAAAGTACCGATGTACTCTGCCAGTTCTTGTGTATCAAATGGATACACTTTTTAGATTTCCTTTGAAAATCACCTTGGATGTGGTGATGTACTGTACTTTCTGCTACAGTTAGGGGTGTGTTTGTCTTGCAAGTTGCTGTGATCAGATTAAGGCTAAAACCACCACTGTAAAACAAACTATATCTGCATCGGTAATACTAAATCTCATTGCTACCATAATGTGTCCTTGAATTCCAAAAGGACTACAGCATGGATTACATATAAGCCCTGCGCTGTCAGGTGTGCTGCATGTGCACACTCCAGTGTTCCCCAGACAGAAATCCGTTCATTTAAATACACTCACTTCAGTGGCTGTAGACAGTCTGAGTTATTGGAAGGCCTGTAGCATTTTACATCTTGTGTGTGCTCATTTAGACAAGCTATTGCATCAGAGCTTTCTGTCGGTGAGTGTTTGTTCTACTCCCAGTTGCTGACAATTCACTGTTTTCTTTTGGAAACTAAGAAGTTCTTCATACAAAGCTTAACAGAACTGCCAGGATAATACAGTGAAATAAGACTTTGAATTCTTTGTTTGTCCACAATTTGGAGCTGTGGGGGGCTGTCTGCTGGAATTGCTCTGCTCCTTGCTCTCCTGCACATGGAAGTGCTTCCCATGCGAGTCTGTCACTGCCACCACAAACCATTCGCCTCCGGCTGTGGGGCCGGGCAGTTGGGCCCAGGGCGATGAGCATCATGTCACCCGCTTGGAGGAACCAAGTACCCTGCAATGCTGGGTGGCCTCAGGGGTGCCATATCAGAGTGGTTGATGCTATTATTCTTATCCTCGTGGTTGTCTTCATCAACGTCAGGCAGAGCTGAATCATAACAGCCCATCTCCTGGAGGTCTGCAGAAATCCAGAGAACAAGTGTGTCAGAAGAGCAAACTTCTTAGGAGCTTTCAAAGAGTACACAGTGGCAAAGTTAAACCAAAAGCTTTTCTCTTTGGAGAATGCAGAACTGGAAGCTCAGCTTCGCGATTCGAGTGGGGAGATCTCAGGTGGAGCCTGCAAGGTGTACACCTGGTTCCAGTGTGACCCAAGTTGTTCAAAAACCGCCTTCCCTGATCTGTCATCTGGGAAATTTAAAGGTTAAAATTTTCTTTTCAAATCTTTGTTGCCTTATCTTCTGCCTCTGGCATTTTAGTAGTGTTTTCTAGAGTGAAAATCTGTGGTTTTTAGATCCATGAACTTTTATGGAGTTTTCCTGTATTTGTAACTTTTGAAGTTTACTCTATTGGAGACAGCCGATTAAGGTTTTGAGACATGGATCAAAAACAAACAAATAAACAAAAAATGCCCACAAGATAAGTTTTATGAAACATTTCATAAAAATAAAAATAATCCTATTTATAGAGCTTTTCCAAGATTATTTCTGTAATACCATGGATAGAAGGCATTTTGCTTTACTGTCCTTGCTGCCCTTTACCAAGTCAACATACAGAAGGTGCATTCTTTTATCTGCAAAAGCATTTTTCTTCCTCCCCTGGGATTTTGGAAATGCATGTGATATACTGCTTTGCCCCATGACATAAATAATCCGTGGCAGGCAAGTAATGGGGTAATTCCCGTGTGTGCTTGCAGTCTGGAAAATACAGCCTCACGATTTCCAGTTGGCCACTGTGAGTTTGCAATCCATTTCATAGAAGCACTGGAAAAAAAACAGCATTGAAGTGGTCATGGTCTCGAGTGACATGAAATGTCGAAGGCTGGCTTGCACTCCGCTGTTGTGCTTCACGATGCCGTCTGTATTTCTGTGATCACACGCTGGTTTTCAGTTGGGACTGGACTGTGCGGTTCCTCCCCACCTGGCAGATCTCTGAGGTGCCTCAGCAGCTCTGGGGACAGCCTCAGGATAGCAGGAAAGGATTTCTCTTACTTGCCTGGCATCTCTCTACTGCGGTCAGTCCTTTACTCACGAGGACAGTCCGTTTGACCTCAATGCAAGTAAGACCATACTGGGCAGGGCTTATGTAGTGAACTAAGAGCTTCACATCCTAGTGAAGCTTGTCTGTTTAGCAGGAATTCTTCTTCAGCTACAAGACCCAGAAAATATATAGAATAAAATACTCCTCTTTCTTTTTGTTAGCCATAAGGTTGCAATTAATATTTAAGAGGATGGGCTGCTTTTCAGTGCGGCATAATGTGTTTGCTTTTCCTGGGCTGAAAGCTCTAGTCCTTCTAAAACAGCATCTCCCAGAAATAATATCAAACCCAATCATATAATTAGATTAAAAGTTGTGGTAATTTCAAAGTAGGTCTCATTATTAGCTAGGTGTTTGTCTGCCATAAGGGTACACACGTATCTTCAAGCCTTTCTCAAAGAGAGCGAAGAAATCTGTTTGTTTAAAGAAACTTGAGTTTCTCACATAATTGCTTAAGACTTTAACATGATTATCTTGATCTTTTTTCCAACTCATTATTTTCAGAACTGAAAATGGATGACAGTAGTGTCACCTATTTCATTTTAATGACTGCATTACACCAGCTTTCTGTCTGCTGAGTAGTGCCTTTGGCTAGAATTATTGAGGCTGAAACCTTATAGATGAAGTGGTAGGCACTTTCTGAGAGCCGGTTATGTTAACCTGAGATGAAACATCTAATTTTCAGACTTCTTAGAGATTTTCCTCATTGATTTGGCTGAGATAACAGTAAAACAACCCACTGGTTTTAGGGCATTCGTGTGTCTTGTTGGAATAATGGTACCTACAGATCTGTACCTATGTGGACCTCTATCAAGGTTTTAGCATTTCCATTTTGGTAGGAAGGGTGGTAATACTGATGATAAAGATACTAACACAGCTTTCCCTATCAGAGTTAATAGAGCCTTCATGTTTACCAGATGTGGCAGAGGACAGAGACTGGCCTTGCCTCTCTCCTTTGTCCTTCCCAACATTGTCATGATGCTGTGCAAGTGCTGATGGCCATGAGAGTGACCTCATGGTTGTACTCTGGAAAACTTCTTCCAGGGGCTGAGGATAAGTTCTTCAAGTCACCTAGCTCCTGTAAATGTCATTGATTGTTTTCATCAGAAATACAGTGCCTCCTACACAAGGTCTGACTGTGTCATTAACCGTGTAATTGCAGCATACTATAAAATCTTATTTAAAATGCGGTAGGAGTGTGGGAGGGAGGGCTTTTTCAGTGCCTTGTCTTAACTTACGTGTTCTCATTCTACAACTAGTATAAATGTTTGAATTTGGGCAATATTTATTTTTCAGAGTAGGTAAGGTGCAATATAGTAAACTTTTTTTTTCCCCCAGTATATGAGGTGCCTTAGACCTCATACAACTGCTTAGTTACTTGGCAGCTGTATTTTGAATTCTGTGTGCTAGTCTGAGTTGTACATTGCCTAAAGCCTGCAGATACCTTGGGACACCCCATTCTGCAAAAGACAAGGAGTTGGGGATATCAGGGAATTTGTAGAGGGTGCAGTGTGTCCCTCAGTCCCTCAGTGTACTCCTGATGACCGCGATGTGGGAAGGCGCTCGCTGGAGCGGTAGCAACCCAGGGCAGGTGTGTGAGCAGCAGAAAATAAGAACCATGCACGTGGTTGTGTTTGCACTTGAAGAGAAGAAGAGGTGCAATAAATACAGGCATCGTGATTCCCCTTGGAGTTTCATGTTAAAGCCAGATATTTTTAGTCTGACTGAAGTTTTTTATGCAACATCTGGCTAATGGGGGAAGTTTTTGTTTTTTCTCCTAGCAAAATTTTCCTTTTTCAGAAAATCAATTAGTCCATGTATCTCTTCTGGTCATTTTCCAGCTCCCCTTTCCCAGAAAGGAGTAGTCGAGAGGAAATACTTCCATCTAGTCTATTCCACGCTTTAGCACTCGCTCAAGTTTTTGTATAGAAATGCCTGTGGTGATCTAAAACATATGGGAGTTGTGCACTGCGCCTCTGCATCCAGCTGTGGAACATGGACTTTCGTTTTCTTTGTTTAAAAAAAAAAGGAGAGAGGAGGATTTAAGATGTGAAAATTTTAAACATCCTTTGTCACAGATGTACACACATGCATGTGTGCACAAAAATTGTGTGCGCACCCTCACGCCCCCAAACTGAAGTGAAGCAAAGAAATGAGCAACTAGCTAAAGGTCATGGGCTTAGTTTGAAAGCTCTGGGAGTCCTGTAGTTGTAGAGTAACCTTTATGTAAAACTGGGGGCGGAGGCACAGTAAATGCCAAACGCACCGGGTTTCACACGGCCGGGTTGGTAAAGATGAGTGGTTGTTGATCTTTCCCACTTCTGGGGTCATGGGAGGAAATAGAATAAGCTTCCCCTCAGCTTTTATCGCTTCCTCCTCCAGCTAAGGGGAGATTATTTTCTTTCATTTGCTGCTCGTCTTGTCAGCAAGAGAGGTTGGTATTTAGCCAGATAATAAATAATGCTTTTCCTGGGGAAGCAGTTCTCAGATGTGGTTGTAGTTAACACTGATTTCTCCCCTTCTTAGCTTTTCTGTCTTGAGCCTAGTCCTGCAGACCTGTGCTTGGAAAGATGTGGTTTGCGTAAAAGTGATGTGCAAAACTTGTTTGGTTTTGCTTACAGTCTGTTTCCCAAGCTTTTAGAGAAGTTTTGATGGTGCCTTATTACCCACTGACATGTCTGTTCATCCTTTTGAGTAAGTTTCTGATGACGAAATTGCAGTGGAAGTATTTTTGTGCAATTGGGCTTATTTATGCATTTCTTACTGCTGCTCTGTAAATGTAAATAAGTGATGTTACTCAGCCCAGCCCACTTCTCCATTTGGCCTGTGTATTAAAAACAAAATGAATACTCTGTTTGGATGACAGGAAGGTGAGAAATCATAGTAGAAACCTCTCTGCACTCTGAGTAAGGGAAAAAGCTGTGGCAGTGAGACAGGATCAATGGCTAGATTAACAAATTGGGCTTCTCATTGCCACAGCGCTCTTCCTCCCATCAAAATGATTGCTTTTGGGGCTGCTTTTATTGTTCTTTCTCCTCTCCCAGAACTCCTGAGGAGATTGCAGGTATTTAAAGCATTTTTTCCAGTGACTGATTATTATCAGTGTGGGAAAAAAAAGTGAATATTGATTTAGTGGGGGAGAAAAAAAAAAGCAACTGAGCAAGAGACTAATAGCCTGCAATGACAGGACTGTATCAATTTTCAGTTCTCTCAGAGGAATAATATGCTTGTTTCCAGCAAATGGAAAAGTAGATTCTGACTAAAACTGTCACTGACCTCCCACAGCATTTAATGGATTCTGGAGCTCCGAGCAGAAGAGGCAGTCATAACTAACTCCGGGATTTTAATGCACTTTCCTTGAAAGTCAGCAGTTTTATGAAATGCCATATGCAGGAAGATAAAACGTACATGTATCTTACAGAGCTGTAAAAAAAAATTATATTCATTGGCTTACTCTTTTTTTGACCACGGATGAAGGCGTTTCTCAATAACTTTAACAAGCCCACGTTAGAGGTTCTACATGGTTTCTACCCTTAACATGTGTTGCCAGCATATAAAATGAGCCTGCTTAAAAATGATGGGCGAAGAGTGTGAAGCAATCCCACTCCTGGCCCCTTCCAGAGGCTTTTCCGTGCTGGCAGCCCCGGGCGCTGAGGCAGCGCTGGGTTTGGGCACAGCGACGGGCAGCGGCCAAAGTAAGGGCCCCGTTCTGTCCAGCAGTAGCCAGCGAACGTAAAGGAGGCTTTGTTCTGTGGTAAAGCCACTTCTCTTTGGAATAAATAAAGAAATAAGTGAGCCCCTTCAATTGAAGGGTCTCCTTGTTTTTGCCTGGCCCCGCCAAGCGGCTGGTTCCTCACACGGAGCCGTCCCCATTGTCTTGGCCCTGGAAACGCAGCGGCCGTGCCGAGCCGGCCTTCCAAAGGACGGGGCTCGTGAGCCGGGAGATGATTTTACTCATTTTTCTTAGGAACCCGAATCATTGCCGAATCCCACCATAATTTGTAGTGCGGTGCCACCTAGCGTGCAGAGGGCGTTCAGGCTTCTCCTGCTCCGCAGGCCGGTGGCAGTGGTCGTCTTCTCCTCACTTCCAGCTCCAGGCGGCTCCAAACAGCTGCAGCTGTGTGTGCAGAGAGATGCCTGGAGCAGTACTTGTGTGCCATGAGCTGCTGCTTTTCAAAAGTCTCATCTTTACAATTGTTGGTCATTTTTGGAGTGAGGTGAGGCTGAGGAGTGCGAAAGGGCAGGAGAAACGGTGGTAATTTGCACATCCACCATCCCTGGAGGTGTTTAAAAGATGTTTAGATGTAGAGCTTAGTGATATGGTTTAGTGGAGGACTGGTTAGTGTTAGGTTAGAGGTTGGACTCGGTGATCTTGGAGGTCTCTTCCAACCTAGATGATTCTGTGATTCTTTGATCCTCATCATCTGTTCATCCGTCAGCTCATTCTGTGGTCATAAGCTGATTTTGTATCGTTTGTGTGTGTTTCTTAAATCACATCAGGAATTATTTTTTGTCATTTAGAACATGTCCAGTGGTCGGTAGGTGTGTATATCCAGCGTGTTTTACCGTTGCACCTTCATTACTCAAGAAATGTCATTACGAATCCGTGCTTGAGTTCGAACCCCAAACCCTACCCACCTGGAAGCCGTTTGGATCTGACTTCTCTGGTCTTTGGGCCTGTTGTTGATGTGACTTCATCCCTTGTGCTGTTGTTCTTCCTTTACATTTTGATCCCTTAGTTGGCTCTTTTAAATTCTGCTCGTATTAAAACGTGGCTTTTCTGTCAGCGAGATGGAGCAATCCTTCCCTCTCTTGTTCCAACAAGTGTGTAACAGCAGCAATGCGCTTGCAGACGCGTCCTGTTCCAGCACCAGTTTTGGTATCGCTGTGTGATATCCAAAATGTTTAATTCTAAATACTGCCGGGAGGGGGTCTGTGCCTCCCCAGGTAATGAATGACTAAACCTCAGCACGGTAAAGGCTGCCAGAGAGGATTAATTTCTGAATAATCTCATTTTGGTTTCAATTAATTGTGAAATCAGACTTTAATAGGGTGTGAAATGGAAATAGAGAGAGGTAACACCAGCTGCCTTTATTTACATGTGTTAATCAGCATAGAGCCAAACAACAACAACAAAACTGGCGCCATTCATAGTGTTTGAAATGCTTCAGTTTGGCTGTGAACTTGGAAAAATGCTCCTTTGCAGATAGGTGGAAGGTCAGTGGCGTTTTTAAAAAAACATCCCAAACATGCCAGCATCCTATCCGAACCCTGAAGTTACTGTATTTCAGAAATACCAAAAGTGGCTATGGAAACCCATCATTACATTGAATTAGTTTTGCTTTGAACAGTAATGTGGAAAATATTTACTTTTCCCTTTTTGCGTATAGCCTGCGGTGTAACGAATAACACAAGAGCGGGCATGTGTGCTTTGTGTATCAAAGTGCCTATTTCCAAATGTCTGCTATTACAGTCACCAGGGTCAATTAACCAGTGACTAAAGGTGGTTTCCTTTGGAGACAGACTGGGTTTTTCTTTTTGGCTCCTAGTTCGTAAATGGTGGGCACCACAATTTTATGGGAATTTGTGTCGGAAGCAGAGCTCGGTCTGCAACCAGGGAGATTCTCAGTTAACTCTTTAGTGCAGCTTTAGGGCAGTGGGGAGAGCAAATACAGATTTGGGTTGTGCTGTAGTTGGTAGTAGGAGATGTCTTGGCAAAATCCATTATGTCACTTCTGGCTAATTCCCTCTGTTGTTCGATGGCAATTTGATTTGGGTTCCTGGGAAACTTAGCGGTTTTGATGGTGTTGCTTGGGGACTGGTTTTGTTGGAATGAGGAAGGCGATTTCTGCAGGAAAGAGCTGAGGCAGGTTCAAAGAAACTTTTTCATTATTCATCTGGAGAGGAAGAAACAGCCTCCTTAGCTTCAGTTCATGAGATTTACCCCATCTTTCCTTTACAGTTTCCCTCACTCATAACCCACAACCTGTCAGAAGGAGCAGAAGACGGGACAAGGAGAGTTCTGGCTACATGGTGTAGGGCTGTGTGCATACACCTGGGTGCACATGCCTCGGTACCGCAGGACATCCACGTGGGAGTTGCTGTACAGAGATGGGTGTAGACCTAGTGCATAGTTGGGTTCCTTTTAGCATCAGCACTCTCAGTCAAAAACACAGATTTACTGCACAACAGCATGTGAAATCATGCTGTTGTTTCTTACAAAACAGTATCTATATTTCAGCATCTGAGATACAGTTGGGCTTGTAACCTACATACTCGTCTTGCACAGTTGAGAACTGCATGTTGTTTGTAAGGATGTGAGCAGTGATCTCATTTAACAAAGTCAGTTTAGGGAACAGTTGAACTTACAGCTGGATGAAATAGGCTTTGTCAGTTGAGGGGAAAAAAGAACATTTTGGTTATTTACTGGTGTTTCTTTTTCCTGCTATCTGGTACTTGCAAACAAGGAACTTAGATGGTTTTAAAAGGGAAACAAAGTTTGTAATTGGCCTTGTATTATACTAGTAGCATCCTTTTCAGCTCCTTGTACTTATGAATGATATATGCTACTAGTTAGGGAAATACAAGCAAATGAGCAGTACAGACAACAGTTCACACATTCCTCTGTTGCATTTTAAAGGTCATTTCAGGATGCTCTTTGCCTTAGCAAATACACTTCTCACCTCAGAAGAGATTTTCTTCATTGTCACTTTCTATAACCTCTTTGTGCCAGTGGCAGACAAGTCTGCACATCATTGGAGCCACCGATTCTGTATCAAGAATTGCTGTCTGATTTTATCAGAGAAGACTAGATGCAAGAGGGAATTGGGTCTCAGCTTTCAGATGGGCTGAGGGGCAATGAAGAGAGTACAAAACTGGAAGGCTGCTGCTTGCTGGTTACTACTACCCAGTTTTGCACAAAACAGGGCTTCTGTGAGGTGACTTAGGCTTTAGAATTTAAAGGCACTGACTTCCCTCATTCCCTAATGTGTTTTCTTGGTGCCATTAAAATACACCATGGTGTCATGTATTTAGGTGTATGAGAAGCAATCTTGTCAATTCTGCCAACTTGTCATACTTAAAAATACAGCCACCAGCAGCACCTTCCGCTAAGTTTTCCAGTGTAATGGTTATATTTCCATGTGGGCAAGCAAGCATGGAAAATGGATTAACGTTTGTTGCCACCACGGGCAACAAACAAGAAAAAATGGGAGAACTTCACACAGGCAGCAGGACAGGTATCAGCACTGGAGTGAGGCAATTCTGTCATCTTCCTGCATCATAGACTCTACTTGTTGGAGAAATAAATACGAAAAGTGTGCAAGAAGAGAGTTTGTTTAAAATCTGCACTCTGTGGTGTTACACTTAAAATATGAACTTTTGGAAATTCCTAATGCATGAAGGTAACGGAACATCGCTGTGTCAACACCGCTAGATGCTTACGTGACGATTTTCTGTCATTTTTGTGCCGGCCAGCCCAACCCTGAGACTGGCTATAACGTCCCATCAAAGTAGCTCTTTCAAACACAGCACCATCTAGAGTAAAAAAATCAAGTACTGCAATACAGCACTGAAATAGACTTCTGGCTATTCAGGGTAAGACCTGCTGCTGCCTCCTGGAAGATGAAGGCACTCGCAGTACCCCACCAGCTTCCAAGGACCGACTTAGCCCTGTCGTGGAAGTGGTGCAACTTCCCTGAGCTGGGCTGCAAAGGTAAACGAGAATTTGGCCAAACACAGTAATAAAGGCATGAGGTTGTGCTAAGAAATTATCAGATATTAACACTTCTGTTTTAATAAGGGAGTTCAAAAATACAGATGTGAGAGAGCTGGTTGTGTTCCCTCCCTTCAGTGGGGAGATAAATGCCAGGCAAGGGCAGGCTGGCTAAAATAAGAACCCCTGACGTGGTCAGTAAGTTGCAAACGCCTCTTTCTGAGCAGAAGGGACTAGACCTCAATATCCTGGGCTAGCCAAAGTGCTGTGAAGTGGCAGGAGCAGTGTTACGTGGTGTGGTATTCAGCAGAACTGGTGGCTGAACTGGAGTGCTGAAATTGCCACGCACACTTAGCATCACGCCCGGCGCTGGGGCTGAGCAGAGGGGGTGATCTCCATGCTGGGGTTATCAGTGCTCAGTTGCTGAGTGCTAAAATCCTGCCAGTGGATAATGATC
This sequence comes from Aythya marila, assembly GCF_965140915.1. Taxonomy (NCBI): domain Eukaryota; kingdom Metazoa; phylum Chordata; class Aves; order Anseriformes; family Anatidae; genus Aythya; species Aythya marila. The sequence continues at coordinate 6,099,078 of NC_139064.1, forward strand.
TGCAAAATTTGATTGGCAAATGCTTCAGTGTCATTCATCCGACGGTCGTAGTATAGACCTATTGGACAAGCTAACGTATTTAGGCTGTTAACTGAACTGGGAAGATTTTGATAGCAAACTTTTCATCGTTTGAATACTTGTTTTCTGTAGGGAATATGTGCAGCGAACAGAGAGCTGTTGTACCTAGGCACTAGGGCACACATCCTGCATTGATCTGCAGCTTGCACAGCACCAGGGACTTGAGAGGAATTTCATGGAGCTTTAGCTCTGAGCAGTTTGATACCAGTGGAAACGAAAGGAGGATGAGGAATCGGCTTGCCCTGAACTGTGCCGTGTTTCAGGCATGTGATGGCAGTTTGCTGTCATTTTTTTTTCTTCCGAGCCGTAGCAGCAGACTTGTGCGCTGCGCCTGAACACAATCCCTGCATGCATTCCCTCCCTCTCTGTTTCTCTTGGCTCTTGTTAAACTCCACGGCTTGTCTTGTGGGACCTTTCCAATGAGAGAGCGAGCGGGAGAGAAAGGAGCAGCGCCGATTTCTCTACAGTGCAAATTGAGCATGAAATGGGCAGTGTGGAAGCGGCTAACGGGGCTATGGAGGCAGCTCTCGAATACTATTCATAGGCACATTCAGATGAAGAAGCAGCGGCACCAGGAAGAGAGGAGAGCGAGTGAACCGAATGTGGGGAGTTTAATTTGATTTTGCTAGCCTGGAGTTCCTGCATTTCGGAGCCGATGCCTGGAAGGTTTTTTCAATTAACTGCTGGGAAACGAAGGAGAGACCTGGAACTGTTAGGCCTTGGCTAGGGATCCCATCCATGGAAAGAATAGATCATTGTAGCAGGGGTAAGTAGTACACAGCCTTTCAGAGATCCTCTGTGCTTGATATAAGATCCTTTTTGTTTACTGGCACAATGTAATAGCAATGCTAAAATAAAACCAGCTGAAAGAAAGCCTCAAGGATGACACCAAATGCTAATGTGGCAATAAAGAGTGAGTCAGATTACAACTTCACAGGCAGTGTTTGCTTTGCAGAATTATCAGATGTCACTTAAAGGGGGCATTTCTTGCATTTTTGTGTAGACTGTCTTGCATTACTGATTTTAAAGATGAGGAAAATGTAACCTGTGGCCCTCCCTCCAGAGATTAACCTGTGGCCTTTTGGAAGATTTTTGTGCTGAGCAAGTCAGTCTGAAAGATGTATTAATGAGAGACAAGGAATTAACTGGGAATGGGGCTGGGAAACATCCCAGTAGTGGTTTCCGACCTCAGTCGAAGTGAATGGCTGTTCAGATCCTTTATTTATTTATTTATTATTTCTAGTGAATCTTATACCAATTAGAGAAATGAAGAGCCAGTGAAAAAAAAAAAAAAAGTTGCATTTTATGGTGCTAGATGTATTGCTAATAACACCTAGAACACTTCCTTTTTTATGGGGCTAGGTTCACCAAAGATTTCTTTTTAAAATGAAAATATTTTATAATATGTTTGCTTTTTATCTTTCATGTGTCCTTGAAAGATAATCTTTGGAATATCAAGTAATGTTTACTGGTAAAGAGGATGCATATCTGCCCCGAATGTTTATCTGCACAAGGAATTTTATAACCCTTTATTTAGGTGTTTCTTCCTGACACTGATATGTACCTATATGAAACATAGATTTGGATGAATCTTAAATCAGGTGCAGGGACACTTAATACTCATCTTAGAGCTGTGCTGACAGGAGCCATAGTGAAGTGTACAGTAGACGGGTAACTTTTTAGAAGAATACATGCATTATTTTTCATTCATAGCCAGTAAATTATTAAATAGACAAAATCACTATTTGCTATCCAGACTCTCTAGGAATGACTTTGTCCACATGCCTACCTCTACAATTCCTGCCACAGGCGGCTCAGTGCTACTCCAGGCTCTAGACAGGCGGTGTACATCAGTGCAAAGCATCTTCAAGACCCCTGCAAAATAACTCTGAGTTACCCTCACGCCTCCCCTTGGAAAAGGCAAGTGGCTGTGAGCCCTTGGGATGTGTCGTAACTTCTCCCTTTGTGCTGGCTCAGTTCTCCTGCCTTGTGTGGGAGAGTTGGACTTAACCCTCTTCCTATTTCCTGCCTATCTTTGCTCGTTGCTTTTCACATGGCCCAATGAGCCTTTCATTGCTTGCTTCCCAATTTGCATACGTGACTAAGGGCATCTCCGTTAGCTGTCAGGCTGACTGACACCTTTCACTTGAGCTTGTGGTTAGTGTGACAAGTAAGAGCTGGTGATGAAGCATTTATGTTCCAAAAAATGTGAGCTTCGTAGCTGCCATAAGTCAAAGAAATTGAGAGCTTTTCTGTGTTTTATTTATGTGTATGGGGCAGTCAGAGTAGGGTAGAGAGATATTTGGACTAGCTGCTTTCAAAATGCTGGACTGTTTGCATGGCAGTGCTTCCTGTATGCAAAATGCAGTAACTGTGAGATTTAAATTCATTATTTGGAGTCTATCTATTTGACTTGTGCAGGTTTTTTTACTCCTGCTGATCCCTTACAACACAATTCTGTGAGTAGCTGTGTTTTTTTCCTTCCTCCTTCCCTTCTTTCCATCCCTTCCCTTCCTTTCTCTCCTTCTTTCTAATGTTTCACATTTTAAAAACTGTGAATTGACAGGGAACAACCTGATATGCTCTGGAGCTCTAGGAGACGAACTCCTAACAAATATCATGCAGCTCATCAAACCTCAGAAGTCTGAAATTGATGAGGAATTCACAGTCCTCTGCCTGGACCAGAAATGTTTGCACGATGCACTCTGAAAAGGCCTTTCCATAAAGATGCTCAAAGATGTGTTCAAACTCTTCTTACACCAAAACCAAACCAACCCCCTCTGCTTGGCCCTGGTTTATCATACCTGGAGGTATCTGTGCCAGGAATTGCTGCAATGTTTGGAATTACATTTTGTCAGCAGCGTAATATTAACAGGAACCTGTACCCTTAGCCATTTAACACGCCCTTGCGATTGCTTTTGCTAAGGAAACGCTTCACTTACACGATACATTGTTTTATGGAAAATTGAAAGAGATGACTCGTGTACCTCCAGATTATTTTAATTTCCTTTTGGCCACACTGCACTTGTTGCTCTCTCTCCTTTCCTTGTAAGCCCTGACGTCTGTGCAGGAAGTTGTGCAGGGCCCGTAGGCATTATCCTGATAATGCCTTTTCTCCACCTGGCTGGAGCAGGGGTGCCTGGAGAGCTCAGTGCTTCAGCCGCTCAATGAAAATGCTCAGCTCAGGCCGTGCCGCAAGACATCACTCCCTCCTCCTGTTCCTGTCAAAGTGGCGTGTGCTGCTTTCTCCGAGCAACAAAACAACCGTTTAATCAACAACATGCTATAATGGAGGCTCTGTATTTACTGGAACCAGATGCGCTCGTGTTTCTGAGGCTGGGCTTGCCTGGCAAGCTGTCCTTGGAGTAGCAATGGTTTTGGTTTCCATCGTAGGTGCACTTAGCAAACTTCTTCTTCCCTTGTGTCTTATCCTATGGTGTATCTGTTGGTGGTCAGAAGGAGTAGATGGGGTCAGTGACAGATTCTGCTCATTTATCTTCTAGTGCCTGATCCCTGAAGCACGCGGCTGTGCAGAAGAGTTACCTGTGTGTTTATTCCTGTGCTCCTCGGCTGCTCTCACCACAGTGTTTGGAGTATTGAGTAGCACCTAATAAGCTCTCTTGAGGATGAGTTTGCAGAAGGAACATGATTGCCTGTGCCCTTCCGTCCTCTGATACATTCTGGCAGTGATTCCCCAGCTGTGGCCACAGTTACTGAGGGACTTTGCATGTGGCTGCCACGTGTAGCTTATTACCCTGTTATAAGTCTGGCAGAGTACAGGAACCCTGCGCCCATGCAAATGTTTGTTTGAGAGCCACTGCTTTAGTGGCATTTTTGTTGTGTTTTCTGGAACCCCAGGCACTTGGAGTAGTGCCCCCACAAGAAACGCGGAGAAAATGAGGTTAGCATGGAAGTGAAAAACCAAATACTCACACAGGGAAAAAAAACAACTGTGAAACAAATCTGGTAGTAGCTCTGTTTTTCTCCCATCTCTTCCCAAATTGTATTACCAGTGAGATTCTGCTTCATACTAAGGAGCCAGAATATCCAGATTTCAACCAAGTAAGGTGAAAAGCAGTTTTCAGTCTGGTGACTGTAATGTAGAAAGTTCTCTCTCTAACCATGTTTTGGGTCTAGTTTCTCCGATGACCATTATCGCTATTACTTAGAATACATGGAGTAAAGAAAATTCTTAATGGTCAGTTCCTATAAAGCATTAAAGACAAAACCCAAACCTACCAAATTGCAGCCAGAAAACCCACAGGTGGCAAATCCAACTTATATAGCATTGCAGGATGTTGTGCCTCTTTGCCAATCACTGAGTTCCTGAAGCACTTCTCTGCATGCAGCTGCATCGAGGAGGATGTTTGTTGGTTTGTTTTTAATAGTGTCTGATATTTTAACTTCATGAAAACATTCTGTTTTCAGACCCTAAGAAGTTGTTTTTTGCCTAATGGACTCCCTAATGGTTGCATCTCTGAAGTTTTTATGAATATTTCATTGCTTATGAAGATTGACCTTCTTACACACTTGGAAGAAATAAACGGGTGAGACCACAGGAGAAAGCATTTGCAACTTAATACAGGAAAATCTGGGAAAAGTATCTCTGATACAATTCTATGAGATTGTTTGTCTCAAGAAGCTCAGGCATCAGATATATTTGGTGTGAGAATTAAAACAACAAACTCCAGCAGCATACACCTAAGCTGCCTGCACTGGCGGCTCAACCTGCGATCAGGAACTGAAAGGAAACTCTTTCCAAGTCACACGTTTCTAATTGCAGTAGGAGTGGAATTCTGTCAAGGTTAGTCTTGAGTTCTTCACAGAAGCACAAACTGGATCCCACTGTGCTTGGTGTCTGAGAGCAGCACTACAGTAGCACTCTAGCACGGAACGGAGAAGCCCCCCTCCCCAAAACTGCACACAGGACTGGGGAGCGTGGAAGTAGCCAGGAACTGCCTACCATCTCCTCTTGCTGCGTGTAACAGAAATGAGGCTCAGGGCAAGTTTTTTGTCTGGTTTCATTTTTATTTTATGTTGCTGGCTTAGTTCATTAGTAGTTCTTAATCTGCTTTATCTTTTACTTTCCGTCTAATTGTCTGCCTTTAGTTCTCAGGGTCGAACTGTCTTGCACTGGTTGCTGTGGTAAACTTAAAAATATCAGGTCTGAAGCTGCTGTATTTGCAGCGCTGTCTTTCGTGGCATGAAGTTACAAGAGCACTACATCCCCTGTACTGTACATTGTTGCAGCTCTGCAAATTCTTCCTGACAAGGGGCTGCTTCTGGACATGCACCTAGTGAGCAGCGTGCTGTAACCCAAGGAGGTTCTCATCACCAAGAAAACAAATTCTTCCTTCTCAGCTCGAGTAACATAATGGAAATCAACACCTGTCAGACTGATGCTGGTAACTTTAGTCAGTGCTAAAAGCAGTTAAATTTCAGTCTGAAGCTGGCTACTGCTTGCACATAGGCACCCTGTGTTTTTCTATCCAACATCTACTGGGGCTATTCCTCTGCTTTGCCTGATTAAGTGCACTTTCCTTCTCCAAAGACATGGCACTAGCAAAAATCTGCAAGCTGCAGTGTTTGAAGGGCCTTAATAACCTTTACCAGCATTACATTCTGGAGTCAGCCTCTAAGATGCCAAATCTGAGAACAATTAGTTTTCATGAGATGCTCGTCTTCTCTGCCATGTTAAGATGCTGCCACTTGCCAGCCACTTGCAAGAGAGTTCAGGTGAGAGCGTATTTAAAAAGTTGCAGCAGCTAAAAACGCCAAAGGAGCTCTGTTTTTCACATGTCCTAGACAGCAGGCATCCCCTGCGTGCTCCCCTCTATCTTTAAAGTTATCCTCCACAATAGTCTTTGATTTGCAAAGCAACTCAAGGGGCGTCACAGCCTCTCTCCGAAACACAGCGAGATACACAGTGCTCACGCATGACCTCACTGGAAGCTGATATTGAAAATGAAATAACAAAATAACCCCAAAAGAGACTGGATCTGGTGCATGCATGGCACATATGGAGCTGTTATGACATCCAGCATGATTAAAGCACCTCAGAGATCCTGCTGTGGGGTAAGTAGCTGCCCTTTTCTCTAGCTGTGCATATTTATAAGCGACAGTAGGATTTATTAGTCTTGAAGGTGAGGCTCAGTTGAAGGGGTGCTGACTGTTGAATAATCATGCTTCCAAAGGAAAAATTGTCTCATGTAATTTGCAAGCTTAAAATAGTTCTCAAAGTAACTACGGGCAAAATACACTTCCCATAACCTTTTTAATTTACTTGGTGCTTGTATTTATGTAAAATTAGTCCTTCTGAGTACACCTGTGAGTTGATGGGAACTTGTCTGCTAGGAGAATTTAAGCCAGCATTTAATACCACTTTTATTGCTAGAGTCCTCCTGACACGTTCCAATGATGTTTTCTCTTGTACTCTGCTCGATCCATGGGGAAAAAATAGGATATGTTCATGGGAACGTTTTGCCTTTTTATTGCAGAGAAGCATTTGAGTTTAATTCTGCATACAAACACCAAGCTGAATTAGTCAGTGAACCTCAATGCCAATATTAGCACATTTAGGTGGCCAGAATTAATCTGTGCAATGGTTATACACAGTTTGATCATACGTGCTTTTTGAACGTGATGTGGAAATTCAGCCACCCTGGCAGAGCTTGGCTGCATGCCTTTCACCTGGGCACACATCACAGTTCTGGCAGGCCTGCAGCAATTTGGGGATTGTCTGGAGGAGGTGTGCAATACGCCGTGCTCCGTGCACATCAGACATGCTGTGGGTGTTTTTGTCACACTGCTCTTAGCTCGGAGTAGTAACCTGTGGCATTACAGGAGATGCCTCTTGTTTTTGTCTTGTTGAGCTCTGTTTGATTTTTGTTGCTCTCGGTTGCCTCTTCTAAGATTTCAAAGGGATGATTTCAAAGAGCAGTAAATAAATGGAGTTTCAGATACAGAGATATTCTTTAAGCATTTCTTCTTTGTCTTTACTTTCATCATTAGTTTTGAGAAGCTGCTCTGTTGGAAATGTTCTTTGCTGCTCTGAAGCCGCAATTTGGTGTGAAAAAGATAAAGCAGGAGAAGATAGGGAACCGTGTGGGGGTAAAATTAGTACATTTATCAAGATAAATTCTGGAGAGCGGGAGGAAAATGGCCAGATAACTACATTTTTGCTGTCAGAGAAATTAGAGAATGTTTCCCTGTGCAAAAAGATTCGCCAACCTACATTTTCAAATACGGTAAAACAATACCTTCAAATATATCAAAAATAGGTTTTGAAAGTGCCCCATTGCAAGATAAACTGATGTAAGTAATGGGTTCTGCTAAATGAAAATTAAGTGGTGTTTGAATCGCTAGGGCAATTTGAAAGGTAGTGAAAGTATTGTCTGGTAAGAGACTAGAGCTGAGGCAGATAGTAAAAGGCTTTTCCTGTGATGAGTCTGCAGCTCGAGGTTTGAACAGTGTTAAGGCATTCAGCTTCCCAAGAATTTGCCCCAAGGATATTTGGGTCTTAGATTTTTTATTTTTATTTTTATTTTAAATAAAATGGAGAAATATTTCACAGGAAAATCAGCCTCATATTTCTTGCTCTTGGCCATCAGACATACTTTTCACCCAGTACATACATTCCAAAGCGATGCATAAAGGTGGCAAGATGACCTGTGGTTTTTCCCTCGTCTGATTTGCTTAATTGCACAAACATTGTAAATTAACAAGAGGACAGGCATCAAGGAGACATTAAAAGTGTGGTGGTTTAGAAAGAAAAAAAAATCCATTGCTAATATTGTCATAAAAAGTCATCAGATGTAACAGGAGTTTGCAAATGTAATGAGCTTTTGCTATGGCTGAGTTTGAGCAGCAGCAATTTCAGTTGCATGTGTCTGGCTGCTTTTGCCAGGGAGTTAACCTTAAATTCCATCTTGGAAAAACGTGAAAAGATTACCGGGTTTCCTTGGAACAATGACACATCCTCTGCCAGGAAAAGCATCAGCCTTTCCACTGACTTCAAGCTCCTGGCGACAGACAGCTCCTCATCATCCTTGCCATCTCTCCTCGACATTCCTACAGATGTGCGCCGTGTTTGAGATGAAACCTGCTGAAGTTTCTCTTGCCTGTGAGGCTGATTCATGGCCATCCGCCCCATCACAGCACCCCGTGCCAGGCAGCTCAGCTCGCTGGGACCTCTCCCTCGCCCTTGGACCGCTGCACTGGGCGCTGCTCAGGGAGCACAGCCGGGCAGGTCGCGTACTGCAGGCAGTGTGAGGGCTGGGTCTGCTAAGGAGGTTTGCAAACTTCTAGTAACTTTAATGTTACGAAGTTGTGCAGATTTTCCTGCGTTTGGAGAGAGCAGTTGTATTCAGTTTATGTATGGAGTTACTTTGATTGGCCATGAAATGCATTTTTCACATGATGAGAACATGCATTTATTTGCAGTATGTTGTGTGCAGGTAGGTATGCTTTGTCCGTGGCTTCACTGCAGGTTGTATGGCAATAAAGGATGTAGTGCACTTCGTGCATGCAGATCCAAGCAGAAGAGAGGCAGCACTGCACGTTCAGGAATGTGTCAGGAGCTGCACCTGCTGCTTGGGGTCAGGGACAGGCATGTTTCTGTCAGCATCTCGCTCTGAGATGCCAGAAATGTATCTGCTGTCTCAGGCCTGGTAATGGATATGCATGGTAGTGCTTACATTTTGCTCGAAAACCTGGTACTTGCTCCATGAGGCGTGATAGTGCATTCATTCTGTACCAGCAGTGTCACTAAAAGTTTTTGCAGGAGCCAGTCACTGGTGTGCAAATAGGGCAAGGCAGGAGCTGGAGGGTTTGGGGCTGCCTGCTGGCTCCCAGTCAGCACAGCATTTTCTCAGGAATTTAGACAAGAACTTGCAAGATGCTGTGTGGAGTACTGAGGTCGACTCCAAGAGGATGTGAGAGTTATCCACAGGCCTTTGCTGCTCGCTGTAGTGGCCTTCCGAGGGTCAGTGGGCTCACACCTCTGACACGTGGCCGGCCCCAGAGGGCTGCCCTGCCCAAAGCGTGGTGGGGTGGCAGGGCTGGAGCATGGCAGGGAAGGCCCTGCTCCTTCTATTTGCAAGGAGGGAGAAGACGTGAAGGGAGGAGGAACCATATTTTCCCAGCCTATGATCTTAATTCAGTAATTAATTGTTAAGTATTTAATGCCTCCAACATTGAATGCTAACTGTAACTCTCTTTCTGCTTAGTTTTTAAGTTTTGCCTTAGCTTCAAGTAAGATTTTAAGCTTCAGACAACAGCACTGTGCAAAATGATTTATGGGACTGGAAGCGAGGCAAGTTCATGGTGTTAGTTACCACAGGCGTGGACAGCTTTGCCAGAGCCCTTGTAACCTTTTCTGTAAGTATGTGCTGTTCTGCACACGGGCACTCTGCCAGCAGCCGCGCGCTGTTCACTTGTTGAGATGTGTGTGAGGGAGATCAAGAGCAAGTGTTCGTGGCGTTAAGAAGTAGAAGCTGAAATAAATAAGCTTCATAGATGAACCAGGTCTGTTTCCCAAGCCTTGCACAAATTATCCTTTCATCGGGAGAGCTGGATGGAGTTAGCATCCCTTGGAAAACAGGGAAATTAAAGCTAAAGCTACCTCAATGAGCTTCCTGTGACATCTGGGGGTCAGGGGGTGGCTGGGAGGAACAGACACAGCCCCATTCACCTTGCAAAGCAAAGCCAGCTCTTACCTGGGCAGGATTTGGCACTTGAATTTACTACCAATAACCCTAGCCTCAGCAGCAGATTTATGTAGTGCTCTTCCTTAATATCATTTTTTAAAGTTTTTGTAGTCTGAGAAGAGCCCACAATTGTGGTACAAAGCATAAAAATGATTGCATGAATCTCAAAGCTGTATTTTCACTACTTTTCTGTCTGTGGTAACACATGCTCATGAAACAGGGCTGCTCAAAAGCTGCCTCTGTTCTAATTGACGTCCTGACCGCAGTCACTAGTCCTTCCTTTTTCAGTCCCTGTGTGGGGAGCATGGCAGGTCCCGCACAGGTTCACAGCAGGTTTGAAGTTGTGGAGCTGCAGACAAACAAATGAGACTTTAAAACTTTGCTGCTTTGCTCCGAGCACAGATCTGCCGGAGTTTGATGCGAGGATTATTCTTGGAGGGAGAGCAGAAGGGAGCTCCAAAGCCACTTTGGAGAGGACGGATGAGAGTGTTTGTTTTGCTCCTGCTAGCCCCTGCTCTGGGAGGTAAACACACGAGCACAGTGCTGTGCTCGGTAAAACTACCAAGCTTTTCAGTGAGATGTCTGCATGTGCCATGTCATAACTAGCTTTCCCTCCTGGTTGCTGTGGTGTTGTTTATCTCTGTGAGAGGAGTGACCAATAAATCATCCCTGCAGGAGACTCCTGTAATCGCTGTCTTTATCTGCTGGCTTACTGGAGATGAGCTGCTTTTTCTCAGACAGTGGGAAGACAGCATGAACTAGAAGCATTTTGAAGTTAGTCCTGCCTGTAAATACTATCAGTAAAGTCTTGGTTAGCAAGCACTGCTCTTTTTTTTTTATTTTTGGCAAAATTATATATGAACAAGGTATGTAACTTAATTTTGTCTTCCAACTTAAGAAGGTGAAGCTTGCTATTTCAGAGTGGGTACAGTGAGGTTGTGATCACTTCTTCAGCTGTGTCCTGCTCTTGTAAATCTTTGCTGCTCTTTGGTTTATTATCGTTCCCATTGTTGGGCAGTTACCCGTTGTTCATTGCATCAGGCATCACTACAGCTCTACTGGTCAGCAGCACAAAGCGACACCGTGTGCTTTTGCAGGAAGAATCCCTCACCTGCTCCAGGGTTTAGCACATCAGTTCTTTGGTGGTCTGTGCCGAAAGGCAGAGTGGAGACTCACAGGTTGTCTTTAGCCATATAAAGGAAAATTTCAATGATACTTTGACATAAATTTTACTGCACCAGATGCACCTGTCCTTTGTAGGATGTCTTGTTTGTAAGGTACACATCAGGAGGAAAGGCTTTTAAATATTGTGGAAGCAATGATTTTTGAACAGCATTAATGTCTATCAAAATAAAGATTAGGCCACATCGGAGCAGGGAGCATAAGTGAATCTTCCAGGGTGTTTTGCTGCAAGGATAGTTACGTTACAAGACAAACCCAACAGATTTCCCTGTGTACACAATTCTGCTCACTGTCCCTCAGCAGTCATGAGACTGGCTGCAGGAAGAGGGGCAGTCACTGAGCTTCTACAGCTTTTCTCTGAAATAAGACACTTCCATATATGTAGGGCAGTACAATGGGTTTAAAATACCACTTCTCACCACTGGCAGATTAGAGAGAGAAATTACTAAGGAATTGACCCATCGTGTCACACTAGGACTTGGAACAAAAATACTGTACTGGTTGATAATGTTATGCAGATTACTGCAGCCCCTGTGTGGGCGTTTTTTGTTTGTTTTACAGGACATGTAAAACAGCTTAGGAGTTGGTTTTGCGAGACGTGTGCCGGGATGTCACGTAAATGGCTTGAGGTAATAACTTGCTCCCTCTCCTTGGAATCCAGGGAGCTGTGCTTTTGGGCTGGCACCTGCCCAGTGTCAGAGCATCCTCCCTACAGCCAGACACCCCGGGGAGGTGTCTGCAGGTGGGTGCGATGCTGCAGGGGAGGGCCCTTGACAAGCGGCCCAAGATGAAGCTGCATGCTAGCAGGGGACCCTTGGGGCAGTAGGAATCAGTGGCAGTTTACCACGGTGCCTGGCTCCTTCCCTGGCATTTTACTGCCACAGGAAGCAGCACAATCCCAATAGACCAGAGAAGTTCAGAGGAGAGCTGCCGAGCTGCTGAGGCCTCCAAGTGAGTGGAGCCATTCTGTGCCGTAGCACAAGCAGCACACCTTAGGCCGGGAGTCTGTCTAAATGGGGACTTTCAGAAGCATTAACATGAAAGCTAACTGCGTGGGTGTAAAGTCAATGAATATAAATCAGCCGGTTAATCCTCAGGTAGGTATGCTCTTTCAAATGGAAAATGATCTGAGTTTGCTGTAACCTAGTCCTCCTACACACAGGGACCTCACGCCTACGGATGATTCACTTTCTATTTCTGGAGAGATCGTGTGTGGACTTGGCTTGACATGAGTCCAAACTGGTGTGAATGGCAGCAAGATGCGAGAGGAAAGGTGATGCAATTCAACCTTTGTCTTAACTCGACCTGTACCTTTTTCTACCCCGTCTCTTGTTGCACAAAATCAGGCCTTATGTGTGCCTTGTGTGTGCCCAGGGAGCTGCTGCAGTTGTGTGTGGCCGATTTCATGGCCTGGCTGTGCAGGTAGGCAGAGGCCGAGAAGTGATGTGCAGCCCTTGGGATGCGCTTTAGCACTGGTGAACTTTAAGGAAGGCAAGGCCTGAAATTTCATTGTGGGCGGACAGAGTAGGTGTATGTACCCTAAATAAGCAGTGAGGAGATTAAAGGATGGAAACTTTTCTCCTTGAGTAGGAAACCCGCTTTTAATTGAACTGGAGCTCCCTGGAACCTGACACACGTGGAAAATATTTCCAGCCATGTATTAGCTTTCCTTTAACTGCATGCTTTGTTTTTTTGTTTTTCTTTGACTGTTAGTTTGAAAATATAGTAGCACTTGAAATATGAAATTTGATAGCAAAGAATGGTGATGAAGTGGTGGGGAACGTGCAATGCAGAAATAAATAATTGTATTTAATCACATTTATGGCAGTGGGCCACGTACTGCTACACACATAGAAAAGTCAGTCTTACAAATCTTTAAAATTGTCTCCTTCTGGAATGCGATTTTTTAGGGTAAGCTCGCTCACCGTGTCACAGATCCTCTGAAGCAGTTTGAAAGGTTTATATCCAGGGCTGTGCTGCACACCTGCTCATGGGGATGTGAGCGTGTGTAAAAATCTCAAAGTTCTCATTGAAAGGCTTTAGAGAAGAAAGTTCTCTTCAAAGGGGGAAATAAATTCTCCTTGGGTGGAACCAAAAGGCTGCCCAGAAGCTGAAAACAAAAGAGTGTGCTAAGGAAGTGGTACAAGAAGAACTGCAAGAGTGGTTGAGGGAGATGCTTCATGTGTGTTCTGGAGAGGTGATTTGTGACAGAGCAAATTAGTGTCCTAACGGAGGTGACACTGAGTGGATTCGTCTTGAAGAACTTGCACAGTGTTTTAAAACTTCCTATATCCTACTGCGTAAAGAGCAGCTTCAGTGAGCTTAAACGTTCCTAAAGGACAGCAGTTAGGTCCAGTTTAGACTAAAAGTGCAAACTGTGCTTCTGTTACAAATCCTTTGATGGAAAGTTTTTATTTGCTCACCAAAAAACACTTCCAGAAATGCCCATCCCGGTGGGAGTCAGGAGAGCAGCGACAGCTGGGTGCTGAGGGGCTGAGGCCTCATCCTGCTCGTGTGCCTCTGCTCTTTCTGCCCTGCTGAAGGATCTTCTCTCCCTAAAACACCTTTTCGGAAGACATTTGTTTTGTTGATTTCTTTTGCAAATGCTCTTAATTTGCATAGGATCAATTTGTAACTTCAGTTTTGGGTGAACTTAAGCCCCTGGAAGTGCAGGAAATGAAGACCCCTGGGAGCAGCAGGGCCAGCCGAGGACTTGTTGTGGCTCTGCGTGCAGGAAGGACACGGTTAAATCTTCTCTCACCTCTCTAAGAAGAGCACGTCTTGGTGTTGTATTTAATGACTCTTTGCATCTGATGAATGGCACCATAAAACTCGCTATTGTGGTAAATTGCTTGACAGCACTGGAATTAGGATGTATGTTTTATTATCTAACGTCTGCCTGAACATACAAAATAAAAAATGAGTAAAATTGAAGGGGATCACTGTTATCTGATGCATGAATATTTATGGAGATATTTTCAGTGAACAATTAATTTGCAGACTTCTAAGCAAGATGTTTAATCCCTGCCTTGAACAGTTTGCCTTCCTCTGATTGTTTTATTTTTGTACCATATTTTTTATTTTTAAACTATCAGGGGAGATGCCAAAACCCAATGACATTAGAGGGTCTGTGCAAGGCATGAATGCTGAATGGTTTCTACCTGACGACTCCAGACAGACGAGCATTTCCCTGGTTCCCTGATACTCAGCATGTCTTGCAGCAAGTTGATGTGACTGTTGTGCTTCGTGCATTATTACATGGCTGGCTTATCCCTGCTCACTGACCTGGTCTTTCTCTCTCCCTCTTCTCCCCACCCCCTGCCTTGGTGTAGCTCTCGCTCCCAGAGGAACAGAATGAAGTGATGAGGAATGGCTGCGAATCCAAGGAGCTGGTCTACCTTGTACAGATCTCGTGCCAGGTAAACGCCACTTTTTCTCCCCCCACCTCGTTTTGCAGCCTGTGTTGCAGTATGTTTAGTGACAGCCTCATAATATTTTGATATGGCACTTCTCTGCAGCGTGTGTGGATTTTTTCCCACTTCTTCACTAGCTCAGTCCTCAGAAGGGTGCTGTCTGTGGTACTGTGACCAGCTAATTTTAAGGAAACAAAGGGAGCATCAAGAGGAGAAAATGAATCAGTTAAGCAAATAATCCCGGCTACAGTTTGTGCAGAGCCACACGATTAACCCAGGGACACAAGCAGGCGTGCTCAGGCAGTGTGTGTGTGCCTGCCAGTCGTGGGGGAGCACACGCCGACACACCAGGGATGTAAACAGATGAAATAAGTGAGCAAGACTGCCCGCCACTATTCCTGTCGATTAAGGCATGCTGCTGGGAGCCAGGAACTGGGGACTCCGGATCCGTTCCCAGAAATGTCTCCAGACGGCTGATATGAAATTCTTTCGCTGCTTTTGCTACTGTGGTACCAAAACGTTGTGAGCAAATATTCTGCTGCCTTGTACCTCAGATCCCATCTGCTAGTGCAGGGATAGTGACGTTGTAAAATGCTACATACCGGGTTATCATGTTTTAATATACCAAAGAAAATTGTTGTTTGTAGGAGACCTATTGCACTGGTAAACTCAATTGGGAGTTAATGCCTGTGAGGCTGTTTTCCTGGTCTCAGCATAGCAAGTCCTTTTCATCACAGTGATGTTATCCAAACCATAGCAATAGCTTCAATGACAGAGACAGACACTTCTCAGGTACTAAAATGAAGTGGACAGAGCAGGCATGCCTGCGTTGTCTGCACTGAGGTGCGTGAGGTAAGGGATTGCTTGCTGCCACACCGTGCCACCACAGTGCCATTACTGCACAGACAGGCTGCGAATTTGCAGCGAAATTGCTCCTCTGCATTACTCTGGGTGCATACTGCTGTGGTGTGTTCAAAGACAGCTGAGGAGCAAAGCATCTTGCTCTGGTTTGAAGGTGGAGCTTGACAGCTGCAGCAGTGTGTAGGTAACGTGATAGAAACACGCGGAATAATTCTTCTCTGTTGGCAGGGCTTACAGTGCAAGAGCACTCGCAGACACGTGTGTCTATACGTGCATATACAAGTGCTGCTTTTCAGAGAGGAAAGAGAGGCTGAGAGTGAACATCTCCTAAAATTGCCTGTGGTTGGCCAATTTGCTAGTACTGCTCTGACCGAGCTGTAGCCAGTTTAATAAAAAAAATAATTGTTTTTTTTTAGAAAAGGAGTCCAGGCCAACAGGCAGCACTGCAAAGTGTAACGGTGGACACGTGTCTGTGTCCCAGCCAAGAGCAGCGTGGTGACATACAATGGGATTTTTCTAGGGACTTAAGGAAATTGAAATTTCCATATATTTTGGGTCCTCACATGTTTGGGACTTCATTCAAAGTGCTGTTTAGAGTTAAACTTCAAATTCGTTTCTGACTGACCGTTTCAGGTGGGCCTCTAGAATGTACTGGCACTTCAAAACCGTCCGTTGCTTTAGAGCAGTTGTACTCTAGCCTTGGAGCACAGCACTTCTGATCTTCCTGCCTACCTTACTGATCTCTTTAAAGATTACCAGGACACCCTCAGGTATAGTTATGTTTTTAAATCTTGCAGAACGCGTAAGCACAGGAGCAAGCCCCCGGAGTTGCAGAGAGCCAGCGTGAGGCACAGATGGTGCCGTGATGGAAGTGAGCCCAGCTGTCCAGCAGTTGGGCTGACACTTCTGGCAGACCCTCAGGTGCTTCTCAGGGATGTTTCTGAGACTACAGAGGAGATCTGATTTCTCCGGGGACAGTGTGGTGAGTTTTGTGCCTTGCCCAAGGCAGGTGCTACTTTGCAGGCAGACTTAACTGAGCTGCTGCCCAGTAGATCCAGAGGCTGCGAATCATGCCCAGCTGCTGAGTTGTTACTTTCTTTTTCAGTGTTTTACTAAACTAAAATGAAAGCACTGGGAGTTGGCCTTTTCACTTTAAAGGATGGGCACAGAACCAGCCACCTTTTCATTTAGTAATCCAACTATCTAGGGTTTCTCCACACCCCAAGTGGTGTGGAGGCTAACATCTCTGGTGTTAGTCAGACTAACATCTCTGGTGTTAGTCTGTCCCTGCCTCTCAGATGCTTACAAAGCTGAGAAACTTGTGGCATCTGGATTCAATGAAAGGAAAGGCATGGAAGGAGCTGCACAGCTGAGTATCATTTCTACCGTGAAGATACTTCACCCCTGACATCTCGTGGCCTCTCCTAATGTCCAGGGAAAGATTCCATGCTGTCACACACTGGATACCAGTGGTGTCTGGATGGATTTGGCTCCACATTCGAATCAAATGGGAGGTGTGAAATAGCTCATGGAATGATAGTGCAGTGGGGAGAAATTTTGGCAAGACGCGTTTGTATCAGGCCAAAAATACTGAAGGAGGGAGAAAAAAAAAGCCTATAAAACAAATTTTACTTTGCTTGCCCTTCGGATATGCTACTAGCATTGGTGTTCAGCCTACTGCAACAGCTTGCAAGTCTCCTTGATTTCTCTCATGGGCACAGAGAAAAGTGATTCTGTTAATTAGGGCTAAATCTGTATAAATTTCAAAGCTTTAAGATAGTTATGATTTGTTGCAAAAACAAGAGTGTGGTGAAGAGCAATGGCATGTGGCCATCCTGGCAACTTTAGATTACAAACTTTAGAGAAATAAGCTGAAAAGCCTGGCTCTGGGATCGATCACGTTGTACTACTGTGCCTTGCCCAATTTGGACTGTATGCAGATACAATCTGTGTGCTGTGTGGTCCATAAAAAGACATTTATTTTGTTATTTTGCTCTGTAGCAGACAACAAACCCAAAGCTTTTGAACATTAGACTTTTAAAGTATCCAGCTCAGCTTTAGCTGTGTTTGGCAGACTACAATTCGGCATTTACACTAAGGAAATTCTATCCCACTCTTTCCCATCTGTAAGTATAATTTTAGTGGTGTAAAGAGAATTATTGTTTGATGACTCTTTTGCAAAACCTTCCCAAATAAAGTTTAAAAAAAATGTTGAGATGTGTTTGTGACACATTTCTGCTGCAAGTCAGCTTGTGAAATACAAGCTTTGTGTGAGGTTCAGAGGGGTTTTTTAAAGTCTCTATTGAGCTTTTCTTCTACTTAGAGATCTCAAAAAATTAATCCAGGTTATTAGCTCTTAAGAAGAAGTGGGAATATATAGAAAGCTGTTCCAAGGGTTTTTAAAAGTGGAAAGACGGGATTCTTCTTTTGATTGCTTGGAACAAATTCACTCATGAAGACTAACAGATGACTAAGGTAGGTTTTTAAATTTTGTTTGAAAGATCCAATTTTTGTTTTGTTTCTTAGAGCAATGAAGGTGGATTTAGCTTTTTTTTCCAAGGAAGATTTCACTGTTTAACTTTCACTCGTTTCCAGGAGATTGCTTTCAGGACATGCACAGTTCCTGCTGTTGACAGATTGCTATTACTGAAGTGAATATGAATAAAATCCCTTTCTATGATGAAAGAAGGGTGGTTGGGAAAAAAAAAAAAAAAAAGACTCGTAAGCAATCTACAAATGCTTGAAATCTGAGGAAAGGTTTCTGGGAAAAGGAATCGTGTTTTGAGGTTGCTCTTTCCCAGAGCACAGACAGTATGCCACGTGCATTTTGGCTAGGAAGGAAAACGCCTTTTAGGAATGGTAGAGATTTTTTTTTTGTGTAGGAAATGGAGAAGCATAAAATGCTGGGATGGAGGATGTGAGGACTGTACCTGTGAACCTTCAGAACTCTGCAGGCAGTAACTGTGAGCTTTAACCACGGACATTAAAGGACCACAGAGGATGTCTGAGGCCTTGCTGAGTTTGTGCTGTACCTGTAGACTGTGAAGGTCCACTGACAGCATCTGCAATTCTTGCTGAGTTCCACAGGGATAAGCAAAGAATTTACAAGGTCTGCAACACATTTAAAAGGGGTTACTATGTGTGTTGAGAATAAATCAACAAGAGTAAGAGCCTGCAAAAAGGTTGAAATAGGCTAATCCATCCAACATGTTTTGTTGAGTTGTAAAGCAGGCTGAAAATCTGCCTTTTTAATGTTTTTAGATTTGCCTGTGTGACATTACAGCAGCAACTCCCTGCATACACGCTTAAGTATTATAACGTAAGAATGGCTAG
The DNA here is from genome assembly GCF_965140915.1 of Aythya marila. Classification (NCBI taxonomy): domain Eukaryota; kingdom Metazoa; phylum Chordata; class Aves; order Anseriformes; family Anatidae; genus Aythya; species Aythya marila. Next base: position 6,117,652 of record NC_139064.1, read on the forward strand.
TCTAAGCTGTTATTCTGAAGAACAACAGAAACATAAAAAGCATGTGCTACTCATTGCAGTGTGAGGTCTGTGGTGTTTCAATGCCACAAACACCATTTTTGTGAAATTTGGAATGGCAAGGAGAGAACAAGAGAGAAATTGTGAAAATATTCTAAGGTAGACCTTAAATTCTAGATATCACTTATGCTTTTTATCCTTCATTTTCCTTATCACTGATTATCATTGTTGAAACAGAAATGACAGGCACTAGAAACCAGAGAAGACAGACCGTGCAGGCCTGGGTGATGTTTAAAAAATCTTAGGCCTAGATCTCATGATAGTCCCTGAAACACAGCTTGACTGCTGTGATCCCAGAACAAAGCCACACTACATCCTCTGTTTCCTGGGTACTTTTCATGGGATAATGCCAACTTCCTGCAAAGGCAGACTTTTTGCTGCAACCTAGGTGGATTTCTAAGGCTGTTCTGAAGGCAGGAAGCTCTCATGGTCCAAGCGGGTTTTTTTTCCATTTTTCTGCTCTCATTTGCAGACCTCGCGCTGGCAGTAAGTTGAGCCACACAGCTTTGTTGTATAGGATGCACAGTGCTTTGCGCTGTTCCTGTTATTTGTTCGGGGCAGCCATTGCTGTCTGTGCTGCATTCAATTTGATTGATAGAATAAGGTCTCTGATGTACTGGGTGAAGGCATTTACGCAAATCTACGCCCCTTGTATCTCCCAGCTCTGCCTTGCAGGAGATACAAGCTCGGTATCTTCTCTCTGAAGCACTGTATTTGCAAAACCCTGAAGGCAACCCCATCCAGCGTTCCATGGCTGGAAGCATGGTCGCAATAATAAGTGTTTCAGGGGCAGCAGGGAGAATGCCAGGAAGAAATGGGATCCAAGTAGGAAGAACAGTCAGGACTCCCCATCCTGGGTGGTTTGTGGGGAGAGAAGAGTGGAATATAGTTTCACAGAAGCAAATGTCTTACTCAGACTACTAATGTCTAAAGTATGGTTTGCTGATTCCATCTGCCTGTGATAGTCCGTGCTAAAAACCACAAACTGCTTGCAGTAGGATTTTTGAATCTAGCATTCAAAAACTTTTTGTGTGATTGTTTTTTCTCTGAAGGGCTTATTCTTCAATATATAATAGGTTTGTTTTGTGCGACTGAGGCTCAAACACCTAGAGAAGAGTCACTGAGTAAGTACTGCAAAATTTGCTCCTGTGAAAAGCTACAATTCTTTAAACAGATGGGGCTCTAAGGGCCAAATTCTAACACACATATACATGATTTTGTGTGTGTGTGTATATATATATATATATACACATATATATATATATACAAAGAGAAAAGCTAGTCTCATCTGTGTTAATGGGATAGATCTATGTTGGAGCATCCCAACTGTGTCCTACTCAGTGCAGAGTCTGTTCCTCAGAGTACGTGTTACCTGCTTCTGCTTTCTTAACGTAGAATATGCTGCCTTTGTTGTTTCAGGAAGATTTTGCTAAACAAAAGCAGTTCCCCTGTCGTTTTATTGTGTATTAAATTCAGGTGATGCTTCACACCATGCCTGTTGCAGTCAGGCTGCAGCTTGCTGCCCCCAGCGGTGTATCCTCACTCCTTCCAGTGATGATAGAGCTGCTGGATGAGTCCTGCCAGGGGTGAAAACCAAATTCCCCCCTGTGGCTCGTGGCAGTGGTGGTACAACCAAACTGAAGTAGGTGCAAAACGGACATGCACTGAACTACGAGGGTGTGCCCTGGTTTCATAGTGTATTTATTAGCTGCTTTGTACAGGCAGTGCATAGGGACCCACAATATGTGCTAAAGCTTCGTCTGTTCAGGAGGGTTCAGGAAAGGTACGCTGGTTTAAAACACAGGTCACAGTCGTGGCCTTTCCCCCTGGCTTGTTTTCTGTGCTTCTTTTCTGATGCTGCTACCACTTGCCTAAAGATAACAGCAACAAAATGCCTGAACAAATCTAACTTCCACCACCAAGTTTGCCTATGGGTACCTCACGTGCTTGCATGTGTTTGAAAAGCCCTGTTGTGATACCAAGTATTTACTTCTAAGTCCCCCAAAACTTTTAAAATCCTGACCACAGGCCTTTATGGATCAAGTATTTCTAGGCTGTCCCTCCAGATGCTCTCAGACATGGAAACCTCTGCCTTAAGCATTTCTAGGGGGAGAAGGGTTTATGCTAGTCAAAATAAAGCAACTAAAATCCTTGTTCCCACAGTGCTAATCCATCACTTGATGTGCTGTGCTTGAGTGCTTGCTCGTAGGCTGTATATGCCTTCTGCTCTCAATAGCACTAAATAAAAGTGAAGGACAATAGTAGCTGGGGTTAATAAGGAATGTATGAGGCTGGCAAGCAGACTGAAAAGAGCTGCTGGGCTATGTTCAAAGCTTGGGAAATGCCAAAACACTGGCAAGGTAGCATTTTTGAGAAACTTGGGTCTGTTCCAGGCTTTTTGAAAGTGAAGTAGCATCTGTAGGGAAGAGAGAGAAAGTACTGAATTGCATCGGAAGCCTTTAAAACTGCATAATTAACATCTATTACTGTGTAGCTGTTAGTATAATACTAAAGGATAAATTCATTCAATAATTAGGATAATAATCATTAAGGACAAGGATCTGACTGACTGTTCTTTGGAGTTTTGCCACCCGACACTGATTTGGGTAGGGCAGCACTCCCATCAGCCAGGATTAACGCTGTGCTGTGCTGCCTCCTTCCCTTTTGTAAAAACACACCCTGCACTGTTCTTGCTCTGCTCGCCATGGCATTTATATACAGCTCCCATTAACCAGAGTGGTTTGGACATGTGTGACAACAGAGGTAGCAGTTCTGAGGCGAAGAGGAGCTCTCTGCACCGTGTGGCACTGCCTTTTAGTCTGAAGCTTACAGGAGGCACTTGGCGGGATGGCTGTGTGGGGACCGAGGGGTGCTGGCAGGACGGCTTCCAAGGCTCACACTGCTTGCTCGCTTTCATCAGTTGCAGTGTATTTGTGCTCCTCAGGACTCTGGAGTGGACACGTGGAAGCCAGCCGCTGTGTGCAGTGCTGGGTGGGCTGTGATGGGTCCGGGAGCAGCACAGCACTGACCTGTGGCAGCACCGCAGCTCTGGGGTCTCGTTGTCCCACCGCAGGGTCGCTCCTGTCCCAGCCACAGAGCAGTCAGTGCTCCTGTGTGTGTGAGTCTGTCCACTGATAACAGGAGGTGAAAGACAGCTGGGGGTCGGTATTTCATTTCTCCATTCTGGCACTTGGATTTTTCCCTATTTAAATGTGTGTTTTGAAGGAAGCGAGGTCAGTGTGGGCCTTTCTTGTTCTTGACTCTCTATGCTTCAGATGCAGTAACAGGGTTCTAGCTGTGCATGGGTTTTGGATTGAATGATTTATTTCTTGCGTGACAGTGCAGAGATAAATATTATCATGGAACTGCTTATGCTATGGCAAATCCCTTCAGCAGGTGCACGTGTAGATGCATTTCAAGCTGTCCCTTCGGTATGCCAAAGGCAGAGGCTTGCTCTGCTCTGTTAACGGCTTCAGCTTCCAGCTCTAGCAGAGAAGAGGTCTGGTGAATTTATTTGATGGTGTTTTTTACTGGGGAAGGAGGATATCTAAAAATGGTCACTGTAAGATAACAGCCTGGCAGTTCCTCAGGCTTGCATCGGACTGAGCTGCTGTCTGGTATCTGTGAAGGAGCCGGTGGGTGCTGCAGGGCAGCAGCAGCCCCGTGTGTGCTTCAGGTGCTTCTCTGCGATGGAAACCCAGCGGAGTGAGGCTTCAGTGTAGTCCTGCTCTAGAAAGGGAAGCAGAGCAAGAGGGAGAATTACTTCTTGGAATGAAACACCAAATGGCATGAATGTGCTGCCATGAAGGTTTCTGAAGCAGGAGAGGCTTTTAGGATGATGTGGTGGTTTGTTAACGGCATGTCCTTTGGGCGTTTTGCCTTTAGAGAGAAAGCTCTGAATTAGAAAGATCCATCTTGTTGTATCTAAATTGCATTCTATTTAGCTCTGAAACAAGAGTGAAAATCAGTGTTGAAATTTAAGAGGACAGGGTAGCGATTATGGTTTCTTTCTGCCAGCGCTGCCTTTTGGCAGGCTCTGCTGTCACGGGGCGCTTTGTGGACGAGGCAGGGCCCGGCCGCAGATTGCAGAGAGCACTTGGCTCAAAGTGCTCTGCAGAGACGTCGATTCCTGCCCCATAGCTAGGCACGTGGAAATGCGTGGCCGAGGAGCAGCATGTCTGCGATTTGACTTCTTTTACAACTTCTCCAAGAGCCACATTTGGTTCAGATCCAAACTGAGAGGAGGACTGTGGTGGATGCCCCTGGTTTTCTTAGCTGCGCTGATGTTTATTCCTTGTGGAGGTTGAACACGTGCACTTGTAACAGCAATATGACAGTGTCTGTGTCTTTGGGAGAGTCAACAGCCATTTGGGACAGGTAACAAAGCCGTTTGTGCAGTTGAATCCTTTGATCAGCCAGCAGAGCAGTGAAATGGGCTGAGCACAGCCAGTTCAACCCCGTGCTCCCTCTGACTTTACAGAGTGCTTTGACTCGTTGCATTTGAAAATGAAGGAGGACTTCATTAGCAGCTGGGCCAACCGAGACCTATTTCAGCATTATAAAGAGGAGATGCTGTACTTGGCAGCTTGGTCCTTGTTTTCTGGCTGTAAGGTCAGCAAGAGCCTTTAACACTGTAACTGGTTTTCTCTCAAGGAAATGTCAATATCTGCACTTTAAGGAAGTTTTGTAGCTAGCCTTGAAGGTGTTACTGTGAAGACTGTATATGCAGGAAATGAAGAAAATCCCTTTGGATGTCACAGCTTAAATTTTGAGACTTGACAATAAAATTATTATGCATTTTACAGCTTTCCAAAGCTGATCAGCCTGTCTGGGAGAGAGACATTGAAAAAGGACAGAGAAGACACCTCCATGGTGTTTTGTTTTATTTTGTTGGTGATAATCCTTTAAAGAAAGCCCTGGAGAGACTGAGGACACGTGCATGTCTTAGCAGTGTGGCTGGGCTGCAGTAGATGAGCTGGCAAAGGGAGCGTAGAAGCAGAATAACCCGAGGTTGGTGCAAGCAAGGGGTGTCCCTCGGTCCTGCTCACCGCCAGCCCCGGCAGGTCTGCAGAGCTCCCAGCCGGAGGCACCGGGCTGCTGCCATAGCGGGGCTGGGGCTCCCGAGAGCTTCGTGCTGTGTCCTTTCTGAGCAGGGACAGAGATGTGAGCTCTTAGCTCTAATAACAGCTGAGCGAGCATAGAAAAAAGGCGAGGTGAGCCTGGTTACAACGCCTCAGACCCAAAGGACTTGCATGTTGATAGACTTCATATGCCTTGGAAGAGCCTCCCTTAACTTCCAGGCAGCAGCTTCCTTGGACATAAGGTGGAGGGGGTGCAGCGTTTTCATTGTTTGTAGCGGGTCTTTGACATCACTGAACAAAGGGGCAAAATTCTCAGTCTGGGATGTTTGGAAAAGCTCTGTCCTACCAGTCACTCTGACTGCACCTTGATGAGCTGAAGCCTGATGGCGTAGAGAAAATCTATAATTGAGTTGGCTTGGTAATAAAACCCCGATATTGTCTTCTTCAATAACTAGAGGTGCAGTAAGATTTGTTTAAAAAAAAAAAAGAAAGAAAAAGGGTTTTCCTTTGAATGAAGTAAATCCTTCATAATTGCATCTCTTTTGTTCTAGTTTGATGGAACATAAAATTAATATTAAGTTAATAAATGCTTATCTTCTGATTACAGCAGGTACAGTGCTATCAAATAACCCAGATGCTTGCCTGCTCTTTTATGCAGATGTGCTTGTCAGGGGAAACGGCTTCATCACACATGCCAACTGGCTTTTGAGGCAGGACCTCTGCCCCAGTGGTTAGGTCTCCCAGTGCGGTGCCACAAAATAGGCAGGTTTTTGTTCTGGAGAAAACTTGTCCAGGAATCAGCATCAGAATTCTCAGAGGGAACGTGATCAAGGTCAGTCCTTAAATCTTTGCACCCACTGGGGCTTTCCCTCAGCTACAGTCCGGACAGGTGCTCCTTGTCGCTGGGCTGTGCAGTTTATTGACCTAGTTGAGCGACCACTTGCAGCGTGAACCAACTCTCAGTTCATCGCAGGCCTGCTGCAGATTCCTGAGTTCTCCACTTCCTTGGCAGGGCTGAGAGCCTCCAGGCTTCAAAAGCTGCGAATGTGCAGACAGGCTGGGGGATGTGGCATTAAGCACAGTTGCCAGCTGATATTGTTAGGTGCTGTGGAGCAAGTTTGCAATCAAGAGCTCAGGCTTTGACAGATGAAGATGAGGGGACGGACTTCCTTTTTGTCTAATGATGCCTTTTTAACTGATCTGTGGTTTTTAAAAGTCCTGTGTTTACCTTGAACTTTGTGGTCTACCTTTTTAAAAGACCACATCATAGATATTAGAGAATTAAAGATGGCCTGTCTTAAACATTTTGTCTCCTAGGTCTTGGCACCGATCTTCAGTGTTTCTTCTTGAGGCTGGTACAGGCAGCTGCCAAAAAAGCAGCTCTGTTTCCAATTTGGCTTCAGCTCCAGTTCTGTTAAGAAAACTTCTCCAAAGCTGCTCCTCTTTCTTGTGAAAGAGAAGTTTCTAAATTTCTAAATAATGTTTCTCCTTCCTACCTGCTTTCCTCAAGTTTTGGTCAGCTGCATCTTTAACCCACCTGCTTGCTGGGGGGGCTTGGGGCTTTCTGGCCTGTGCAATAACTCCAGCTTCCAATTCTTCACAGCATTTGTATCAGAGGCAGCTGGATGCGTTGCTGCACTGGTTTTTGTTTGTTTGTTTTACCTCCAAGCATGTTGGGTGCAGTTCAGGGCACAGGATATAGCCAGTTTTCATCCTGAGGAGCTTCCCTTTTAATTGTAGGATTTCAGCGCTCCTTCTGTGCCCTGCCAGGAGCCTCCTGCTCCTCATGAGCCCACTGCCCTCCTCTGGAACAGCCCCCAGGGAGGTCGGCTGGAAGCAGGCCCTGGGCTCAGGCACAAACTGCAGCGATGAGACCAGGAGGCGCAGGCTTAGGCAGAGAGAAGAAAGTGCCGGTCCCACAGCTGTGCCGGGTAGCAGGCTGTCCGTTCTGCTGATCCTCAGCTCTCCAGGCAGATACGTGATCTCACTTGTGCCTACAACATGTTGCTGTTTGCTCCTACCTAATTTTTGGTGTTGTATATGCTTACAGACTGTCTTCCGAAAAGCGTAGTTCAGCCACATGGCATATTTGCCTACCTTTCTCCTTAAAATGTTAATGTGTGTTATTCCTATAGCCCTACCCAAAGCAGCAGGGGTAGGCAGAGAGGTTCCCTCTGGATCCTCTGCCAAATCCTGGGGAGCAGAGGGCAGCGGGGGGCAGGAGCTGCCACATGCCCCCAGAGAGCCTCTGCTGCTGCTCCCACCGTGCCTGCGGGCAGATCCTGCTAGCAGTGGCTGCCTCCTTCTGTGGTGTTAAGGTAAACGGGTTTCTAAGGGAAGCCGTGTCAGATACAGCATGGTTTTAATTATTTTCTTGCTTCGGAGTTGCTGCTGTTTTGTAAGAGATGTGATGGATGTGCGTTCTGTTGCATGGCAACCGCAACTGGGCTGCCTTGCCTTGGTTTTTCTTGTTTGCTTTTGGTTTGTTTTTTTCCCAAAAAAAAGTTTGTTGGTTTTGGACCTACAAAATCTTTTCTCTGGCAATTAGTTTTAACGGAAACATGCTTCTGTCTTTTGATCACTTAAAAAACAAATCTGCCCTTCGCTTCAGCAATGTGCCCAAGAAACGAGACGTAAGAAAATCGAGCTCTGTATCCACCTGAGCTGCTGTCACTGCAGCTAACCTCAGGCAAGTCATTCTGAAAGGTTTTCCTCTGGTTCAGTTTGGTTTACTAACCTCAGGCAAGTCATTTTCAAAGGGTTTTTTGTTTTGTTTTGCTTTGTGCAGTGCTTGCTTGCTTTGATGAAAAGTTGTTTCTCCTCTGTGGTTAAGTGCCCAGTAGCTAATAACACGTCTGGGACAGGGAGAAGTCAGTGCTGGCAGTATGCTTGGTGTCCCTATAATTCAGATGCATTCATTCCTTGCCTTGCTACCTGTAAGACAGCAGAAGTTTTGTTCCTGTTACTTAGCAGTTGTTCTTGTTAGCAGCTTTGAAGTATTTCCTTTGTGGCTGTAAGCTCATGTTGGGTTAGTACTTTAATTTTCTGGAGTGCAGAAGCGCCGTCCCCCACACCGTGGGCGCCCTCCCTTTCACCCCTGTGTCCCTCTGTGACCCTTTACTCCTGCAGTGTAATTTAACTAAAGAGATGATTGATACTGAATTGTTTGAATTATAACATGTCAGGAGAGCAGGGAGTTTCACTGAGATGCTGAGAGCTGTAAATCCTGTTTCAAGTTCATTAGGTCTCTGCTAGGCTGCCATTTAGAAATGGGCTTGCTATAGAGGAAGCAGGTTGTTAAGATTTCAAATGCTGTACACACAGTGTGTTTGTGTTAGGTCGTCTCAGCATGCCCTTACTCCCCTGTACCTGTACAAAAGCAGCTGCCACCAAAGCCTGAGCCAGGTGCTTGCGGGCTGTCTGGATGCTTTGGGCAAAGCTTCCTCCAGAGTGATGGAGAAACCGCTGGAAGGTCAGGGCTCACTCCATCTGCACCCAGAAACATGCACAGGTCTGATCATGGTGAGTTTCCAAAACTGGTCAGAGCAAGCAGGAATAATACTGCTGTCATTCAGACCAGCTCCTGGGCAGCCTCGTGTTCCCCATGGTTGTAGTGTTCCTATCTGTAATTGGAATCAGGGAGCACAAGGGAGGACAGCATTCAGCGGCAGTGATTTCCACCAAAATGTCTTTTTCTCTACTGATTGCAATTAATTGATAACAAACTGATAATTAGTGCTGAAAGAGATTAATTTATTTTGTGGAATAAGTTTTTTTCAGGATTCATGACATAAATATACCAGACTTTCTGCTTGCAGTCTGACGGTCCCTCCCTTCATCTTGTGATAGCTTTGGTCTCTTGTGTCCATGACTCCAGGTGGAGCCTAGAGGTTTTCCTCTTGCTATCATCCTCACCTTATTTAAAGCTCCCTCCTCTCCACATTTTATTTTCTTCTAAACATAAGTATGTGCAGCTGCCTGACAGCAGAATGGCTGTCATGCTGCAAACTGTCCATGCTACCTGAACAGCCCAGGTCCCCCCAGAAGCGAGAGTGAGAATCCATCCACAGCCTCAAGGTGAGACCTGGAAGTGTGGTAGCCAAAAAGCCTTAAACTGCTGTGTGAGTACTTTCATTCAGAAGTAAAGTAGCTTTATGCTGCCGTAGTGCAAACCTGCTTTAAGTTTTAAAGTTCTACAATTTCCCTAAAGTTGTAATAATAACACTAGAAGGTGTGAAATCATCCAAGGCATTTTGGTAAACAGACTTAAGCTTAGATAAAGCCACCTACAGCACCAGCTAAACACCCTTCCTGTGTAAGCTCCAAGTGGTGGATTTTATCAGTCTTGTTTTCTGTTTTGACTAAATTTCTAAGCCGTTTTCCAGTGTGACTTGTATTTAAAAAATAAAAAGGGGGCTTAAGGGTCAGGCTGAAATAACATACAGAACCCAAGACCCAGACAGTTGTAAAAGTCACCCACATGGCAGAGTTGAACTCCGCGGGTGGATGCTGGCATGCTTCCAGCTGTTTAATACGTGGTGTTTTCTTACTGCAGGGTCAAACTGAAGTGACTTTTGCCATATACTTTCATCTCATTTTCTGGTCTCGATCTCCATGTGGACTGGTAAGGTTCGTGAGAGCGTCCATGTGATTTCTCTCAGGAACTGAGCATTTGAACCAGAAAAGAAAGGTCTATCCCTGTCTTAAAGTAAATAAATCATAGGTGCAACAAAGAAAACATACTCAGAGCGTGGGACAGGAAAGTTGTGCATGCTGGAGGTCAGTAGCACTCGGGCTTGAAGATGCATTGATGGACAAAAAGAAGCCCTATCTGGGCAGATTTAGGTAGATTCAGCTGGAAACAGCCTTTTTCTTACATAGTGGAGAGAGGAGTTTTGTAAATCCTTATTATAAAACTTGGGCATATCTGTTTGCTAAATGAACCGTATCACAAATATTGACAAGAGACAAACCTAATCACTTCTCTGTGTTAGCTGGGTGCCTCCGAGTAAGCCATTCAGTATGCTACCAGGGGGCAATTGCTTCTTGCCAGATCCTGAGTGAAAAGAATGAAGTCTGCAGAAGAATATTGCTACATGGAAGTGGTCTTGAGCTTATGGGACTCCCCCTTGGAAATGAGTAAGGTTTTTGTAGTGGTCAGTTGAATGGTAGAAGAGATAGTGGAGCAAAGTTGCTTGTTTTCAGCTATGGGAAGGAAAGTACAGAGGATGTTTTAAAATACCCTCCTCTTCAGTTTGCTTTTCCCAATCCAGCAGTAAGCAAACAGCACTGAAGTAAGGAATGTCTCTCTGTTAGGAGAGAAACCATTGCTCAGCTGCAATCCAAAAGCCATGTGCTGGGCTTTGGGAGAAGGGGAACAGGGAGTGATACCGCTGCTCTCTTGAAGCATCACCAAATGAGCTTCATTGAAGGGAATATGCGAGCTTCTCTTTACTATGGCTGTACATTGTCCTCCTTAGGATGTTTGAGCAGTAGAGCTAAAAATACTGCTCGAGGAGCCGTGGCTCTGAGTCCTTGTCCCTCTGAATCTGTCTCATCTGATGCGCAGGCAGTGTAGCTTTTTATGATCTGTGATCTCAGTATAATCATTTCACTAATGGGAGGTTCCAGTCTTTGGCTCAGTGGAAATTAAATCATCAGTTCAATAAACTCTAATATTTTTTTAGCATGACACTTCTTCTTGCTTTGATAATGGGAAAAAATAAGAAGCTCTGTGTAATGTTCTGAAGTCTCACCAGTCTTTCATGATGCATTTAATCCTACACAGCATGCAAGAGTAAGAGAGAAGGGAAGATCAGACTGTAATAAGAGAGGGAAAGAGCCTAAACTTTCAGTTTTCTGGGAAAATCCATAATTGTCATGATGTTTTTTGTTGTAAACATTTCTGTAAAATGAAATTCCAAAATATGCTTTGATTTTGTTCAAGAGGTTTTGTTTTTTAAATCAGTGGTCAATTTGTCCTTTTAAACATACTGATACTCTATTTTTTTTCTGGCATTGTTGAAATCTTCATCCAGGATTTGACTTTTTGTCTTTATGAAATTTGTCCTGCCCAGGTTTGTAATTGAAGGCCCGAACCCAGGAATTCACTTCACTGTGTGCTTAACTTCACAACTATTTTTATGTCCCATGGAAATCAATGGGATCTAATGTGCTTGCCTACATCTGGGCCATCAATAATTTAAAATACTCCAAAAAATAATTATTGAAACTGGCGATTGGAAATCAAATGGCAATCAAAAATTAGTTTGGGTAACTCTTTGTGGAAATCATTAACAGTATGAAGAAGGCATTTTTGTTTTATGGGTATTCTGTGCCTGGGGCATCCATAATGTTTAGCTTTGCTATAAAACACTGCTGCAAACACGATGCTGACAACACGAGGCTGACTTAGCAGTTACTTTCTTGTTTCTGCTATTTTATTAACTCTCTAAATTAAAAAAGAAACCCTTCTGACACTTGAGAGTTTTCAGGAAATGGGAGCAAGATGTACAATTTTTGTATTGATACACAGAAACATCGCGGTAGTTTTGATATCACACAAGGTCTGTGTTGTTTGTGCTGCTTTGGCTACAGAGCTCAGGAAGCCTTGCTGAGAGGTGTTTCTTTCGCCTGGGCTTTGCACTGGTAGGTTGGGGTGCCCAGTTCCTCCCCACTACCTGCACCGATTCCTTCCTCTGCACCTTTGAAATGTGGCTGTCTTAGTTTTGCTTAAAAATTTTATTGCTGGGGCTCCAAATCTGCAAAAACTTTGTTTCACAGAACTGTTGGAATGGTCTAGAGCTTTTTTATTTATTTATGCCAGGCTTTAAATTGTAGGGCACTGGGAAATACCGGAATAACTTTCTGCTGGATAGAAATTTGTATTTTGGCTCCTGAAACCATGCCCTCTGCTAGCACACCATGCACACTGCCACACATATGTGGTTCGAGAAGGGGCAGCCCTGTTCCTTGCAGGACCTCGCACCTCATTTGCAGAGAGCCCGGGACATGGGGCTCTCTCGCCCAGGGACAGCGACGGCCACAGCCTGTGTCTGGTGCTGCTGCCTCGGCCTGCATCTCATGCAGCACCCCGGGCTGGAGGCTGCTGCTTCGCAGGCGAGCTCGGCTGGTTGCTTAGCAGCTGCAGAGCTGCTGCAGTGCCAAGGTAAAGCTTCTGTGGGCCGGGGCTGCCCCTTCTGCACCAGCCTGGGGCTGGGCCGGGGCAGTGCCGGCCTCACGAGGGACCTCCGGGAGGGATGGCGGGGCCAGGACCACTGCCACGGCCAGGTAAGCTGCCCCTGCTCGGTGCTCGGCCCCCTGCTAGCTGCCGGCAGTTCCACTCTGTGCTGTGCAGGATGCGGCTCTGCGGGGGGAATGGTGCTGGCGTGGTCTGCTTGGTCTGATTCCTCCCTACACACCCTGCTGCAGGAGCAGGAGCAGGCTGACCCCAGGAAATTTAACTCTTGCTGTCTTCATTTATGACAGAAAGACTGCACATCTATGGTAGAACATCTAATGTTAAAATAGTGGGGAGGAAGTGTTCCTAAGGGCAGGGTTGCGGTCATTTGGCAAATAGGTTTGTTCTTTGCATGGGCAGCACGCGAGATCGCATTGAATTTAGGGACAAAATTAGAAAGGCCAAAGCTCATCTGGAGCTCAATCTGGCTACTGCCGTTAAAGATAACAAAAAACGTTTCTATAAATACATCAACACAAAAAGGAGGACTAAGGAGAATCTCCATCCTTTACTGGATGCGGGGGGAAACTTAGTTACAAGAGATGAGGAAAAGGCGGAGGTGCTCAATGCCTTCTTTGCCTCAGTCTTTAGCGGCAATACCGGATGTTCTCTGGATACCCAGTACCCTGAGCTGGTGGAAGGGGATGGGGAGCAGGATGTGGCCCTCATTATCCATGAAGAACTGGTTGGTGACCTGCTACGGCACTTGGATGTGCACAAGTCGATGGGGCCGGATGGGATCCACCCGAGGGTACTGAGAGAACTGGCAGAGGAGCTGGCCAAGCCACTGTCCATCATTTATCAGCAGTCCTGGCTATCGGGGGAGGTCCCAGTTGACTGGCGGCTAGCAAACGTGACGCCCATCTACAAGAAGGGCCGGAGGGCAGACCCGGGAAACTACAGGCCTGTCAGTTTGACCTCAGTGCCAGGAAAGCTCATGGAGCAGATCCTCCTGAGAGTCATCACATGGCACTTGCAGGGCAAGCAGGCGATCAGGCCCAGTCAGCATGGCTTTATGAAAGGCAGGTCATGCCTGACGAACCTGATCTCCTTCTATGACCAAGTGACGCGCTGGGGGGATGAGGGAAAGGCTGTGGATGTGGTCTACCTTGACTTCAGCAAGGCTTTTGACACCGTCTCCCACAGCATTCTCCTCAAGAAACTGGCTGCTCTTGGCTTGGACTGGCGCACGCTTCGTTGGGTTAGAAACTGGCTGGATAGCCGGGCCCAAAGAGTCGTGGTAAATGGAGCCAAGTCCAGTTGGAGGCCAGTCACTAGTGGCGTCCCCCAGGGCTCGGTGCTGGGGCCGGTCCTCTTTAATATCTTCATCGATGATCTGGACGAGGGCATCGAGTGCACCCTCAGTAAGTTTGCAGATGACACCAAGTTAGGTGCGTGTGTCGATCTGCTTGAGGGTAGGAAGGCTCTGCAGGAGGATCTGGATAGGCTGCACCGATGGGCTGAGGTCAACTGCATGAAGTTCAGCAAGGCCAAGTGCCGGGTCCTGCACCTGGGGCGCAATAACCCCAAGCAGAGCTACAGGCTGGGAGAGGAGTGGTTGGAGAGCTGCCTGGTGGAGGACCTAGGAGTATTGGTGGACAGTTGGCTGAATATGAGCCAGCAGTGTGCTCAGGTGGCCAAGAAGGCCAACAGCATCCTGGCTTGTATCAGAAACAGTGTGACCAGCAGGGCTAGGGAGGTGATCGTCCCCCTGTACTCGGCTCTGGTGAGGCCGCACCTCGAGTACTGTGTTCAGTTTTGGGCCCCTCGCTACAAGAAGGACATGGAGGTGCTTGAGCGAGTCCAGAGAAGGGCGACGAAGCTGGTGAGGGGCCTGGAGAACAAGTCCTACGAGGAGCGGCTGAGGGAGCTGGGCTTGTTCAGCCTGGAGAAGAGGAGGTTCAGGGGCCACCTTATCGCTCTCTACAGATACCTTAAAGGAGGCTGTAGAGAGGTGGGGGTTGGTCTGTTCTCCCACGTGCTTGGTGACAGGACGAGGGGGAATGGGCTTAAGTTGTGCCAGGGGAGTTTTAGGTTGAATGTTAGGAAGAACTTCTTTACCAAAAGGGTTGTGAGGCACTGGAACAGGCTGCCCAGGGAAGTGGTGGAGTCACCATCCCTGGAAGTCTTCAAAAGACGTTTAGATGTAGAGCTTAGGGATATGGTTTAGTGGGGACTGTTAGCGTTAGGTCAGAGGTTGGACTCGATGATCTTGAGGTCTCTTCCAACCTAGAAATTCTGTGATTCTGTGAAATGTCCTCTGAAGTACAGCATGCAGAAGCAAATAAGGGATTGTGGCGATTTCTCAGTCTGTTATTTCTGACACTGGTGACTAAACCTGGCTCAGCTGAAGGCCATACTGGCAGCTTACCAAGAGAGCAAGAGCTGCTTTAGAGCAAAAAACTGAGAAAATTGGAAAAGCTGTCATCTTTGGGGAGATGCTTGGACTTGCAGTCCTGCTTTTGTTTTTCTCCTAGCGACCAGTATTCAAATGACAAAACACGTCACAATGGTACAGCGCTTATGTCACGTAGATACCTCACTAGGGTTCTGAACCCCAGACGAGGTTGTGTGTGATAGCGAAGTTTCTTGGTATAGTACATTAATTTGTAAGAAAATAGCTAGTATTTTGGATTATCGGATTTACTTTTACAATTGTTACAAGCTTTGGATATTAGCAGAAGAGCGACACTTCCATATATGTAAGTAATTTCAGAGTGTAGCAGGTTGTGGTGGGGAAGCTGGCTGTGCTTTGTGGTCACGCAGGGGAAGAGGCCCCGTGTCCATGTCTCCGTCACAGCAGCAGGTCTGGGTACATGCCGTGCAGTCATGTTCCCCACCAAAACAGAGGGTGGGGAGGCTTTGTGGAGGTCTGTGGTCACTGGTTCAGCATCCACAGCTGTAGAACAGCAACATGTCTTCTCCAGGGCTGTATGGGAGTGCTGAGAGGATAAATGACTGTGCATAAAATGCTTTGACCTGTAAACTGCTGCATTACTACAAGATTTTTTTATTGATCATAATAGGCCATTGAAGCATTTAGAAGTAGTCATTAGGTATTAAAAGCTTCACAAAGTAAATTATGCTGTGCTGCTGTGGTCTCTTCCTCGTCCCCCCAAGGAATATATATGTATCTTGTCCATGTTTTTAATTGGGGAAATGATCTGCACTTAGGAGTAAATCTTCAGCTAGTGTTGTTATTCATTATAGATTTTTTTTTTCTAATTCAACAGAAGATTTGACTGGGGTATCTGGCAGAAATATTGCAAGCTCCAATGCTGCCTTCAGATCCTTGTTTGCGTGGTGTTCTACCTATGTAGAATGTAATTTCAAGCTCTTTATACAGTCATTTTGTGATTTACATTTGTGCAAAGACATCTGGTTTACAAAAATGCTACAAAGTCCTCGTTAGACAGGTGCAAGTTAAAAGCTTTGGATGGGTCCCATAACTGCTGGGCCACATCCAGACCCACTGGTATGGGATTAAAACAGGAGCACAAACAGCAGCGTTGAGCATGAGTGGCTGTCTACAAATCAAAACACAAAGATATTGCTAAGACGTTTTCATCACTTCCAAATGATTTGCAGAATGGGATTGCTGGATCTGTTGGTTACTTGTGGAAGAGTTGTCCTTTTCCTCATCTAACCAGCATGGGTGAGTGTGTAACGCTGTGCTACTGTCCTCTGTTTGCGCAGGGAAGGAGCTGGATTGTGAAGCGGAGTTACGAAGACTTCAGAGTCCTCGATAAACATCTTCATCTGTGTATTTACGACCGTCGCTTCTCCCAGCTCTCAGAGCTACCTCGCTCCGATGTCGTCAAAGACAATCCCGAAGTAAGTTATCAGCTCTGCAGATATTTAAAGTCACCAGCAAGGGGATGACAGATATTTATGAGTAAGGACACAGTGGTTTTAATGTGGCCTGAGTTAGATTTGGAAATTAATTGAAGTAATATGACCAGTGTGTGTTTTCTACACTTTGATTTCCGTGGTTTAAAGGGAAATGGCCTGCAAGTTCATAGGAATTACTGTGCCTCTAAGTGTGGGGTGATTGTGAAGAGAATCAGGAAGGAGGCTGCACCATTAGCACCTTAGATAAGAGTTTTGGTATGCCTTTGGGAATTTTTTCAGTCATGCAGATATTTACTGACTTAACACTATCAACATTCCTTGGAAATCATGCTGTTCTGGGACTACAGCACTGCAAGAGTAATACCACTTGGAATGCTAGATTGTATTTATAAACTGCAAATTACTGAAGTTGGCTTTTAAGAGCATTGACATTAGTGTAATATTTAAATTGTATTTAAAAATATTATAGAGTGCTTTTTCCTACGTAAGAGGTATCTTTCATTTCTTGTCTTACCACCTTTGCTCAGAAAACGATGAGTCTTTGCTGTTGATAACCTGGGGATTTATTCATGTCCAAAATAATTTTCTGGGAAGTAGCAGGTGCATCTTGACTGCATCATTTAGAAAGATGGGGACAGGGAGACAATGCAATGTGTGGCCACAGAAGGTTATTTGAGCCAGCAGAGCATGACAAAACAGCCTCTGTTGGGCCTCAGTCTGTCTGTGGGAAGAGTGTGCATCACAGCCACAGACAGTGCCCATTGCTGCGTTTCACAGGTCACTGGTCTCGGGGACCTGTGCTTGTGTGTTTGCCCCCTGCCATCAAGCACAAGTATGAAAAAATCCTGACGTGCTGTGTTGGAAGGCTAATGTTGCCTGCCCACAAGATGTGTAACTGAAAAGGGAGATCAGAAAATTGAAGCCATTCCAAGCATTCAAAGCAGAATCTATCCAGGATGTATAAATCAGAGTCTGTGCTCTCAGTGCCAACTGGGTGAGGATTGATTGCTTTAGAGCTACACACAATGGCTGAAATCAGTACCCCACTGAAGTCTACAGGGCTTTCGCCATTGGATATGGAAGATTGATAATGCTTTTCCATTTCTCATCAGAGAATGTGATTTATTAGTTGCTTTGATTTCATGCAGGTTATTTCTAAAGAGAATTTGAGGTCATTAGTCTCTTAAATTCAACATAAGAAGCAATATCCAGGATAATAAATTCCTGCATTCATTTTTTGAAAATATATTTTAAACATTCCTATTTCTTAAATCTTCATTTGTACAGCTGATCAAATACATTTAATACGTACTTTATATCTGGAGGCTGAAGATCTGCATTGTGTCCGTAAGCACAGAAGATGTAAAGATGTCGAGCAGCTCTACTGCTCTGTGGAATGGAATTCTGCAGCTGTGTGTCTCGTGCTGTAATTTTATTTTGAATTGGCTACATTTGAACAGATGTTTGAGGAACTGTTTTAAACAGTCTTACAAACTCTGGGCTACAGTATTGCTTTATAACACTGTTGGTGAAGCTGCGGAAAGACTTCACCAGCTTCTCTTTTATGAAAGCAAATTTATTGCTACATAAGGGACCTTGCTAAGTGTATTTTTAAAACCCTCTTGTTCTATTTGAAATATTACTCTCACCAAGGGGTCAGTCTGAGTTGCCACATTCTTAAGGGTTTGCAAGTGGGTGGAAATGGCAGCCCGTGGTGTTTTTTGTTTGTTTGTTTTTTCTAAATGGTTCTCAGATGTGTTTGATGACCATAATACAAATGATTTGATTGTGTATGAAATTCACAATAAGAGGAGGGCTTTAAATTTAAATATCCTGACAGGGGAAATTACTAAAAATCTACTATCCTAAAAACAAACAAACAAACAAACAAACAAAAACACATTATTACTTTCACAGGGAGCTGCTTCTTTAGATAGTTTTTTTCTGTGCAATCATTGCTATACACCATGTATAGCTTGCCCCTCTCCAAATGACAGATCTCCTATGTTTCTGTAATACTTGCCTGTTCCAGGGAATAAATTCTGGTAGTTCTGAAGAGGTCTCTCAAAACTAAACTGCATGAACAGAAAACCAGTATGCGTATTCCTTTTCTCTTCCAGCTTGTCAGCCATATTCTGATGGCTTACGTGACCCGATTATCGGCCATCGCAGGCAATAAGATCAACTGCGGGCCGGCTCTAACATGGATGGAGGTATAGTATGAAGTTCTTTGTTTTGTGACATTAACGAGCAGAGCAAGACACAGATATGCTCTTCTGCCTTTCCAGAGAGGTATAATCCTTCCAGATCTATTGGTGTCACTGAAGAAATATCCTAAAAGCTTGATTTCCTTGCTATAGGCATGTAGGTGGCCACAAGAAAGGTATAGTACAAACAGAATCGGATCCTGTGTTACAGAAATACAGGAGCTTTTTTTGCCTTCCGCTTGGATTTTGTCTCTCAAAGACGTGTCATTCTTCTGATATCACAAAGTAGCATAAAGTGGCAATTCTAGTGCAGCAGGGATTAAGCCAGCAGACCACCTAGGCAAGTCCAGCCCGTGGCTGGAGTCTCCAAGTGATAGGTTGCAGGAAGCGAATGCATTCTTAGCATTTTTTTTGGCAAGACAATAGTGCAAGCACACTAAATTTAAAACTGTTGGAGCTGTCTAAGTTATGCTGTTTGTCTGTCCTCTCCCCCCTCCCCCTTTTCCCCTGTAATAGCTGCAGAAACAATAAATATTATCTGCTCCTGTTTGCCATCACTGTTGGCTGAATGGCTCAACAGAGCCTGCTTTGTGCTTGCAGTGGCACGGTTTGTGTATTGTGGAGTGCAGCTGTAGCTTTGGTTTCTCTGTTAATGGTCTTCTACCATCTGAAACAATAGACCTTCTTGGGCAAAGAGCGCAGAAAAGAATGGGGCTAAATGATTGAGGCCACCTGTCTGTGTCAGCGATGCCATTGCTGATTAGTCTGGGAGGAGATGTGTGTGTCTTTGCATTGCCTGATGATGATGCTGCACACCAGGAGCACAAACAACTAGACTTGCAATTCTTTTTCATAAATGCTTGTGATAAGGACTGAATGCATTTCCTGCAGGTTTCCCTGTGGATATGCTCCTCACCCGGAAATCCCTTGGGATGAGACAAATCCTGGAAACCTCAGAATGAAGGGAGAAAGGAAGTTAGAGAGAAAAATGAAACTACCGTCTTTATAGCAACACAGTGAAATACAGATTGCAGCAAGTCTACTTTACATACTGCACTTGCTGCAATGCAATTTGAATTCTCTAGAATAACCTTTTCAATTAACTGAGATCCTTGCAAAATTTTACATGGGCACAAAAATCTAGAAATTTTGAAAGCAGGCCGATGATTGCCCCAAAGGGGTGCAGCCATGTTTTCTTAAAATAAAAAGAAATACAAAGGCAGGAGAAAGCTGAAAGTGCCACAAGTTTACAATTTAACAGCATTTCCCCCGTACCTCAATACCTCTCCTTGAACATTAGTTCCACTTCACAGAGTTATTTTGAGAGAATTATTGTTGTCGTCTTTGTGTTGTCCTTTTAAATACTTCAGGAAAACCAATACAATTCAGTGATAAAGGGAGGTGCCAATGCTCACTATCATGCTGTTGTTTGTATGTAGAGATGTTTAAATACAACATTTTTGCCATTAAATGGATGTCAGGGGACATACGACCTTCTGAAATATGCTTTATGAATTGTTCTTCCTCTTCATTTCTGTGTGTGTTGTGCCCTACAATGTCTCTTCGTGCTGCTCTCCTCAGGGGGCCCCCAAGCTGTGCTGTCTCTGTGAATCAGCTTGAAATCTCTGCCGTGTATGAACACCAATAAAATGCCTGCTCACTTGTCCTCAGCTGCCTCACAGTCCCCTGTGCTCTTTGTTTCAGCTTGATAATAAGGGAAATCACCTGCTAATCCATGAAGAGTCACCCATCAATATTCCTGCTATTGCCGCTGCCCATGTTATCAAAAGGTATATTGCCCAGGCAGGAGATGAGCTCTCCTTTGAGGTGAGTAATTAAAGAAGCTTGCGTTCTTTGTTGTCATATACAGGAGAGTGTTACGTGTGTGTACATCAGGAATACACTCAGGCACCTTCAGAATGTTTTTTGAGGTGAAGCTTAGAAGATTCAGTGAAATATTAGACTTGCACTTGGTTGGCTACAGGGAGGAGTTCAGTCATCTATAAAATATAGCTTTACTTGGCATTAGAGTCTTCTGATTAAACAGATACTGCCAAGTATTCTAGCCTGGTCTCAGAGCAGCAGCAGATCCTGCATAGCTTGTCCTGCACAGTGTATTAAAAGTATGTTAAATCTGTTCAGGAAGGCTGTCCACATATGTGTGTTTGTGGACACGTGCCAATTTAATTATTCATTGGCCAGTTCTGTACAACCTGTGTTACTAATAGCAAGTCCATGTCTAAAACCATTTTTAAGAACTTCTGTTCCTATGGAGTGTAAAGAACCAGATCGTTAAAGAATGTAGTACTTAAGGGGCAAGTGATAATCCAAATCTGTTCTGAAAATCTTACTTGATGCAGAGCAGGAGTTGCTGTGAGGCAAAGTTCTTGCAGATCAGGCCCTGGTATCCTTTGGGTATCTGGTTCTCCTTGTCCTTTCTATCCAGAAAGCAACATTTTATGCTCTGATAGTGTGCAGTGGCAATATCAATGGAATGTGCGTAGTGTTATATAAAGAAAGTGTAAAGGAAAACAGTTAGTGCCCAAAGCAGTTTCCGTGATCACATTCTTAACATGCAACACAGGAAGTAAAACTAATAGTGATAGTCTGTTGCTGCCAGGGCTTTGCTCATATTCAAAATCGAGGCAATTATTAGTGTACACCAAAGAACTGAGCTAATCAGAAAGACATATGGGTATGTCATCTTCCAAGTTAAAATGCATGCAGAACAGGGTACAGGCTGTTTGTCAGTCTCTCAGTATTAATAAAAGCATTAGGATGGCAGTCCCTGCTTGTAAATCTTGCAACTCAGAGCCAGCAGGCTATGTTGGCCTAACAACTGTCATGCAGTTGGGCAAGTTGTTATGAGGCGTAGTAAGCAAGCAGGGAACCCAAGGCATGTGTTTCTTTCCAAGTTTGTGCAGTGAGAAACCTTGGCAGAACAGAAATGGAACGGGTTCAGTAGTTTCACAATGTTGTGCTCTGTTCTCTAACCCACACTACAGTTTTATATTTAAGCTATTGTTAATTTCTAATAAGCAGTTGTGAAAGTAGCTGACTGGTATTTGCTCCTCAGTAGTAAGGAAAATGTCTGGTTTCCCTGCTCATTGTGGTGACAGCATAGTTTCCTTGAAGGGAGTCTGCTCTGTTGTTGGTTTGCTATTCCTTGAGCAAATCACTTCGCCTCCCTGTGTCCCTGCTAGCCCTATCTGAAAAAAATGGGGATCCATCAATGCAAAATATCAGGTGAAAAATGGGCATTAGTGTTAACAGTTTGCTATACCCAGCTACAGTGTTTGCTTAGGTTCTGCCTTGTCTGCTCTGGCCTGTCTCATTTTTTGGTATAGAGGCCCCGCAGATTCTCACCAAGCTGATTTTAGTACTGATTATACTGATTTTCATTTCAGCTCTTGCAGTATTACATTTTTATGGGGTTTAGTAAAACTTCAGATAACCTGTTTTGTCTCCCTTAATAATGCTCGTTTTGTTAATAATGGTCGTTAGTGATGGTTGCAGTACCATCTTCTTCTCTGTTCATTTTCTAATTAAGAAAAATATGTAAAATATGTCTTGGTCAGTTTGTGAATACTAAAGGGAGCGTTTAAGTTTTTGCCATGAACAGAAACAAGCAGATACATGTTGATGCCTACGTATGCATAATGTAAGGCTTGTACTAAAAATTAGTTCAGCTACTTGAGAATATTTTCCAAAGTGTTTTATGCTATTCCTGCAAACTTACGTGTGCAGTTTAATCAGAACACTTCTGTACCTTTTGGCAGAGAGCCTGTGGCTTTTGAGAATTGTTTCCTTATGAACAGCTTATCCTGTATGTTGTATAATGCAGTAACTCCTCTACCTTACAGTTCAATTTTACAAAGGCAGCTCTCTCAAGATTTGCACTGGTGCAATTGCTCACAAGCGTTATGATTTTTTGCAGTGCTGCAGAATGCAGTCATTTGAACTGTGTTCGCCTCCCAGCTGCACTGCAAGCTGTGACTGATGTTGCTGTTCTCTTACAGGTGGGAGACATTGTGTCTGTTATTGATATGCCCCCAAAGGAGTTGACCACCTGGTGGAGAGGCAAGCATGGATTTCAGGTAGGCACAAGTTTCAGACTTGATAATGCAACTCAAATAAAGTCAGGATACTCAGTTTAGAACTGCTATGCCTGTGCAGGATTGCTTATGGATATAACCAGTGAACCTGCACTGGTGTAAGAGGACTTTCCCTTTTGCTCTGGACCTTGGGCTAGAGCAGAAGTGTGGTCTTCATAGGCAGTTATCTCCTTACTTAACTGTGCGGGGTAAGGATAGCTGGTACCCTTTGATGTTGATCAACAACTGGACTGATGCTAGCAGAAGCTTATACTCCACCCCCGTGAGACAGCTGACATGCTGTTCTTTCCACTACTAAGTCAAGCAGAACATGGAGGATTCACAGAAAGTTGGTAAGACTCTGCCACTGACTTGGACAAACCACTCAACTAATCTGTGCTTTCATGTCTACATTTATTAGAATGTGTTAACATTACTAGTACTGTAAATGTTACAGCAGAGAAATTTAGACTGAATTTGCAAAAGATCCTAAACTGATGTTTGACTTAAGTACCAAAACCTTTGAGTTGAGTGCACTTTCCTTCCAAAACAGTTGTTATTCTGTCCCTTGGATCTTCTCATTAGGAAATTAAAATTAAACTAAAAGTGTTTACAAAACAAAGCCCCAGAGCTACTGATGGGTGGGGTAACTGTCTTTCTACCTCCTCACACTGCAGTATCGTGCTGTTTCAGCTCCTTTCAAGCAGGAGGAATTTTCATACTGCTTTTGTTCTCTGTAAGTAGGTGGAATTTTGAGTTTGCTCTGGAGGGGGTCAGAACTGACCAAACAGTTGTATGTTTTGGCCTAGAAAGTCTTCTCAAAGTATCTCAGATTTTCCCTGACAGACCTTCCTGTGCCAGATCCAGGGTATGGTTCTGCTGTCATTAATACCAGGGCTGTGTACAGTACAAATCCCATCTGAATGGAGTGTTAGTTATATGATTGCATTTCTGTCCGATGAGCCAGAGCATGAGATACAGCTTTTGTTGGTTTTATATCAGGTGTGGGAGTTCTGATAATGTCTCATTTGTAAAATGAGAGCAGCGTGGACATACGGTATGGGCTCTGAAATTAATCTGGTTTCTGGTGTTAGCACACCAGTATTTCTTAAATAGACTTGACTGTTCTTCTAGCTTTGAACTGTGTTATATCTTTGCAGGACTTTTGTTCTGAACTTAGAATCCCTAAAGCTGTACTTTCTGTACTACGAAAAATGAGTGCAGTGCTTTGGTACTACTCAGAATGATCAGACTGTGTGCAGCTCTCAAGGGAATCAGTAAAACCAAACAAAAATATGTGGTGATGTGTGTGTGAGTGCAGACACTTTGTACAAAGCTGATTGTGTCCCCTGTAGGACATGGGTTCTGTTACTCAGTGCAGCCTCCCTGCTCGCCATCAGGCTGGTTGCAATTGTGACTAGATGTGAAGAGCACCACCAGTGATTAAAGACACAAGAGGCAAGGGAGCTATTTTGCAGTTTGTTGCTGCCGTCTGTCTCAGATCAGAGCAATGCTGTTGTGCTTTCCCAGCATAAAGATTTGTTGATGAGCAAAGCACTTGAAAAGCAGTTGTCTGTATCCGTGCAGTCAGTATCCTGACACAACAGTTCTGAACAGCTGCAGAAATAAGGTGCTGTATTTTTATTTAACAGAAAATTTGGGGTGGAATAATCCTGCATGTTAACTTGTAAGCAGGAGTCTTCACAATGCGAATCAGGTCATGGCCACTGAACTGAAAGACTGAAAATACTGCAGCTATAACGTGTGTTTCAGTATTTCCGTATTTGTGTTTGCACAAATGCAGAAAATGAAGTTAGCGTCCTTTAAGAAGGTACTGCCTGTCAGCTGAGATAGGGTGACAGACCATCTGTACGCTTTTTGCTCCTGCTGACTGCGGAGTAAAGCTGGTTAGCTCAGAGGTGGGGTTCAACAGCTGTATCTCAGTCGACAGGCAGTAATTTCATAAGCTATGCTAACTCAGTTATAACTGCATAAACATATCTCTTCACACAACCATGGATCTGATTTGCAGAGGAGTGCATTTTTCCTCTGAGTCGACAGTTTTTGTCATTTCTTTGAAATGCACTTATCAGAGCTTTTTATTTTCATGAAACATCATCAGCTATCAGGAGATGCAAATTCTAGGGTTGTACAAAGAGGGAGAGGGTTTTTTAACCCCTGTTTCAAGTTTAAGGCCCGAAAGCTGTGAGTGTATACAAAAAGTCCATTTCCTGATGTAATGTGGTTTTTCGGTCACACTAACTACTGCAGCAAAAGGAGAATTTGGAAAAAGGAAATTTTTCTTTGATATTAATACACCAGACCTAGAGATGTGTTGCAGCTTAGTGTCATCAATTAATACTTAAAAAGAGCGTACAGGTGAAGGACGTTGTTCTAGTAATACATGCGAGAACTGTGCAGCCTTTTCAGTTAATTATAGGGAAACAATTCTGTTCCCATTTGGGAACAACAGCCATTGTAAAAGTGATAGCAATCTGCTGAGCCAGTTGTTTTAATTAATAAATCAATGAAGACTGTCTTGCCAGATTGTTGGGATTCTGAGATCAGCTGTCCTGCAGGGAGCAAAGACTTGCTTGTAACATTACACAGTCTGTGAAATCCATAGTAGTGTGTTGCTGATAGTATACAAAGCTTCAGACAGGGCTTTGAGCCTCGTCTCTTACCTCAAAGCAAATCACCGTTAGGATAGACACCTGTGCTTCTGGCAGTGGTGTCCCAAGGGTGAGATGTAGAACAAGATATACTGGGTGGGCTTCATTTTTTGAAATATCCTTTAATAGTCTGGCCTTTATGGCGGAAGCCTTTGGGAAGTCTTTCAGCTGATTGCCTGTGCATGGTAAATTCATGCTGCAGGACTGGGAATGCAGGACACCCACCGAGCACGCAGCTGCCTGAGAGTGCAGTGGTCTTTGAGGATCTGCTGTCCATCAGCAGCTTCATCCTTTGGGTTCTGGGTTGCAGTTGCAGGCGGCTTTCTCCCAATACCTGGCCTAATGGCGGCATTGCAAAACGTTTAATCCTGGGCAGAACAAAACAACCCATTAGGCTTCTTATCGTTTTCTCTGGTTAAAGTAAAATGATTTTTAAGATGTTCTTCCTCAAGCTTTTTTTTTTTTTTTTTCTTTTCAAATGTCCTCAGTGAGTCACTGCTTTCAGTGTAAGATTGTTACCTAAATTACAGCCACCTCCATGTTAACAGCCTCCCAGCCTTCTTTGTTCTCTTCTTCTTTTCCTTCATGCTTTGTCTTTAAAATCAGTAACTCTGTGTCAGACAGCTGAATCACTAGGGACAGGCCCTTTTCTGATGCACAACTGCCTTTTGATGTTCTTAATAATTCTGTCTTTTGGGAACGGCTTCATTAATTGCACCGCTGCACAACAGCGAGCTGCACAGCTGCTGGAGTTGGCACAAAGCAATGCACAAGTGTGTGCAACCAGGGGTGGGCTGGACTTCTTTGGAATCAGCCTCTTACAAGAGCTGGAACTGGTTGTGAATCTGCAGGCCCATCCTTCCAAGCATATTCCATGCTGGACCTCACCATGGGATTTAGGACTGAATAGGTTTCCCAAAAAGGAACACTTTTTGTCTTGGACTGGTCAGGAGTGAGAGAGGCTGTTAATCGAGAGCTTTTTTTTCTTTTCCTTGTGCATAATTTTATAATAAATACCATGTACGTGATGGGAACATAGGGTACCAATTAGTAAAAATGGCCTGGGAAAGCAGAGCACATTTTTGTGGCAAGTGTCACTTTGGAAGGACCAGTCCTTAAATTAAGACATGCAAAGGCAAAGTTGGATTTCTGGCTCACGTGCTTTGGTCTGGGAGCTCGGTGCTAGCAGCAGCCATCTGGTTGGGGGATGATATCACCTGCGGAACAGGCGGCGTGCGAGAGCCCCGTGGCCATGTCACCAGTGACGTCCCTTCCCAGCCAGATGGCCCCCACCATTCATAGAAGGATGCCAACTGCAGCGACAGGTCGGGCAAAACAATGCCTGAACTGATTTGCCACGACAAAACGTTTCCTCCTCCACATGCATCCACTGTGCTATTCCTGGAGGCGCGCAGCAGGAGTTTGAAGGGGCACTCGGACAGGAGCTGGCGTCCCCCTTGGCACCCCCAGCCAGCGAGCATGGCCGGAGTGGATGCACTTCTCATCAGGAGCAGCAGGGATTTCTCACACCTCACTGTTGGGGCGTGTGTGACCTTTGGTTGCAGCATTGAGCTGCCTGCCAGCTCTGCCACCCCGGCAGGTGGGGATGCTGAAGGGTGGCAGCCTTTGACGGCCTCACCTGGTGTGGGGGTGTGCCAGTGGAGGGGGAACATCCTCAAGTCTGGTAAAGGAGAGCTGAATACCTCGGCCACAAAACTCTTTTAATTCCTTTTATTCGCAGAAAGGATTTCCCTGTAGGACATTATATATTATTCCTCCATTCCATGATATAAAGCAGGTTCCCAAAGAAATACAGGCCTTTGGTACATAGAGAAGCAAGGGAATAACTGCTGTAGGTCATTAGTACACGGATTTATCTTCGTGTTGATTCTTTCAAGAAAATTGTAGGCCTTATCATGTTAGATATAAAGGCTTCTCCTAAATTTTACTCTAATTCTCCTCTGTAGCCAAGGATTTATTAATGTGTTGTTTGTTTGTTTGTTTGTTTGGTGTGGCTTAAATGTAAGAAAGTGGATCTAGGGGGAAGGTATGATGGAGAAGAGAAGGAGAGAGAGAGAGCAAGATGGGAGACGAGTGCTCATGCTCCCATCCAGCAGTGAGAAACGAACACAATGTGTGTGAGGTGGAGGCTGGATCGAAGCAGGAATTAAATTCTTCCTTGCTCTACCTGCACAGGGTGCATCTGTTTTATTTCTGCCCCAGCCACTAGTATTGTTTCCTGGAAAACAGTACAGTGAAAATTCTGCTCATGAAAGCCAAATAAGCCATAAAAAGATGTTTTGGTGTTAGGTCTTGCTAGCCTGTCACAATTTAAAACTAAAAGAGGGGAAAAAAAGAAAAAAAAAGAAAGAAATTTAAGCCATACTGTAGCTGATGTCAAGACCAAAAAGCAATCCAAATGTCTCAAGCAATGTTTCATTTGCCATTTGTGTTACTGATACATTCTCACTTCTTTGAATTCCCTCCTCCCACAGAAAATGATTACTGTTATTTTGACTTTCCATAAAACTAGAAGATGCTCCAGGCTTTAGCAGTCTCTGTGGGGAAAAAAAGACACAGTAGCTGTTTCAGGAATGTTTGTATGTTATAGTAGTGTGTGCTCTCCTCCTTCCATTGAGGTGTGTAGTGATTTTTTAACCTTCAGGTGACCTTATATTTATCTAAATGTATATTATCTGTGCTATTAATTTTTGTATGTTACCAAATCCTTTAATCCTGGCTCAAGCACTAACAGTGCCTTGCTACATCTGTTGAGATTAACTCTTGGACTAAACTCATGTATTTATACAAAATCGTGGAAAACTTTCTGTGGAAGTAAAAGCGGCATCTTTTAAGTGGGTGGGAATGAGGCACAAGTCATAGGTTATGACCCTGAAGATGATCTCCTGAGGATCTTGCAAGAAAAGTCAGAATAAATATGTCAAAAAATGTAAGCCAACAGAACTGCTACCGGTAAGTTAACGTCAGAGAGTTTGTAAACACTAATAAAGTAAAAATTCCCTTTCCCTTAACAGTTCATTACAATTATTCATTCTAAACATGGCAAAACTGACATGTTGAGAGCAGGTGCCATGTTTTATTTGGGAAAGGTTTTGAGGTACCCAGAAGCAGTGACATAACCATTTGGCACCTTGTTTCATTTCCAAATTCATGGTTAGCATTGTATATTGCATCGAGAAAAAGGAAAAACACCATATTAAGAATCAAAGGCAAATAAGCTTTTAATTACAGTATGGGATTTGGGGTTGAGTTTAGATCCACCATTTTTCATTACAATTAATGGAAGCTTGGTGTCCAAATATTTTGTTTCTTCGCAGGCATAGACTTGTGGGCAATTTGAAAAAAAAAAAAAAAAAGTTCTTAAAGCACTGAGAATGCAAGAAACTAATTCACTGCAGCTATAGAGTGTCCCAAATCTATCGTTTTTTGTGATGGGACTGAGACTTTCACCAGATGTGTGCTTTCTTCCTAACTTAAAAATTGTCTCCTGCATCTCTTGCATGGAAAATGTCCAAAGAAGACTTTTAGCTCTAGCAAAGTATTTAGAAATATACATAATGTATTTTGTTTGAATACCAATACTTGCTGTGTATGTACAATCAGCATGTTTCCCAGCACCTAGCAGAGAAGCACCCTTGTGCTTTGAGCTGCCCGATGAGGGGTCCCTGCGTGCCCTGCTAGCATTCGTGCTGGTTGCCTTGTGTTAATCAGCGTGTTTCTGTCTGTACCCTGCACACAGATCTCTGCTGTGCTGCGTCATTTCCTTGCAAAGCTGGCACGCTCAGGTAGCAAGGGGCAGATTGAAGCCTTGCATTGCCTTGGTTTTGGACGGGCTCAGTCCAAAAACAGCTAAAAGGAAACCCAGCTAAAGTCTTTCTCAAGTTCCAGGCCATCTTTGAGATTCAGGGGTGTGTAACATACTTGTCCTCTCCCTGCTCCATGCACATGGTTGCAAGTTGACTCTCTCTGTCCTGTGCACTAAGCTTAGGAAACAGAACTGTATTTTACAGAACTAATCACTCGGTTTGTAGACTTTTTGGCTGCAACATTTTGAAAAATTACTACTTTTATGCAGGTCATTTTATGTTGGATAATGTTATGGAGCATCAGGCATAACATTTTCCTTGAAATATGCTTGCGGTTGCTGGTTTAACTGTTCAAATCTTAAAAACACTGCATTCAATAGTATTCCTTTCTTTTTTTTCCTTCCTATAGGTTGGATTTTTCCCTAGCGAATGTGTTGAACTAATTAACGACAAAGTCCCTCAGTCTGTGACCAGTCCCAATTTTGGTAATTCAGTGCCAAAGCCAGGTATGTTTGTTAGATTTTATAGTGTGGTGAAATTAAATGCAGAGGGTTGTTTTTTTCAAGTTCCATGTTTGTTTAATACCTCCTTTATACACTATGTTATACTCTGTGTTGATCATCCTTTATGTGTACCATGTTATTTTCTATGTGTTGATCATCTACACATTACCTCTCTGAATATTCGCCACTGTTAAATGTCTTTCATCTATGGTATATCAGTGGTGTAGCCAGTATCAATGTTCATCTCCTGCATGACTTGAAAGATTTCAGGCATGTAAGAATTTAAGATTCCTTCAGTAATCTGTAACTAGCAATTCCATGCAATATCCCAGTTCATGGTGTCCAGAGAATGTTTCACATTAGTGTTTTGTTTTTTATAAAGAACACACAGGTGGTCCAAAAAATGTTTTTGCTGACATAGATGGAATAGATTAATAAGGTACTGCAAGCTGCTTTCTGTTTGGGGATTGATGAAGAAAGTCAGATTATAGCAGAACTTGGAATCCTAATTGCCTCTGTGCTGGGCGTATAACTCTACCCACTTCCTACAGCCCTTCTGGCCAGTTCAGTGTTGTATGAAATACAGGCAAATTACTGCCAGGCTCTGCTGATGAAAGGAAAAATAAACAGGAGATAAGATCTTGGATCTCATCCTGTTGTCATCCTAGTATATATTGGACGTAATTTCAGGTATATGTGCTGGTAAAACTAAGATCTCTATAGAATTTACTGGTACTTAAGGTTTTGTTTTATTCTTCATATTTTTTATACATTCATGTTTATACATTCATGTTTATTCATTCATGTTTATATGTGTGTATCTTGTGTATCAAGAGAAACAATCTAAAATTGCTGATCTTTCTTAAAACACTAGGCAGCAGACAAGGTGAGTTGGATAGCTGGTTAACTGGTGTTCTTTTCATCTGTTTTCTCTGTTTTAATGATGATCCTTATCTTCACAAGATTACTGATTTGATCCATCAAAAACAAAAAGATGCATTTCCAAAGTCTGATTTTTACTAAGGGAAATCAATTTTATCGATCTTATGTTAGGGCTTGGGACTTTTGGTTTAGTGGTAAAAAGTCACAAACACCCTAAGCTATCAGTGTACTGCATTAATCTGCGTGCTTCAAAGAGCTGACAATTCAGGGAAATAGTTTTCGCAGCTATTGGTATCTCTAGCCCTTGTTATTCTTGGGAACATGCAAATGTATTTGTTAGAATTAGTGTCACAGAGATCACTAGCAATTCAAAGCCCTGCAGCAGGTGGTCATTCCATAAATCCAGTATCTGCCTTTTGTTGTTTGAAGTTGATCTCTAAATACCGTGATCACTCACTGCTCTGTACTCTATCAGCTGAAGCATGTAGACAAGGGAACTTTAAATCTAAATACAGGCTGGGCTGCTAGATGCAATCATAAGCAAGTGTTTACTATTAAATATGGCTCAGGCAATTAAATGTCATGAACTGCTAGTGAGTAGTTTCTTGCTATGCTTTAATGAGAGATAATGAAGCAGCATAGATTAATAGATTCTATTTGTCTTTAACAACACACTAGGGGGTGGATTTCCCCTTTCAGTCCTGGGAAATGTTTGTTATAAAGTTGATACCAAAAGCCCAAGTCCTATTAAAACTAATGTGTTGAAAGATATTGCCAAGTCATGAGGCTGTCCCTGTTGACCTTCCCTGATAGTTGTTCAGGCGAACAATTAAAGGCAAAAGACTGCTCTAGAAGAACACTAATAAGGGCTCAGATGCAAGGACTGCTACAACAGTTGCAGCTGTTTGTGTAATCCTTCCCTGCCCTTCCTGTGCACACAGAATTTATACCATTTCACTGCGGCATTCTGCTTCTATTTTTTCCACCTTTGGAGGCTACAGCACTTGCATGCTGGAGGCCGATGTCCGGAGATTTCCTTGGTTGGTACAGAAGTTGGGGCATGGAGGCAGCTGAAAGGACTAGGAGGAGACTCCCATGGTTAAGGCATGTCAAATGCTATGGTGGAGAACTCAAGGCACTCATCTGCCTGGAGGAAAAAAAAATGATGTGTGAAATACAGGAGGGGTGAGAAAATAAAGGGCGAGGAAGGAGT
Source organism: Aythya marila (assembly GCF_965140915.1). NCBI lineage: Eukaryota > Metazoa > Chordata > Aves > Anseriformes > Anatidae > Aythya > Aythya marila. Next base: position 6,149,280 of record NC_139064.1, read on the forward strand.
TCCAGTTTCCTAGTCTGGGTTACCACACAGGTGCCCAAGCTGCCTTGCCTTGTTAATACAGCTCAGGCAGGTGGCATGGAGCAGAAATGAGTTGCTAGAGCACTCGGAGTGCCTTAAGAAGCACTGCTGCAAAATGTGAAATTGGATTCTTCCAAGCAGTTCCTTCAAAGCCTTGCCAGGAATTGCACTGCTGGGGTCATGCAGAAGAACTTGCTTTTTGCTCACCCATATTCTGTGCATTTAATGCATTTTGACCTGTTGCTGACACATGTGGGGTATTTCCCTGTAAACTAACTACATAAACTAATTTCCCCCTGGTAGCTATATTTTAAACATTAGATTGGCTTTTTCCAAGGAATAGAGACTTTCCTTTAAGGAACCTCTTGGAGATTTTGTCCTTATTCAATATTATCAGAGTATTTCATCCAGAACTAATGTGAAGTTTTAGATTTGGCATGGATAACAAATACTTATCAACATGCAAGCTTTATTTTATTTAATCAAAATGTGGTGTGTAGAGCATCTAGGACATTGTGTACCTGCAGCATAAAGCTCTTTGCCATGAAGGAATTCACAAACGTAAAACTGGTTGTGTTGTTTAATTGTCCATAGATTTGGCTGCATTGAGTAATCTAATGAAAAGCAGATGGAAAGCGAAGAACTTCCTGCCCTCTGTTTTTATTAGTATTTATAATTAGAGGTTTTGATTTGCTGAAGTGATGAGGACAACATTTTAATAGAACCATAAAATATTGCAACAGCCTTAAATACAGTACAAATAATGACTGAAGCTCAAATAGAAATGAAAGGCAGGCAGTGGGAGCGGAGCTGAGTTCAAACTCTGCTTTTAGAAACAACATTTTCATTGACTGTGGAAGTAGAAGGCTCACAGCAGTGATAATGCAGCCAGTGCCTGAGATAAAGAGAAGGAAAATGGACCACGGGGGAAAGCTGTCCATTTTATTCAATTTTGAAAATTCAAGGTAGTAAGAAAGAATATTGGTTTTGCTTCAATCACCTCTGAAATTCATTTGAAAATGAAGTTTGGATTGTCAAAATTATCTCCCAGAATGCTGCAACGGTAGGTATACTTGCAGATACCTATATAGGTACATACAATTAAGGTAGGTTTCATTATTGCTTAAGAAAGTGGTTTGGAGTTTTTCAAACTTTGGACACATGAGAAAGCCATATGAGAAGAAGATGGAGTGCTCAGGAAGTTACCTGTTGAGTGGTGATTTCCCTTCAGGGTTGTGCTAAGCCTGTGCCCCCATTCTTTCAGGTAAGATGTAAACCAATATCCTGCTTGTTTCAATGTGTGTAAAAAACACCATAAAGGTCCGGGAAGGGAAGCAGGCTCAACAAATCTGTTTTCTTGAGTACTTGACTTCTCCTGTCTGAATTCTTCCTGAATTCTTATTCACATATAGGATTCTAAGGTTTACTTCTTGTCCTAAACTATTATACTGAGTTGATATCTAATATGTTGCAGTTCATATCATTTGGTGACAATTTAGCCAAATTTCAGTACTGCAATAGATTGAATCAGCTTGTATTTATTACAATTTTTAAATAGATGGGATGAAAGGTTGCATTTGAATTTCAGATAGTTGGTGAGAAGGTAAGCTTTTAAATATTCATTGTGGTGCTTAGAAGAAAAAAAGTGAATAGCTGTTGTGTTTTTTTCCTTGTAAGTGAACGTTTGGGAATTGCCCATAGACTGTGGCTGTGTTTACTTTTCTCATCCACTTCTTCCATCTCTGGTTGGTCTTTTCTGGAAACAGTGTTTATGTCTGTGTGCTCGTACAGTCCGTGCTCATTGCTTTGGTGTAATTAAGTCACAGGCAGCATGTCTCAGCTATCTGTTTCCGTCCATTCTCATGATTCTGGATATTTGTAGTTTAACAGTATTTAAAATCACATACCATGCTTCACTTCATACACGCTATTTGTTTCGTGTCTACTGCTAACAAGTAGTTCTTACTGCGTACCAAATCTTCGCTGCCCTGTGCCTTGGCGTGGTGATTGGTCTGAAGGTTTCGGGAGCATCTTGTGTCAGTGGGGAAACAAAGAACACAGATGCAATTTACAGTGTGACAGTGAACCTGGGTGAAGAAATGGGGTATAGGAAGGTAATGTTTTCTTTTTTTTCCAAACAAACATTTTCAAAACTTCAGGGGTCTTTCTCACCCATTCTTCAGTCTTGCTCGGGACAAAAGAATGAGTGGGTTCAGCAGCTGAGCCCAAATTTATGGAGGGGTTTTTCAAATTCTTGTCTCATCCATTCATGCAATTTGGACTTAATGGGTAAATGTAATCTTGCATGAAATCCAGGATACATTACAGGGTACTTGTTAGTATTACAAGCTATTATAAATAAATACATTTTAAACAAAAATAACAGATTAATATGGGGCAACACTCAAGTACAATCCACTGAACTTCAGAAGGATTAAAATTTAGGTCTGGATCAGGCAACAGACTCTCCAGGGACCCATGTGGCTATCTGTTCTGACCTCCTGAAGACTCTAGTACAGTCCTGAATGCAGAATGGTACAGAATGAATTAATTTTCACAGGAAAAAAATGCAAATTGAGTTACATTGATTATGTTAGAGCTATTACAGTCATAACAGACTCTTAACGAGGTAATGCCTGGTTTGAAACAGGCTAGTTGCTAATCCCTGGATGAAGAAGACGGCGTGGTTTTGTGTTTTTTTGTTGTTGGTTGGGTTTGATTTGCTTTTTAAATCAGGAAGGATAAAGTGCAAATAGCATTTACATCCCACAGATGCCTGGGCTGAGCAGTTGTTTGACACTGAGTGCGTAATGTCTTAATTAGTGCTTTTATAAGGAAAATATGGAAAGATACAATGTATGTAATTAGTACCATTCTCATTAATCTTAAGTAAACAAACCAGTTTTTTGGCACTTAGCATGCAACTGTTTCAGCAAAGCTAAATTAAATGAGACTTTCACTGAGCCAAGACAGGTACTGTTTTCAGTGTGGGAGCAGATGTACTAACACGCTCAGGGCAGCCAGGAGTTCTTGATAGGGAAGACAGAAGATGTGCCTTCAGTATTGACAGGACTAAGGGCCTCTCCTTCAAGAAATCACGTTCTCTCAGCTCCTGTCAAGTGAGGGGACAAAGATTTGGGTATGAAGGCCATCGATGTGAGTGTAAAAGCTGCTTCTTTGGGAAGAAGCTGCTGCTTTAAGCAGGACAATGCCAAGTTGCTTAAACTCCAGGTTAGAACTGGTCTAATCTGTGGAGAAGTCATTTCTGGAGTTTTTCTTAATTTCATCCAAACAAAAAACTAACACTTGGGGCTGAGGCATTAAGAACAAAGTCTCTGCTGTGTCTGCAATTGGTGATTTTCAGGGAGAAAACCTTTTGTCAAGAGGAAAATATATATCTTAGACAATTTTGTTTTCCTTTTTGTACAGAATAAAATGTAAGATAAAGCAGCTGTCTGCTTTAGCACCACTAGAAATGGAGGAAAGCCGAATGTGCTAGGAACCCATTTTCACAAAATGTAAATTTACAAATTTGGGAGGTTTTTTTTGTTTGTTTGTTTTTAAGAGGTTGGCATTGTCCGTTTATATAAAGACATACTGCATCTTCCTGACTCAACAAAGTACTTACACATAGGCTTAACTGTAGACACATGCTTAACAGGCATTGGGAGTAATGCAAACAAATCCTACGGTTCTCTGTTGCTGAGGAGGGTTGGGCCTTATGCTAAAAGTTCAAACGTACTAAATGCCTTTTTTTTTTTTTTTTTTTTTTTTGAGCTGGGACACACTGGTTGGGGAATTCTTGGATCCTAATGTATTTCCAAAGTGTTCAGGGAATAAAGCACCAACATGAAGGATTGAGTCGTTGGTTATGTGTTGCACTGTGTACAGCCTAGCTGAGCTTTGTGTGAAATTAACCCATTTGGAATGGGTGCATGTTTTAACCAACTGTTTTGTTTGTTTTTTCTTTTTTTAATGATACCTTCCCAGTCTCCCCTGCCCACGGAGCCCGTCCAGCGTCCTGGAGCTACTTCCCCCCTTGTACGTTTTCATTTATTCCTTGTTTCTTCTTTCTCTCTGTCTCTCTCTCTTTTTTCCTTCTGTACCTGCCATTCAGTAGCACTGTTGCTTTGAAGGATATTCAGGGATCCAAAACCAAAACTTTAGTCTAACATTGTGCCTTTGTAAAAGCTCTTCGGACAAAAAACATAATACAGCAGGGAAACAAAAAAAACGATTCTAACTTTTTTCTGTGAGAGCTGATAGAATCATTCTGAGTCAATAATACCATAACGGCAAGAAATTGCCCTCTAAAGTGCTGGGCAATCAAGTGAGAATGCCAATTTGAAAGAAAGAGAAGTTTAATTTCTCTCCATCACCCATTTTTGACATGGGTCTGAAAGTACATTACAACTTGAAAATATTCAGAAGCAGAGCTTCATGCTGCTGTGGTCTTGTATTTAGGTCCAGCTAGTGCTAACCTAAACCTCATAACAATAGGCTATTGCCAGTAAATTTGAAAGCATAGACTTAGTATGTTTTATGATAAAGGTCTCATTTACACATATCAGCTCCCAAAGGGATGTTGTTTGGATTTCATACATCAGTCTTAATATTGGCTATGCAAATATTGTGTATATATTTTTATATAAATATGAAATATGTGTGTACGTGTATAGATGTACACATACTTGCCCCACGCCCATGCACACCTGCAGCCTGTTGGCCCCGAGGAGGAGCTGTGATAGCCCAGTGACATGGAAACAGGCTCCTCCAGAGAGGAGTGTGGTTTGACAGCAAGCACCGTGTTTCTGGGGTGCAGACTTCACGTCCCGAGCACCTTGCAGAGCATGAGCCCAGATCATCAGATGCTCTCCAAACAGAAAGGAGGAGACTTCAAAGAGGAAAGGGAGAGCAGGGTTTGTGTTTCAGATGGGGTCACGGAGCCTGTGTGTGGCTTCTTCCACTGCAAGTATGCCAAACAACAAGAGACAGGGGTATTTAATCTGGGGTTGGGTTTTTAAGATTGAGGGCAAAATTGCTATGACTGACTATATCCAGTGGTGTATAGCCTGCCAAAAAGTTTGGGAGGTTAGAATAGTGGGCACTGGTAAGGACTGAGGAGTTCCCTTGAAACATGCATTAGGGACTGGTGCAGCTCCTTGAACGTATGGGTCCTTCAGAGATGCCATTCCCACTAGGGTTCAGTAATAGTTAACTTCAGATAATAAAAGTAGGGTGTTTTTTGTTGTTGTTGTTTTTGGTGGCCTTTTTTTCCCCCTTTTTATTTTGAAAACAAAGAGCAGCCACATTTCAGCTTACTGAACCTGAAAGGTTAGCATTCAGCCACCCTTTTTTAAGCAGTTTGTGAGAAGGAGGAGTTCACCACTAGAACAGCTATAATACTTCTACTCAAAGCTATAGGGCTTGTTAGTGGTTCTGCTTGTTTTTCATGTGAAATTAATTTCCTTTGACAGCCGTGTCCCTTTGTGAGTCATGGAATTGCAACAGAGATTAGAGACTTGGCTATCGCTCTGCACAGAGCGCCACCAGAGATCGTGTGCCACTTCCCCCTTTGCCTAAGTTCTGCTCTGTGGTCTGCACCGGCAGCTCTTGTTTATGATGTTTCTGTGTTCCAAAGATCATGGTTGCATGTCTTCTGTTACTAGCAATTTAGGAAGATACTTGATGTATTATTTTTTTTAAGTATGAAAGCTTCTGGGTCCTGTTCAGGCTCTGCTGGTGTTGGGGGAAGTTACTTTCTGTGTTCAGGAAGCAGTTTTTAGACCCTGAGGTTCTTTTTTGGCCCTTGGCTTCCCCATATAAAACAAACTGAGATCTAAATAGGGAGGCTTGGGGCAAAGTATGGTTTTGAAACTGGGACAGAGTGCCTCTGAAAATGAGCTCAAAATCGGCAGTCTCCCAGCCCTAGCAAAGCCCACTATTGTGCAAGTTGCGGCTAAGTTTAAACATCTGTGATTCTTCAACAAGCATTTGCCAAACTAAATTGGGATCTATTTTACAGAATTTTTCAAAACTTTTTTAAAGTGAAAAGTGTTTGCAGTGATGTGTTTACATACTGTGTGTTTGTTAGCACTGGAATTGAGAATTAGACTGCATCTGCTGTGCTCAGACCTGAGCCAGCCTTAAGCCAGATGCTCGGGTACCAGTAGGGTCCACCTGCATCCTCAGCAGCTCAAGTTTCCTTGGAATTTGGGTGCTCGGTCAGCTTATTTCAGCTCACCTCATGTTTTTTTGCTGTTCATCCTGTGAGCTTGGTATATCACTTCACTTTTGCACAGAGCCATTGCTAGTTAGGAGTAGTTCAGGTCTAGAACATGCCAGAAAAGCAACACCTTAGAATGCAGGACACTGAAGTCTGCGTTTCTGTAGCACTGTTTCTCTAACTGCTGTCTCTACAAATCAAACTGCTACTCTCCTGCAGTTTGTTCCAGGAGATATTTTAATTTAACTTTGTCCTTTCTCTTGCCTTCTGTCTGTCCCTCTGCCCCCTTCCCACGCAACCTTAATTATGTGCAGATTTGGAGATGGATAGTGTAAAGCCAGGTTCTGCATGTGTTACAGAGGCTCTGAACCAGTCCCAGCTGAGCTCAGGTAGAGCCCGTTAAGTACAATTAGTCTCTTGGTGTCCTAACCAAGTCTAACCCTGTATGTGATAGCAGTAACTATTTGCTAACACCCTAGCTTTGCTTACAGAAGGTAGATGTAGCTGAAATAGTTTATTATTAAGATTTTGTGATTATTTTACTATCTGATGGCTGAAAAAGCCAATGTGTGACTCACAAACTGATTTTCTGCAAGTGATTTCGTTCAGGTCGGTGAGTCCAAATCTTAAGAGTACTGCTTAACAGGTCTGGGTCTTGCCATGTGGATGCTCTGTAGTATCAGTGGCTGTGAGTCTGTATCATAAATTAGCTTATTTTTTTCGTGACTGATGATTTTTTAAATGTAAAGTGTTCTTTTTTTCCTAGGCTTTAAATTTGGGCCTCAGAATGCTATATCCAAAGAGTGTGCCAAACCCTCTTTGACGATGTTCCGGAGGAAAGAACTTGCTCGAATAAGAGAGAAAAGAAATGTGGTTACATGCTGTAGTTTTATGGCAATGTAAATGACCCTAATGTCTGCCCACTTGCGCGGTGATAGCAGAAAACAACTGTGTTGTGTTGGCATTGTCATGACAACGTCGCTACAGATTTTTCAGAACTAACATTAGGTAAAATTGAAGTGTTCAAGTGAAACTAAGGAATTGAGATGCCTCTCTGGTAGATTGTATGTATTTAAACAATTTGATCGCTGATTTTGTAGAGGTACTTGATAGCAGACATTCCTTCTTTGTTGTTTCAATAAATTGTATTTGGACTTTTGTTTTCCTGGATTTCCCAAGTGCATCAGAAGAAAATGGAAATGGCATTTTAGGATAGACTGAGTAGCAAACTTTTTGTTTCCAGCAGGTTAGATCGGGGCTTTACAGTAAGGTTGGCGATAAGACATATTTCTTGCAAAGCATTAAGGCAACATGTTGTCCTCTTACATCCCTTTGTTTTGAGGTTGAAATGAATTCATGTGGTAACTGTAATCTCATGTAGATGGTCCCAGTGTATAGAGTATAATGAATTGGTTAATGGGTATTTGATATTGAAATGATACTAATAAGTACAGCCAGTCAGAGCTCTCTTGGGTTCAGCTCTCCACAATGCTGGTATTGTATTTAAGTTTATTAAGGAGGCTAATGTTTCTGCAACATGGTGATTTTAAGTGCCTGGTAAGTGCCAGGCATTTTTCCTAATTGTATTTCAAACGATTGCGAATCTTCTTGTGGTTCCCTATGTGTAAAGCTCCCTCGGCTCTCCCAGTGCTGAAGTCCTTGTCTCTCCTTCCATGGCTGCCTTCTAAAGTCACCAAAGGAGGATTTATTTTTTAACTAGGCTTTAAGACTTCATTTTACTCCAGTAATAAGTGGTTTGTTGGATGCTTGCATTAAAAACAAAGAATTTTTCTTAGCAGTGTTATTTTACTGGTAGTTTGCATCTTGGATATGTCAGGAATGCCAAACTTGGGCTTCCATTATTATGTTGAATTGCTTGCTTTCAGTGCTCATTTTTCTGAATTGTGCCAGTAATTACCTGTTTTTAAGAGAAGGGGATTTATCGCCATTACTGCTCAGGACTGCACATAGCTATAAGACATGCTATTGCAGTTGTCAGTCTTTTTAGTTCTTTAAATTCGTGTGCAGAATTGAAGTACGGATCAGAACTGCAGCAGTGTTTTCCTGTTAGTTTTTCATTTCCGCAGTCTCCCTTTCTCTTTGCTCTCCCTCCCTTGTTCAAAGTGATTCTCCTCCTCCCGCTACTTCCCCCCCTTTTTTTTTTTCCCTTCTCATTTTTTTGGCAGAAATAGAAAGGAATCAGAACTGTGGGCTGATCTGTGGAAATGCTGCTATATACAGGATTCATCTGGCCTCCTATGCAAGTCGCACCATAAAATCTGTGATTCTGCCGGAAAGTATGAGTTAGAGAGAACAGCTTCCTAGAGCCTGTATTCTAGGAACAGATACTGACAGAAACTCTAAATTACATATTCTGTGTTCATTGGAAAAGTAAGCGTCAGTAAGTAATCTGAAGTTGATCTTGGCCTAGAATGAAAAACTCTTCCACTTGGGCCTGGATACAGCTTTTAGGCTGTTTTTGTAGCACGCACATTCTGACAGTTTTTTCCCTTTAGAAGGCTGCTGCAAGGAACGTGTAGCAGTTCGGTGTCCAAATTCTGCTAGATGTGGTGTTTAGCAGAGGAACTACAGGAGCAAAGCACCTGTGGGCTTAATCCAGCCTCCACCAGCCCCAAGCTCCATTTCCCTCCCTCCCCAGCTGGTGCATCCCAAGAGCAGCAGCCTGATGATGTCCTGCCCCAGCTACTAAAGCGTCTCTCTTCAACCCCATTTTAGGGAGCGAATTTTGCAATAGTTGCATTTTGCTTCAGCAAGTCAAGCAGCACTGAGCTGTGTGTTTAGTTTTGCTTTCTCAGTGTTAGTTTGGGAGAAGGCGCCAGGGAGGCCTCTGTATGAGCTCCAGGGCTCTGGGGTCTTCTTCCCTTTTTCCATCCCAGTGTGTAGGAGCACAGCAACCCCCCCAGCTTTCCCCAGAGCCAGCCACCGAGGCAGAGGATTTCCAGTACGATTTGCACAGCTGAAACTGAGAGCTATCTTCAAAATGCCCCCTTTCCCTTTGCAGTAGGGCAAGTTTTTGATACGTTTTCCTATAGAGCTCCATGAAAAGATACCTGAAGATTTCTGAGGTTGTTCAGCATTTCAGGAAGCCGGGGGTATCCAGTGGGTTGCAGGCACATAAGGATGTAGATGCCAGTGAATAGCAGTTCTGGGGGTCCTCTTCCAAACTGGGACAAATGATAGATTTTCATGGAACTCAAGGAAAAAAAAAAAAAAAAAGAAGTCCTAAAAGTTAAAAACTGTAATTTTTTTTTTTTCTGCAGACTGCATTGTGCTTCTGACTATGAGAACATACTTCTGTCTATAACTTGTTTTTGAATACAGCCTTCAGTGGCAAATCTGAAATACTTTTTCTGACCACATAAATAAAATCCATGAATTCTGGCTCCCTCATAAGTGAGGGATGAGCAAGAATTTTAAGAGTTTCAAATAAATTCCTAGGGATACATAGCATTAGGAAGGCAGTGTATTTTTTCTTCTTAATCCTTTAATCCTTTAACAGTGCAGATGTTTTCTGGCAGTAAGAAGAAAGCATGCATTTTGGCAGGGTTTTTTAAGCACCCATGACTGTTTCATACCCACAGACTGTGGAGTCTTAGGTAATGTTCGCAGTTGATGCAGTATTTGCAGTCGGGAAAAACAGATATTTTTGTAGCATGTTGTAGGTGCTATGGAAACGTACTTTGATGGTTATCAGTTATTTGTGGGTAAATTGGTTGAAGTTTTTTTCTTCAGGAGGTCTGGCTTTGAAAGAATGGAGCTTTCCCTTTAGAAGAAGAGAGCTAGGCATCGCTGCCCTGGCTGAACAACCCCTGGCAGGCGGGGTCAGAAGCAGAGGAAGGAGGCTGGGCAGGAGGCTCTGTGGTTTGGGAAAAGAGCTGCATGGAGAAGAGGAGAAGTCTGGACTAAACCAAAAGGGCATCTATAGGCTCTGGGGACCTGAGATGAGGAGATGGATAGAGTTTGGTTTTGCCGTTTAATAGTTTGTTTTTTCTTTACCTGAAATAAAAAGGGTGTTTTCAAGTCAGCTACAAGACCTGCCTGTCTCTCTCCCCATAGCCCAGAAGAAGGTAGCGTTGTGCCTGCAGAAACAACTGCCATGTGTGCAAAGTAAGCAATTTACAGGGATAAGCCATTTCACATGAGCATTGCCTTGTACCCTGTGCAATCACGTGCACAAGTGCAAAATGAGCGAAAAAGGTGATTGCTCTGGCAACTTGGCTGCCTTGCACAATATCAGTAACAGCACAGGTGCAGGGCATCACTGAATGAGGCCTCTGTGTCCAACCTCAGGCCAGATTTGCACTCATGTTTTTCCTGGCACAGCTGATCCTGCTGTAAGTAAGGAAGAGATAGCAGCCAGAGCTGACACAGCTTATCTGCCAAAAAAAGAACACACCACCACAAAAAGCCCTGCACACCCAGTCGGGTGTGGGCACAGCTGTCCTGGCAGAAGAGCCCTGTTGTCGGCTGGGGTTATGTCAAGGAAGCAGCAGCTCTGCCAGCTGAGAAATGTTTTGGGTCAGCATATTCTGCATCTCCACTGGGAGGCACTCCTGGTGTAGGCACAGCACTGGGAACCGACCTCGAGTCCCCTCAAGTCCTCGGGGACATGCATGAAACACAGGTGGAAGGAAGAGGCAGATTCATTTCTGCAATCCCTCCTGGGCAATTTCTTCCATGTCTGTGGTCACCCATAGCCTCTGGGGCTTTCTGAAGAAGCTGAACCCAGAGACAGCAGCTTCAGGCTCCCCAGAGTCTGATGAGCGATTTTGTGGCAAGACTTGTGTGTTTCTTAGGGAATTTTAACTGGAAAAGAAAAGGAATAATGGTGGTGTGTGTATCTGTGCACAATCTGTATGCATCAGTTCAGAAATAATTATGTAGATCTGTGTATTGTGTAGGTAAGAAAGAAATGTATTAGTGGTTTTGTTATGGAAATAATCGTGGCGTTTGTGGCAGGCATGCTTAACCTCTTTTGAGAGGCAGAATCCACCAAAATAGGATGGCTGCTTGTGAAGTACAGCGGTAAAACTTGGCTGAGCACAGGGGTGTTGGAGGCACCACCATGGTAATAATAAGGCCAGCTTTCTTTTCACTTCTTCTGTGCTTGTTTCTCACTGCTCTCCACTTAGTTTTGTTTTGTTTTGTTGTTGTTATTTTTAAACTAGATATTTTTTTCTTTCTCACAAGCTCTGTCAAAGTGGGACTTAACTCTAATAATAGTTGGCTTGAGCAAAATTCCACAATTGTGGTAAGAGCTTTGAAATCATGGAAAAAAGGTAGTTTGTTCCGCTCTGCTTTTCTTCTTCTTTTTCCTGAATAATTCTGTCAATTACTGTGGGAGCCAAGTTGTGGCTCACAAATATTTCCAGGCAACTTTAACCTTAGATGACAGCCCATAGCGCTGACCCCTTCTTGCATTGGCAAATGGGTTTATCAAGGGTCATGCTGGAGCATAGATCAGATCTCTGCTGAAAGCCTGATGGTCATTCACGCAGGCTGAGCAGCTCCACCATCACCTCTCTGCATGCACAGGAGTGGAGCTTGGGCTCTGGCTCCATCTGGCTTTTGCCCTGATGCCTTTAGAGATGTGTATCTGTGTGAAACTCTACTGTTAGATATGAGTGGACCTGGAGAGTATTTGCTGGCAAATCCATACCATTTGTTTCGCTTTATAAGAACGAATTGGTTTGGGCATGGCCATGGTGTATGTGCGGGGCAATCCTGAAGCGAACACATAAAAGGATGTATTGTCCACTGCTTGGAGAAGATCTGCAGAATGTTTGCATCAGAAATCCTGTGCTAGCAGCCAAGGCAAGAATACTACTCTGTCCCTCTCTGTCTTGCCATCCTGCTTTTGCTTCTTTGCTATTCCTCCGCCAGCAGTGAATTTAAACTGCTGCAAAGTTCAGATCCTAACATTGCTCAGGCCTTTATGGTTTGCTTCTCTAGCTCACGAATCAGCTTGCGTCTGATTAATTCAGGAGACTTGGCTGATCTGAAGTTTCATCTACAGGATTTCATTTAAGAACTTGTGTTGGTGTCGTGCTCATTCTCCTTCAGCATTTAATCCTGTGACTGCATCAGAAAGCTTGCATCAAATTCTTTGATTTGTTCTCATGGGAACTTGCTTTTGCTAAAGGGAAGGAAGGGCAAGGGAAAGTCATCTGTTACCCACTTGGCTGTGTGTGATATCATTTTAACTGCTTTTTTTTTTTTTTTTTTTTTTTTTTTTTTACCTTTGTGAAGGAAATAGTTGGAAAATGCCTCTATGTCAAAACTGACTTCTGTGAGCTCTGTGAAGCCAAGTTTTGAGGTTATCCCATGCCCATTGAATGGTTTGCTGTTCGGTTTGGTTTTTGCTTTTTGATCTCCCATCTTCAATCTTAGTTTCTCCCCAGAAAAGGAAGGTTGGTTGTTTGGGGGTTCTTTTTTGCATGTTTTGAGAGTATTTGATTGCAGGATAAGTGTAGCTGAGTAAGAAACAGCATTGAAAAATACTGGCTGCCTAACTTCTAATAATGGCTTGAAGCTTCCTTCAGTGGTCAGATCTGCAAAACCAGAAAGTGGAAAAAACTACAGAGTATATTAATAATGTTTTCTAGGTTATTCTGCCTCCCCAGTACTTATGTCTGAAATAACTTTTGGAAGATAGGTTAAATTTAAGAACGCTTTAAGGATTGAATTTGTGACAAGTGTGTGGATGGAGCCTTTTCATCTGTGGTTTCAAATGCTTGTTCTTGTTAGCTGTGTTTAAGAGAGAGATGTTTATTACCTGCCTCTTCTGCTCCACTGCAAGCTGATGAACACATAAGCAGTGGAGAATTCCTCTCTTCCACTTGTTTTTGTTGCTTAAAATAGTCCAGCAAAATAAGTTAAGAACAGAAAACGAGATTCATGTGAAGATATATATTTTTCTTTCAATCAAGAGATTCAGAAGAAAGAGGGCATCCCAGTGCCATTCAGGACTGTCGAGGTCAAAGATTCCCAGTCTAGGGCAGAACCCATAAGTGGCAGAGGCAGAGAAGTCGTGTCTGTGGTGGTGGGACCGAGTCCTTTCGCTCTCATGCAGTGAGTGCTGTGCCAAAAGCAAACTTTTGTTTCCGGGTTCAGAAAAGCCACATCCCACATTGCTCAGGTTTCATTCCTGAAAGAAGGGCATTTTGTAGCAAGCATTAAGTAATTCTCTTCACAAACAACAAACTGCAGGTGTGTGTGTGGGGAAGTGTACCATTAGGAAAACAGCATTACCCTGTGGATGTTTAAATATCATCATAAAAATATGAAGTATCAGGATGGCTAAGTCAGATTTACAAAGATCTCTGCAACTATGAGCTCTGTTGTACGATTCTTTTTGGTGTTGTGTGTGACATATGTACAGCTTCCTACCTCTTGATGGCTTGTTTCCTCAGAGCAGATAGTTGTCCCTTTAAAACAGACATTATGGACCACATAATAAAATATCTCAAGTACTGTTGATGGTGATCTCCAAAGGTAATATGCACATCTACAGAGCTCTGTTATTTGCAATGTGGCTGTTATACTCCTGCTCTGATTAGCAAAAACAGGATTGTGACCTCTGGCCTCAGCTTGAAATGGTGTGCGAGCAAACTTGTGCAAACTGGAACAGTTTGTCACAGCACAGTCAGTCGGCTTTGTAGAATTTTACAAAAAAAAAAAAAAAAAAGAAGAACCTGATCATGATCGTGGCAGTTTTGAGTAGCTGCAAGCAGTACTACTTTGCAATCCTGTATAGCTTGTTTTTCTGTTCTGAATTATTGTGTGTGCATTCTGCATGTGAATTTCGGATAGCATTGCTTCTGTTGTGTTTGTTCCCTATTTGTGTTGGGATTGTACCAATTTTTATTAATGGGCTTGACAGGGAGAAAGTTCCTGAAATATTCAGCTGGTACCAGGAAGCAGATTTTGTATGCAAATTGTACATACACATGTATAGATCTAGATTCTAGGAGTCACTCTCAGCTGCTAAGGAAAAAAGTAATGTGGTGCTGTGATCATTGTCCAAGCAAAGCAGCTCCTGTCGTAAATACAAGTATAATAAGTAGCTGGAGAACAAGCATTATTTGGAGATACAAGTCAGCAAACAATTTTGAAAACAACACGTTTGCTTGAGGAGAAACTACGAACACCAAAAGAAATGTTTTACCCTCCTGATGACCAGGATGCCTGCATGAATACAGGCAGATTCCTCTTTAATCCTTCTGACCCTGAGGTTGCCCAACTTACCTAGTGATCCCACATTTTAACGTGTGTGACAGCAATTAGTGAGATTGATGAAGTGCATTGCAGCCCTGTACGGACTGAGGAGCTTGGGGTCAGCGTGGTGAAAGAGAACAGCAGCAATATGTAGTCCTCAAGCACCAGATCAATGCAGGGACCCCACCAGGTCCCCTGGCACTTGCAAAAGGCCGGGCTGCTGGGCTCAGGTCACTGCGTGCTGGTTTTGTCCCTGCCGTGCCCTGCTGTGGCCAAGTCACAGCGAGGTGCGCTTTGTGCTCTGGCAGGGGGATGCTGAGAAGGTTTTGGGGCTGGGCTGTGACCTGGGTCATTGTGAAACGCCCCGTGTCGCTTGGCTTTTGCCAGCGGGCCCCGGATCGCTTGTTTTTCACGATCGTACCCGCAGCTCCACCAACACAACCCCGGGGCCGAGTGTCCGGGCTGCGAGGCCCAGCCAGGGGCCGGGCCTGCTGCCGCGGGGCACCCCGAGCTGCCTGCCCCAGCCTTGCCGCCTGACCTCCGCCCCCAGGGCCCGGGGGAGGCCGGGGAGGAGGAGGAGGAGGAGGAGGAGGAGGAGGAGGAGGAGGAGGGAGGCACCTGCGGGAGGTGGGGCCGGGCCGGGCCGGCGGGGCTGCGGGAGCCGGGGAGGGGCCTGGCGGCGGCGGCGGCTGCAGGGGCGGCGAGCGCGGCGGTGCGGGGCCGGGAGCTGCCAGAGCCCCGGGAGGCTGCCAGGGCCACCCCCGGCCGGCGACAAGCGACAGGGAGGTAAGGCAGCGCTCTGCTCCTCACCCCCCCCCCCCCCCCTACCCCCGCCCACTTGTTGCTCTGTCTTGGCTCTGCCGTTCAGGACCGGTGTCCTCGCTGCAAGGTGTTTATTTTTTAACAGCCGGGCACCTGCCGGCCTCTCCTGCCGGCTTCTCCTGCGCCTTTCTGCCCCGGAGCTCCCCGGTCCTGCGCTGCTGCGCTGCACCCATGCGTCGTGCGAGGCCGGAGCTGGTGGAGCTTTCGTGGCGGGCAGGGTGGGCGTGAGGAGGCCCCCGGGCCCCATGGAGAAGGGGTCCCAGCAGCCGGAGCTCCCAGGCCGGTGCTGTGCCCGCAGCGGTCCCGGGGCTGCAGGGATGAGAGCCCCGTGCGGGTCCGGAGCGAGCTGGGAAGCAGCAGCTGAGGGACGGGAATGCCGAGCTTTGAATGTCAGGAGGGTTTGGCATATCGCTTTATGCTTTCCTTATCCCTCCCTCCCCAGACTGGCACTCGGAGGACATAGGATGCGTTCCTAAGTGTTGTTGATGCTGTTGTTCAGGAAAGGGGGCTTCCTGTTTAAAATGCTACTTCATTGTTCGCTGAAGCCCCAGGGCAGCGAATGCACACTCTGGAAAATAAAATTCCCAGGGAGAGCAGTTACTGTGATCACAGGAGGCACTTTGCAAGTAGCCGTGGCTCGTCTGTTCGTATTTGTTCAGAAAGTCTCCCAGAAGCTATTGGCCGTTTTAAGGACTAAATGCCCTGCGGGATCTTATTATTTATGGCAGAGAAGACAGCAGGCCTCCTCTTTTCACTCTTCCCTGACCTCTTTTGTTCTGGGCACCACACAGGCGCAATAAAAGAGGCTCTTTTGAAGTCAAAGCTCAGGACTGGTAAGATAAAGGAAAAGAACAAAGCACGCAAAACAATACAATATCTGCATTCCTAAGTCTTCAAAAGTCGGTTTAGTTTGCTGCAAATCCCCAAATGTATTGGGCCCGATTTTCATTTTTGTTAAAGCTGTTGTGCGCTTCTTCAACTTTATAGGGAGGATGTGAAGATGTAATTTTCATTTTCAAAGCCGTTCTGCCCTGCCAGTGCTGTATATAGTGAGTGTGACATGAACGAGGCTCATGTCCCTTGTATTCAATGTCGTTTCCACTCCAGGTGAGTGCGAATTTTGTTTCCGATGCCAGACTTATCTCAGGGCTTGGTGCTGGTGTTAACAGCTCAAGTATAAACAATTTAAAAAGTCAGGGTTATGAATAGGCAAAGAACCATAACGATATCAATCTTGGAAGAGCAGGACCCTGTAGTTTGAAAGTAGCTAGTGTGGGTTGTAAACAGCTGCCCTCTGGCTAGTGAAAACGGAGATAGGAATCTCTTGTGACGGGATTGGGAGAGCTGCAATAATGGCACTTGTCATACTGGGAGTACCACATACCTCAGAGGAGCCTGTGTGCTGAGGTTTGCAGGGCTCGAGTAACGGCTACGCCAAGTGGTTGCGGAAAGGGGAGGTTTGTGCCCTGACCCAAGTCTCCTCCTTATTCCGGATGGATTGCACATATCCCTTCCTGAAGGAATAATACCTCCTTTCCCAGTGTCTTCCCAGTGCCTTGCATAAGGGCAGATGCTCTCTGAGTCCAGGATTGGGCTTCATCTGCCAAACTCCTCATTGTTCAACTTGTGCAGTTTGTTGGTTCACGTCAGATCTTTTTTCATTGCCCGCCTCCGCCCACCACCCAAGCTGAAGCGTGCTGCCATGCAGAACTGGAGGAACTTGACTGCAGTCACTCCGGTTTGTCCTGGTTTAGCTGCTGTCAGAGCTGGGCTGAAGAAAGATTTGTGTTTGAGTGAGTAGCGAAAACTCTGGGCTGCGTGCATGTGTCCAAAGAACTCGATGTTATTCAGGGTCGGCTTTAGTTGCTGTCGAGTTTTTGGAAAATCTCCTGCAGCACTGTTGCTATTTGTATCAGAAGTGGAAATAGCGTGGGCTCAAGCAGTAACTTCATTTAGGGTGTTTTTGAAGCCTTTTGATGAGGGATGGAGCATTTTTGATGAGCTGCGTGGAGCATACGACTGGTGTCTTACAGACAGTGAGAATACATGTAAGGGAGGGCAAAGGCAATTTGCCTTCAGGTAAGTAAGGTTTGAGGACAACCCGTCTCCCTGATGGACAGATCAGAGGTTTAGTTGTGCTAGTAATACACTTACCTGAGGCTGAACGTTACTTTTCAAGAGGTTTGTTAATCTCCAAGGTGAGCAAGATAAGCGAGAGGACCGCATTAAGCTCTGCTAGGATACATAGAGATTTAGCAAAAATGTAGTATGAACCAAGAAGACAGCAAAAAGCTATTGCAGGTGTCTCTCTTGCTGTCTTTCTTCTAGCTCTGCATTTTCCACTTTGCTCCCCTTGTCTCCTGGTCCCACTGCTGGCCTTGTGACCTCTTTCCCATCACCTGAGCTGCTGATGCTATTGCCTTGCATGCTAAATGGTCTCATTTTTATAGTTTTGCTTTCAGTTCTCAAATGTTTTCCAGTTTGGGCCTCTGATAACTTGTTTCCTTTGAACTACAGCCCCATCTGCTATTATTTCCTCACCTCCCATTGAAAGCCTTGAGGACCTTGTGTTACTTAACTGAAGCCCGTTCCTGCGGCTTTGTCACTATGCTATTAGTCAGCGCTGCTTTTTTTCCAAACACAATTGAAACATGCTAATAGAATTAATAGATTGACCTTGTCAGCCCTGTACCTTTGAAACCGCTCTCCTTTCTCAGTTAGCCTTCAGCTGTGATTTGTATCTCCTAACCATACACTGCTTCCCTCAGGGTAGGTACGCTCTGCTTCAAGGAATTCAGAGCTGTCCCCTGATCTGTTTGTTCAGGAGGTCAGGTCCTGTTATCTTAATGCTCCCTTGGAGTTTCTGAGAAGATCAGACATATCTTTAGCCTGGAAGGTACTACAAATTTCTTCGTACCAAACTTCCCTATCTGTGGGCAGGTGACATCCTCATCTAGCTGTCCTTGCGCTTTGTGTTCCTATCCCCTTATAAATACTCAACAAATTTGGCAGTTTTTGTCATTGTAAATAATAGAGATTGTGGTTCTTGTATGCATTTTCTCACTGAGGTACAGAAACCTTCTCCCTGTGTGCATTATTACAGACGTGTGCCTGCGTGTGTCATATTAAATAAATAAAGCTACAAACGGTGCTGCTGCTCAGGTGTGCCATTAGCTTTTGCAGTCTTCTCTTCTGTAAGGAAACAAATTAGACCTAAATGCAGCAGAAGATGACGGAGGTTGTTGTATAATCTGGGAATGAAAATGCACCGAGTTAGTTACCAGGATCTCTGATGCCGGCTGTTCCTGTGCTAACCAAAATAAGCCGGCACTTAAATTTGAGCCAAAGGCAAGCACAAAGAGCTGCAGTTTTGTTGAGGTTGTTGTTTACGGACACTGCCCAAAGGACAGCTCCAGAATCTTGGGCAGGTGCAAGAATAGGAGCAGCTTCTGTGTTATTGGGCTCTGTAAATAAGAGCAACGCTGCTTGTTGGTTTTACTGTTATTCTCCATACCTTTACTGTGTTACTCTCCATGGGTATTGTGCTCCAATAATAGCTGGAAATACATGCTTGTTCGTGGTCATCATAGTTAATTTTGATGATTTTTATCTGCTGACACTGAAATGAATCACCTTTAACACGTTTCATGACCTCTTACAAAACAGAGGCCAGCCGTAACTGATGGCAGCATGGCACAAGGTAGGTGCAGCAGCATCTGAGAGCACGCAGCAGTTTGTTGGTGCTGTTCGCTTTTACTGAACAAATGAGCGAGAACACATTTATGAAGGTTATTGAAGACAAAAGGATATTTTTAAACTCTCAAATCCCTGTAATTCTAAAATCTTTCTAAAAATCTTTATGGCCAATGAGGGAGCCCTGTGTAGAGATCACTGAAATTACTGATTCATGTTGGCTTGTCCTTCTTCAGAACCGGTGGCCTATTCAGGAACTAAAGGAGGGTGTTTGGTGGTGCGTGGTTCCAGATTCTGGTTGGGTTTTTAGGGCTGTATAAATTAGCTTCCAAAATAGAATCTGTTGTGGCAGGAGGAAAGTGGTAAAATGTCTTGTTGCTAAGGAACATGACAGAGAACTGGGAGATGTGACTCAATTCTTGGCTTTGTATAATTTCTCTCCAGTACGATGTGGGTCCGCAGAGCACGTCTTGCTAAGTGTGAAGGGATGAGTATTAAAATACTGAGGTTTTAAGAGGTCGAAGGAACTGCTGCTCTGTAGGCAGCCAGCGGAACTGACTCTGCAGAACAGTGGTTGCACAGGTAAATGTATTCACAAGGAGTATGCAGAATCAGGAACTTATAAAATACGTGGCAAAGCCAAAGCCAGCTTCTCATCTCCTGATTGCTGGTGCTGCTCTTTCTCTCCCCACAGTAGAGTTTAATTTTAGAGGAGAATAGGTCTTCAGGGGCTAATAGCCTGGAACAATTTTAGTTTGACTTACTGTAAATCTCTCTTCAGAGAGGATGGATTTCACTTCTGTTTCGTAATGCCTAGCTGGGCTTTTTTATGACATTCCCACACCTCTTTCCATCTTTGATTTTGCGACTGGATATTGCAGTTTGTTTATGTATTATAAACTCCACAGCCACACGTGTTCTTGCTTTCGACCTTAGCACCGCGGTCTTGTCACAGCAGGGGCCAGCTGGGCTCTGTAGCGTGGAAAGTCGCTGGGGAGAAGAAGAGAAACAAACACACTGGCCGTGTGCTGGCAATGTGGGTCAGCAAACACGCTCCAAGATTTTCCCTCAGAGTCCAAGTTTACTAATGCTGCATTGGAAAACATGCTGCTGTCAACAATCCCACGGAAAGGATTTTTTCTAGGCATGGGTTCAAAACCAAAATATTAGCGATAGCACAGGAGATAAAGCAGGTGGTTTTTATTTGTTTAGCGTGGTCTTGTTTTCCCCAGCCAAAGTGTAATGGGGTTGGAAGAGGACAGGGAGTAGAGTTATGAAGATGTCCTATAGGGAGCTGCCAGTATCCTGCTCAAAACACAGCGCTGGGTAACCATATACCTGGGCACGCACTGAGCAAGCACCTACCTCTTTTGTGTATGTAGATGTGTAGGTCTTGAAACCCACTAATTTTTGCTTCTCTTTCTGGGTTTCCCTGGTGCCTGAGGAGAGGCAGGGTGTGTAAGGTGGGAGATGCCATCCCAGGATGCCAGTGTCTCATGGTGTGCTGTTGGCTGTGTTTTATTTTGTTCTCAGAGCCATTGCATGGGGGTTTCTTACTGAAAAGGGAAGGAAAATGTGTGCACAAAAAATTGGGTGCACAGTCAAGCCGCGTTTATGAAAAGATTTCTGTTTGGTCCCTGTGATTCAAAGGTGAGGAGTCAGGAGCCACTGCTCTTTTCCATTCTACTTGTGCTTTTCTTGCCAGCAGTTTGGGCAATTGTTGTAGTGAAATACATTTTAGCAGTGGTGTCACAAAGGGTTTTGTGCCCAGATGTGATGCTGCTGCACTTCGGGCTGAGACTCTCGGTATCACTGCTTCTTACGGGGGGAAATCCAGAGTCATTGCATCCCTGTCCAACCTGCGTGGGCAAAACGAGACCTGAGCTGCTGAGCTGCAGCCAGCCCGGCACATGGGCCAGCAGGCTGAAGGCTCGGCTGTGCAGCGCGGTGGCCTTGGCAGATCAGCGTAAGAAGGCCCGGCCTGTGTGCTCTGCTTCGCCACCCCCACCGCCCTGCAGATTACTGTAATCCGGGTAACTCGGTGGCTCAGCTGATGGTGAAGCCCCACAGAAAGATGCAGGAGCACGACAGGAGGTCCCCCGGGGCAGAGGTCAGAGGAAGACGGATGAGGCACGTCCCCGTGAGCTTCCAATGGTTCCCAAAGTAACCCAGGAAGAGCGCCTTGTGCTGAGCAGCAGCCGTGGAACTGCTTGGAATCAGCTGAGGGCTGACACGTTTCTCCAGCGAACACGCTGCGTGAAGCATATCCTGAAGTGCCTTTTTAGTCTGCGGCATTCGGGCAAACAGGCCCTGCTTTTAATGAAGTAATTGTTATTTAATAGTTTGCATCAATGTCGGGGGAATTTGGGGCCTCACTGACACTACAAAAGCTTGGTGGAATAGCAACAATGGCACAGATTGATTGATAAACGTTCCTCGGGGAGCACAGTGCGTGGCAGTCTCCCAAAACCACAATAAGCTACCTGGCACAAGGAGCCCTTTTATCTCCCTCCCCTCCCACTGTACAAAGGCTTTGGCCAGCGCAGTTATGTCAGCTAAGGGTGTGATATTTTTTCGCACTCCTAATTGACATATTTGTGCCAACAAAACTTCAAAAGTAGTGCAACCTCAGGATATTTTTTTATTATTATTATTTCTGCAGCCAGTCTCACTATGGCAGATGGAGATGCTTGCTCGGGCCAGGATGCTTGGCCAAACCTCTATGAGGAAAATCAGCCCCGGCTCCTTCTAGGAACACAGTTTTTTGAACAATTTGTTTTACAGTGCTAAAATCTAAGATGGAAAGTGATATGCCTAAATACTAGGATTTTTGTTTAGTTTTATTTGCCTTTGTGTTGGCAATTCAGCTGCATGGGTAATTCAGCAGCATCTCTGTCTGTAGCATATCCCGACATACAGAATTGCCTGGCAGTAACCCTGCTTTAGCCTTTGGGTTTACTTCTGTGTCGCCCGTCACCTGAACACCCCACAGGGAGACACCAACTGCAAATCTGTCATGTCCCCACTTTACTGATGGGACAATAAAGCAGGGTAGAAAAGGGCTAACTAGTTTGTCCAGATTTCCACAGCCTGTAACAATTTAAGATTCGTTTCTGGTATAAACCCTCTCCCTGGGTTCCCTGACTTCCTTCTACTTGCAAATTCTGGGTTTTTCAGCGCAGGCAGGTGGGTACAGGAGCCCAGGACAAGCACTTGGGCTGCAGCAGGAGAGCACCACTTGCTGTTGCTGATACCATCACCAGCGGGGCTGCAACGGTTTCGGAGCAGAAAACATTTATTCTGCATGAGTCCTGGGAGCAACCTTAGCGTCAGTGTTTATGCAGAAACTGTGACTGCTGCGCTAGCTTGATCTGAGCAGAAATGAATCAGAAATGAAATCTCTAAGGATATGCATTGCTGGTTTGACGGTCAGTTGATGCCAGGGGACTTGGAAGCAGGACTGAAAGCATTTCCCCCTTTATTGCTTTCGGCACACAGACAGCGAACCTGACAGCCTCCTGTGTTCTCGTGATAGCTTATCCGTATCAGACACCTATGTGCTTTTTTTGTTCTTTTTTATAACCTGTCAGCAGAGAGATGACTGCTCGAGTTTCCTCACTTTCCCACCCCCTGCCCCAAGAAGCCCAACTCACCTTATCAGTGAATCATTCTCACGCAGGTAGAAGCCCCTGCAGCCAGCTTAGCCTGGGAAACACTCGCACGGAGTAGGCAGTGATTCAGAGCAGACTGGGCAGGAAACTCTGCTTAACCAAGGAACTATGCAGGTGTCTCAACAGGCTATCGATAAGTGATTTTCTGGTTCCCTAATCTGCTCAGGCATCGCCCTGACAGTGTCACGGACTGTTGCGCAGGTACTCTAGGGGAGTGCGTTTGGAGGAGCCTGCTTAATGATACAGAAAACAAGACAATTATTTTAAACTGTACTGAGCACCTTAAAGGCAGGACAGATTTATTCTGTTTTAAAAACTCAGGTCTCCATTCTGGTTAGAGATGCAAGCGTGTTTCAGCACCAAGCCAAGCACGTCCTTGGAGCAGGGCAGCGCATCCACTGCACCCTTGTTTTTCACACCAGAGGTCACCAGCTGACCTGGTCCCCAGCTTTGGGGGACCTGCAATGCTGGCACTGGCTGCATTTCCCTACGTTTTCACATCCGTTACCTGATGGATTCATTTTTCATTCAGTCAAGCAAGACACTTCACGAAGAGCTGTGTGCAATCTGTGAAGTGATTCAGATGAATCCATGGGTGTTAGTAATTGCTTTATTTGTCAGACTGGTTAAAGTGTCTGTCTGGGGTCCATCAGCTCCAGTGACACCATCACAGGAGCCCGGGGGTTGTTAACCCTCTGAAACTCCACAAAAGTCAGGCAGAGACTCTGCCTCCATTTGGTTTTGAGCAGGGTTGGTAGGAGATGAGAAATGAGCCATTACTTTACTATGAGGATGGATACAACCAAAATCCGTTCTAACTTCGTTTGGCGTGTCGGCACAATCTGTTCATTTGTGGTATGTAATTAAAAAGCCACAGCAAACTGACAAAATTCCTTTAATTAAAACCCTGTAGGCAGTTTGTCCTCCTCAATGCTTCTGCATTCTCTTAAATGATTTGGGTTTGATTGGTGCAAATGCAGACCTGGGTTTTGTTTGAGATTTTAGGATTTCAGATATTCAGATGTGTTTGGCTGCTGCAGATCAATGTAGTGCCATGCTGCTAAAAGGGACTTCACCCAAGAGCAGAACCCTGCTCTGTTCAAACAGATAGAAATATTTTAAGGTCTTTTATATTAGGCTTATTGTAAACAGAGGGATTCTGTCCATACCTGGCGAAATAGAGGGCACAATACAGCTGTATAAAGGGATTCAAACATCGCAAAGTACAGCGTGATACAACCTTGTCCTTGGACAAGGTTTCCCATATTGTCTGGCTGAAGAATATCCTGTCTGCCCATATGAAGCATTGCTGCATGAATCTCTCTTTTGCTGAGCCCCAAGACCCAAAGCTGCTCACGAAATTTCAAGTTGTATGTGCGCCTGAGCAGCGGTGACCCAGAAGAAACGCATTTTTGTCAGCAGGGGCTGGTTCTGCTGCTCGCTGGACGCAGCGTTGCTCAGCTGGAATTTGCTTCCAGTAGTCACAGTTTCATGCAGATGGGCTGGGTGGTGGGCTTTCCTCCCTGTTTTCCAAGACAGCAGCCCTGGGGAGTGATCAGTGCAGCCTCTCAGGGCTGCAGGAACCTTCCCCTCTGCCTGGAGCGGCCCAGGCTGCCTCGCAGAGCGTGGCCCTATGAGCCGAGCAGTGTGCTCTTACCAGCAGAGCTCCTCTGTGTTAGTTAAACTGCTCTGAAATCACGTCTACAACAACGGCACTTCTGTTGGGGAGGCTGGAGCTTTTTTGTTTCACCCTTGTGCTTTCAGTGGGCCTCAAGAAGAGCTGTCTGTCGGGCTTCGCTTTCCTTCCCAACCCAGCCCCTGCTCAGCCTCTGCTCCCAGGTGCCTGCAGCCCAGCCGTGCCACCCCTCCTGCCCTTAGCAGAGGGGCAGCTGCCTGGGCTGCTCTGGTTTTCACTCCTTAGTGGCATCAGCTGGCTTGGACACGGTGACTTGTTTCACCAGCAGAGCTGAGACCACGCAACGTTGAGTGGGAAACGGAGCTGAAGGTGTAGAGGGGCGGCTGCAGAGCTGCGTTCTTGTCCCTTTGTAGACTTCATGTATTCTTTCTGCAGGAGGGAAACTGCAGCTCTTCAGATCAGCCACCTTGTTTTTCTATGAAATAAAACCAAGACAGCAATTCGGTTATCTTGCAATAACTTGGAAAGACCGAGGGAGGTAACGCTGCTCTGGGCTGGGCTGCCCCACGTGCAGCAGGGCTGCAGGAAGGGCAGGAGTGATGGAAGGTGTGCTGGAAGGGCAGGCTGCGGCACCCGGAGCTGGGCATCCTCTAAGTTCAGATACTGTCAGTCACTCATTTGCTCCGGAGGAGCCTGAGGCTACTAGAATGGAAGCCAGTAACAAAGCACTTCTTTCTGCTTAGAGACTACAGACCGTGTTTGTCAACGTGGAAGAGATGACAGGTTTTGCTAGCTTAGCCTCGTTCCTTTTGCACAGATGCACATTACAGGTGCTGCCCAGCAGCCTGTGTACAGTGACAGTGCTTTAGTGAAGTGCCACCTGAAGCTGCATTTTTGGTAAATGTATCTTTGTGCTAAATTCTTCCATTTCAGCTGTTGTGTCATTTCTGCACTGGACAGGTATTAGAACAAAAGCAAACTCTCAATTTAGTATCAGACCTTGGAAAATCTGTTTCTGTAAATAATTTATATTAATGTTGCTACTGTTTTTTACATGCTCTGTAAAATGCGTTCTGCTTGGCCTGAAGTGGTTTCTTTATTTTGTTGTGCAGTGTCAAAAAAACACGGCAAGCTCATCACCTTCCTTCGTTCCTTCATGAAGTCACGACCAACCAAGCATAAACTGAGGCAGCGCGGGATCCTGAAGGAAAGGGTGTTTGGATGTGACTTGGGAGAGCATCTTCTCAACTCTGGACATGATGGTAAGGAACAACCCATTTTTGAGTTCTTCCTCTGTTGGGAATCTTACTAAAGAGGGATCATATCTAGCAAAAGAGTAGTTGATGCCAGCAGAGAAATGTGTAATGAGAATCTGTGGCTGAAAGATGAACTGAGACTGATGCTAAAAAGAAGCAAGCATCAGGGTTTGACATGGGAGCACTGAAGGTGAGTTCTAAACCTCTTGGAGTCTTCAAATAAATACTAAATATTTGTTGACAGGGAAATAAACTTCATTATTGTGTCAGTAAATAAGTAACTGCTATGTTAAATCCATACATTTCTCTCCAGCTCACTGTTTTTGTTTGATTCTATCACAGTCCACAGTGTAGATTGTTTACCTACCCTTCCTCTTGGTTTCAGAAAATGTACAGGAGTTAACTGGATATTATTTGTCATAGCTGTATTTTCTCTGTCTTTTACGGTGACTTCCCTACAGGTCTTCTCTGCCACTTCCACCTTCCCATCAGCACTTTAGGGATGCAGCAAAGATGAGCTCTCCATTCCAAGAAAAAATTACACAATTTTTACTACTCTTCCTTTGATGAACTTGTTTCATGTGTTCTTTCCTACCATCTCACTGGGACATCTCCAATCTAGGCTGTGAAATCAGGGAGGTACCTGCACTGTTGAGTATCAAACAGAGGACACAAATTCTTCCACAGTTCACTCGCTGAGGTCGTTCCCACAGATGGCTCGTGCTGAGGGTTTTTTAGGAAGGCAGCGTGGAGCAGCAACGGGCCACAGCCAGTTTGCCCAGGAGTTAGAGCCATCAGGAAATCAGTGATGGGTATAGCATCACTGTCTGGCTATGTCAGTTTGTTGATCTGTTTCATATTTTTGCTTCTTGCCTAATGCAGTAGATATTGGGCCATTTCTCATATCTGCATAGACCTCATCTGCCAGCATTCTGAACCTGATGTCTCCCAGCTTTTGTGTGGAGCTCAAGGAGAAGTAAAGTGACATGTAGGGTAGGAAAGAAATTTCTCTGTTAAATTTGTTACCAGAGGTACTTTAGGTTCCTTGTTCATATGAGTGCCTTTCGGAAAAGGGATGGTAAAGGGTGAGGAGCTGTTCTGTGCACTTCTTTCCAATGGATTCAATTGGTAACAGCAATGTGTACTCCCTTGCCTGACATGAAGTATTTTACTACCGGTTGGTGAATAATATGAGCTTGTTCTTAAGAAATCACGACTGTGGCAAGGCTCATTGGCTTGTTAATTGGAACCAGTAGAGATCTTTATTGCTGGGGCTTGAAAAGCATCAGAGAGCCAGAAACTGCATGGTTTGAAGGCAGAAACGTACAGTAAACCATGTAAGAACTGCATCAGGAGTGGGTAATTTACACCACTGGGTAGCAATAGAGCTGGTTTTATATTCATGCTGTGGGAGCAATCTTGGAGGGCACGAGACATGCCAGCAGTGAGCTCATTAATGGGAAGGAGAGAGTTCTTTTTGATCCTTAGCCCTCCTCCTGTCCATTTTAGTTAGACATAAGTCAGCAATAATTAAAGCTCTTCTTTGCTCTCTGCACTGACTTTTTTGCCTGGTTTTAAGGGGTATGCATTTTATTTAGCAGTAAAAGACTCACCCTGAGCTGAACTAAACTGTCCTAATGACACTAGAGGCTCCTGTGTGGCAGTCTCTAGGAGGTCATTCCTTGTCCTGGTCCCTCCTCTGCCATCACGTGCAGCTGAGTGATTGTGACTGAGCTGTGCTAATGAGGTCTCTTCATCTGAGAAGTTAGCAGTTGCTTTCAACCTCGATTTAATAACTCTTTCCTAACTCCCCGGAGTGAAGCAGATCCAATTTGAATGTTGCTAACAGGGGCATGTCTCCATTTCACACAGCAGGATTGTTTTTTTCTGTGTGATTCAGCTCTCTGACCTGTATTCCAAGTGATGTAATCCCCGGGATTGGTTTTGTGGAGACGTTTCTGGGTTCCTGTGAACCAAGCTCTGTGCATGCACAGCACTTTAAGATTCCCTCATTCTGTAGCATTAAGGTTCCTCAGTCACGGAGCCAAGTGCAATGCTGCACGTTAAGTGAGAGAGAGCAGCGATGCAGTCCTGTTTCTTCACCTCATAAACAAGTATTTTTATAGGAGCACATAGTACTTTTGCTGAAGTCTGTGCGTGATACCTACTGGTAATGCTTTGGGATTACAACTATAAAAGATCTCAGTTCAGAAATACAGAAAGAACCCAAGGCATTTATAGATGGATTTAGATTAATGGTAGTTTTGGTGTGTTGCTGCCCAGCATCCAAAAGATTTAGCAGGACTGAAGGAGAAAATAACACTGTCCACAGTGTTTGAAATGGGTGGCTAGGCATTTGTGTGCTCTGCATTAATGCACCACTGAGCCAAACTGGAGTTATGTTAATTATTTTATTAGTTATCATTGTTGGGAAGTTGACAAAACCTAACTTCCCAAGAATTCCCTGTGAAACAACAGGAGCCATCCCCGTTTTGAAATCATGACCATCTGAAACTTTGCTGAACTGGGCTTGTCCTTCAGGTAGGCAATGATGAGAGAGGAAAAGACAGAAAATAAAAGGAATATGGAAGCATGAAAACTGAAGTGGGTTTAACATTTTTTAATAAACACTGAGCTGAGGCAGCGGGCTCAGATGGCTTAGCTAGGAGAGCATAGAGTTGGTCGCATGTCTGTGTACCCAGAAGGGAATGTACAAACACAAGGAAAGGTTTTACCTCCTGCAGCACATTGTCTTTCTGTGAGCTCAGCAAGTATCACTCTCATTCTGCACCAGTTGTGCTCCCGTCAGAAGGGGAGTACCAAGGTGTGAGATGTACAGGAGGAAAGAGATGTAGAAATGAGACCAAGAGCCCAGGTGATGCCATCTTGCAGAGCTCCATATGCATGCTGTACATTCAGCATGCTCTTGGATCCAAACCAGCAAAGCATTTATCTTCGTTTACCTGATTTTTTGAGATCAGTCTTGCACTGGGGCCGAGCGCTGTCTTTTCTGCAAGATGCCTGTCAGGCTGGCGTGACAGAACTTGCGTCTGCTGAACTTCAGGACATAATACCTCTGTTTACTGGAGTTTCTCCTTAGGGGAGGGTGTCTAGGTATGATGGGATGAGTGGAGCAAGCAGGCTGTTGCTGCTACTGCCTCTTCATTTTTGATGAGGGTGCAATTTGTCATTTTTTAATTGTGGTATACAGACCTGAGAAGTAACGCTATAAACAGGTATAGGGAGGGAGGAAAGGATTTTAACAAGTGTTTACAATAACAACAGTAGGGATGAGTACTGCACCTGAAGATCTTTCTGTATGATGGGTGATTCATGGTGGGGATTGCAGTGATTATTGAGCTGGCAGCTGTCGACAGGCAGTGTCCTGGGTTTGGGGTTTGGTTGCTTTTTTCAATGGCAGTTTGTAGTGTGCCGACACTTTGAGCCCTCCGCACAATGACGGGGCCCTTCTGTAGGAGTTGCACCTCCATATGGTGTGGAACAGGCCTTTTCCAGAGGCCCTTGTAGACCCGACAGCAGTGATGGGAAGGAAGAATCATTGTCCTGTTTCTTAGATGAGGATTTGAGTCATGGGCACATCACAGGATGATCTTTCAAAATCATTTGTGTTCTAAGCTGCTTTTGAGAATGGCCATTAGGAGCCCCAGTAAGTCACACTGGAAGGTGATGGGATTTGGGGCCCTACTTTGCCAAGAGTGAAGGAGGAAGGTTGGCTCGTTGTCGTTGGATGTGATTACTCAGGGCACCCCGAGCAGTGCACGTACCAGACCTCTCTGACTTAAGACTGTTGTTCTGGTTGCTGGAGATTGGATAACCCCAGCCTTCACCAAGTCAGGGAATCAAGCAGTCTCAGGTTTTATAGAGAGTGGACAAAGTGTTCAGAGCTGGAATCCGGGCTGGGCGCACACAGCCCCGTGCTCTGGTCACCGGCCCGGCTGTGTGTCGGTGCGTTGTTCTCACCGAGCGTAACAGCCAGCTGCCCTCTTCCTGCCACGTGTAAGTAACACATTTGGGGCTGGTACGTGGAGGAGTAAAACCAGTTTTGATGTGAGGGATTTCTGACTTCTCCGTTGGGTCTAAATCTAGCAAAGGCTGTGGTGATACAGCCGTCAGGCATGTTGGTTTGCACAACACCTAGCAGTCGCCCAACGCAGCCTGCCTTCAGAGGCCTGTCTCCATTTAATTTTAGTGCGTTATTCATTTGTTGGCTCCTTCTGGGTTATGAATACTCATCTGCCAATGAAGCGTAGTTTGGAAGTGAACCAAGCTCAACAGGGAGTAGCTGTTTCTTCATGATCCTGCGAAGTTCCCAGGTGGGTTGGTGCCGCTGACACCTGCCATGCTGGTTGGCTTTGCGGAGCTGCAAGATGCAGCCAGTTCAACATAATCCCTGACGAGTAGAGAGGCCCTGTTCCCTTTGTCGGTAGGTAGACTTTTTTCCCCCTAATGTTTTCTCTTAAAGGAAACCAAATAGAACTTGAATTTAGCCTGACCCCAATTAGACAGAATTGTGCATGCAGAGGATGTGTTTGTTTAGTGTGGGAGCTGGTTAAATGCTGCATTGCAGCATCTGTACCATGTCCTCATTTGTGCCTCAGAACGTTTCAAAACGTGGCTCTCCACAACTCCTGAATTTAAGACCAACGTAGGAGTCGGCAGCAAGGTGGTTAGCACAAACTTTGTGCACAGCTGCCCGGAGAGGCCGGTGGATTAGGAGGCTGTGCGGGTTCCTGGCTGTCACTGACAGCATGTCACCAAGGTTATGGCATTCAGCTCCTTCCCTCGTTTTTATCCAGGTGAAAAGTAAAAATAACACCCAGCATTTTGAAATACATGGCTAGGAAGTCCTTGTGTAAATGTCTGATTAGAATCAAGTCAAGTGCTGTCTTGTTACATCATTTTATAGTAGATTGGTGCTAAAGCCACGTGTTTCACCCAGACTGTTCCCTTTCAGCCTTCTGTCTCCTGTGCTTTAGCCTCTTGCACAGACAAAAGGGGGCAGGAAACCTGCCTGGAGGTTGCCCACAATGTACAGTTGATAAATCCATCTTTCGGTGCCAGTCCTCTGCAAGCCCCTTAGGTTCGTTGGAGTGATGGATTGTTTCACGCGAGGGATTGGGCTGGATTCAGCAGTGCTGGGAGCAGGGAAGCTGTGCAGATCTGGCACTGCGGTGGTGTCGGTTCCTCTGCCTTCGGGAGATTGCAGAGAGGTAGGGGATGGTGAGTCGAGGTCAGTGAACCAGAGGAGAGTTTCATTGCTCTTTTGGCTATGTGAGCCATGAGTTGCAGTAGCTGAGGAATTACTTTCCAGTGTGCTT
Source organism: Aythya marila (assembly GCF_965140915.1). Lineage (NCBI taxonomy): Eukaryota > Metazoa > Chordata > Aves > Anseriformes > Anatidae > Aythya > Aythya marila. The sequence goes on from NC_139064.1 coordinate 6,180,179, forward strand.
TATATCCAAATGCTGCTGGGGATAAGTGCTGGAATTGCTTGGACTGCAGGAGATGAGGTGCAAATACTGGCAGCTATTCTGTGCTGAAAATGTACCTGTACCTGGCACTTGATAAAATATGAGTGTTTCTCTCTTGGTGGTTAGAGTGGAGTACAGGCTAACCCTGGTGTGCCCTAAAACAGCGTAGAGGTGTTCCTCATGGCATAAGTCATATAACATGGCCAGCTGTATTAACAGAGGGTTTTGTAGACTAAAAGCAAATGGTATTTTTTGTACCTCTTCATGTATGTGTTGTGTTGATACATCTTTATGCATTTGTTGTCTTGATACTTCATCAGTTTCCATAACTGGAAAAGGTGGATTTAGAAATGGCAGTAATTTTTATTCAATGAGTTCCCCATATCAAAGGATCTGTAGCTCCCCTTTGAGTTAGTCAGAACTCTTCTGGAAAATACTGACTGGTGATCAACGGGGAGATACAGTACTGCTGTTCTTGCTGAAAAAGTGAATGTCTTCAAAAGACAAGGTTTCCTAACATAGCTGATTCTTGCTTTCTATTCCTCCTATTACTCCCCAATTCTCCAAAATTGTTATCAGTTATGTATGACAAGTTGGGTAGGATTAAAGGAAGAATACAATGAAAACCAAGACTTTTCAAAATAGTATGCAAGATCAAATTAAAGCAGAGACACAGTCCTGTTATGTACTGAGCACTGGCAACAACTGCATAGAGGGGATGGCTTTATTCCCTTATGCTGGTCATTGCGCTCCTCAGATAAGCTTCTTAAGAGCACCTTGGGACTTGAGGTGACATCACAGTTTGTTCTGGGTCCTCTGGTCTTACCTTCAAGTAATCCCCTGGCTGCCACTGGGTGATACATTTGCCTTTGATACTAATTTATTGCAGATTTGAGTATAGGAAGAACAGTGTTACCAGAACAGAGTAACCCAAGGAATGAGATCTTGGGCAGCATCTTGGCAGGGATCTGTAAAAGTCTGGTTCCCCTTAGCTCCAGGATAAGCTTTGTAATCTATATGTCATCTCTTTTGGTTCCTCATATTAATGTGAGGAGTCCCTTTTACTAGCTAATAATCTTAATTATAATAAAAGTCTGGCTGGATGGATTTGGATCTTTGCCATCTGTGAAGGAAGTCTTGATTTGGAATTCAGGACAGCTGAGTCTTACATATTTATTAATTTTTTCTTGATGTTTTAACTCTTTGGGGGTAAATTAGCTGGTGCCCACTCTCTTGCTGTTTGAGGATGAAATTGAATATTAACAACAAGAAGTAAAACTTTGCTAAAAGGTAGAAAGCTATAAATATTTATAAATGTATTATTCTTTTTCCTTCCTCTCTCGAAGTACTGTTTTTAAACATAAACACAAGACAGCCCCTGAAATCCAGGAACTTCCAGTTTATGCTCGCAAGGCTCAGATGAATGTCTGCTCATGATGTCATTTGTAGAGAATTGTTTTCCTTCAAGATTTTAGCTTCACAAAGCCTTCTTAGCATTTGTCGGGTTCCCATCAGAAATAGATACTCAAGCTTGACGTGGGCTCGCTGCAATTCAAATAGCAAATAGTCGTGGGGCAGCAGAGAGATCTTGGAGTGCAGTTCCCCAGGGCTGCTTGGAACTGTTAGGACTTGAATGCTGGCAACCACATCAATAGGTTTGTTTAAGCAATAACTTCTTGTTCTTACACAAAGATTAATTGAAGTGCTGCACAAAAAAGGTAGGTTGTGTGTGTTAAACATAACATTTAGATCAGAATTATTAAATTGGCCACAGTCATTACAACAGGCTGAGGAGAATGTTGGCTGTGACTGAGGCTGAAGGTTTATATTAGATACATAAATTCTGTGAATGAACCCTTGGGCATTTTTGTACTCTTAATAGGTAGAGTATCCAAGCTGAAAAGTTTGAATGTGAACTAAAAGTTTCAGACCTCCAGGTAGGTTCTATGGCATCATGCTTTTACTCCTCAGTTACACCTTTTTACTCTCTCAGTTTTTAAGCATTTACATGTCCGAAGGAGTTTTCATGCTTAGGACATAAATCTGATTTGAAGGATTTGTATTCATGTCCTTTTCTGCCAAGATAGTTCTTGTGTGACTTTGGGCAAGTTCCTTCAAATAGGATCCATCTCCTTCCTTTACCCTAAAATACGTGTAAGAAGAAAATAGCGGATCCTGAGTTCCTTGTTGGCACAGCAGGAAAAATAATGCATGCTTACTTACCTGATACATTTTGTAATGCCCTCAGATATCTGGGGGAGAAAAGAGCCATAAGTAAAGCACGTGCCATATGCAGAATTGCTATCCAGAGCTACAGCTCAGAAATAGAATCATTAATGTTGGAAAAGACCTCCAAGATCAACTAGTCCAACCATGCAGTTGGTTGCATCTTGTGTTTCCTGACAAACCTACCTAATAATGCAAGTATTGATGAATCTGGAAATCTTCCTGTTCTACCTAGTTAAATAGTATTTGTACAGTACAATCCTATTGAGAAAACTGAAGGTAATTGTAGAGTACACAGCTGCTCAGAAAAGAGCAGATTCTTGAAGATATGTCTTTAGTTAACATGAAATTGTAGCAGCTCTGCCAGTGGCTGTGAATGAACTCAGAAGACAGCAATTCATAGATAGGGAGGCCGTGAGTTTCCATCAGTGAACTTTTTTCAGTACTTGAAACTTTAAAAATTGGTTATATGCTTCATGCCGTAGGGATATAGTAAACTTTTTCTCCTCCCCAGATGATTCCTTTTGTGCTTGAGGAATCATTAGATGCATACTCTTAGTGATTTGACTTGTATGTTAGATCCCAAACTGGCCATATCTGTTTCTTATGAACCTTTTTTGTTTTCTGCTTGTTTTATGTTATGCAGTGACATACCAAAATACTGTCCTGTCTCTTGCATCTGAGCCCATGTTTGTTTCAGCTCTGCACACAGTCGATGTATGAACTTGAAAAAAATGGTTGTGAAATTGCATTCTGGGGCAGTAATTCAGTGGGGCTGTTGTGACTTGACAGCCCCTTCGAGCTTACTGGTAATATCAGCCATACCCTTCAATTTATCCTGCTGGCGACTACTTCGTTTTGCTACCCTGTTTTCAGGTGATTAGCTATATATTGAAACCTGTTAGCCTCAGACATGCCAAAACCAGTTTCCTTTCAGTGTTTCACAATTTATAGTGTTTTGTTTTTTTTTGTTTTTTTTTTTTTTTTAAATCAAAATCCATCTCCAAAGGCCTTGGGCATTCAACTTGAAGAGCTAAGCTGTAGTCAGAGCTGTGAGAGCTTAGGGACATGGTCTAGTGGGTGATATTGATCATAGGGGGATGGTTGGACCAGATGGTCTTGGAGGGCTTTTCCAACCTTATGATTCTGTGATGGGAGCAGGGTGCTCCTGAGCTCAAACCCTATCTCTCATGCACAGTTCATGGCCTTGGCGATCTTGCTGGGTGTCTGCTTCCATCTCCATGTTGTGAAATTAAACTTAACAGTCCGGATCTGCCCCGAGGTGCCACAAGGGTAAACTTGTAATGTTTGTGAGGTACTTGGAAGGTTAAGGGCATATAAACATTAAACAGTGGTTATTCAGGTGTTACCACAGGTCAGCACGTGAGACCCACAGCCTGGTGAGTGCCTGGAGGAAATAACTCCATTGTTCTCCAGGTATCTCCTAGATTTATTTTGTTCCTTAGTTGGGTTTGCATAATTTCTCAGATCTAAACATGTTAGGTGTTTTGGAAACCAAAAGGTGCCGAAGTGACTCGAGCCCTTCTGTAAATCACGAAAAGCCTGTGTGGTTCAGGTGCCTCAGCATTTCTTCAGACCTTGCAGGCTGTGCCTCTGCGAGAAACCCCTGTAACGTAAAGGACGGGTCCAGCAGCCTGGACAAACAGCAATAATTATCCCAAACTGCGGATGAGTGCCAGTAGTTCTAAGATATTTTGGGCAAATGTCCAAACATAACAGGCAGTGTTATTGCTTCACCATCTGCCCTCTGAATTGCTGGAACTGAAGATTATTGGGTATGGGGTTAGCATTACAAAGAGGTATGTGGGGTCCCCATGGAGAATGACTTGTTTGGGGGGAAGTAGTTGCAAAAAGGGAGAACTGAGAAGGCAATACAAGCTTTTGCAGTAAAGAAAAGAGACAATCTCTCAGTCCCCTCCCTTTTTACCCTGCCCGCAGCTGTGAGAGGAGAAATTCTTTATGCCTGAGTGACCCAGAGGACAGCAGGGAGTTGAAAATTAATTTGCATTTCGAAACACTACAGCTGTAGGGAGAACAAACATGAGAAAAAATGTTGCACTACATGCAGGAATTGCTTGTGCTCTTAGCCCTCTCTGCTCTTACCAAGGTGGATACCTTTTTCAGTCTTAACTTACTGTGGTACATGTAATTGAGCTATACGGAAAGCACTAGCACAGCCTACATATGAATGTATTAGTAGTATATTTATTCCATTTAATGGATGTGATGCATTTCTGTATTAAAAACAAAAATACAACCCCAGTTGTTATCCCCACTTGGGTGGATACAACCTGGGAGATGGACGTACAATATAAAGGTTCTTCTCTTTGATACAAAAGCACTAAGAGTAAGCATGGTTTATGCCACTGCAGTGCTCAAGTGCAAAAATGCCCTGGCACAGACATACCCGCAGCACTGAGAGTGTTGCTGATGTTACAGGACTTAAAAAGCGTGGTGAACTGCCTTCCTAGCCTGATGCAGCACCACGGGATTTATTTTCTTAGGCTTGAACCTTGCACTTTGTTTGTACACAGTTCCTGGCTAAGCTACCATAAATAAAAAGAGTCCAGTCTTATAAAGCAGAGTCCAGCACTGGAGGCTGATTACACAGTTGGGCGCTGCACGGTACCTGCATGGAAACTGACTCATGCTTTATGGCTGCCTCTTCTGTTATCATGAGTTACAGTACAAAAGTCATAATTTCAAATAAGAGCACTGCACATTATCAGGAAATAGTGCAGCTTGTGGTAGCTGGTTTGGACTTTACCCAGCTCTTCAACAGTATAAATCATTTTAATGTGGGTCACACTTCTTGAAAATCAGGAAGAGAGCATCTCACAGGAAGTTCACTCTTTGGTCTTGTTCTTCTCTCTTAATCCTGCTGATTCAAATTTAAGGACACAGATTTAGGAAGGAGCCAAAAGTCCTGAGAAGAGAATCTTTCCAAGCCAGTTGTTGTTTTTCTGAACATGCAGGGCATGGTGGGGTCCGCGTGCTTATAAAATGGCACGTGCAGGTGATTCCCTGGGTGGCAGAGAGCCTTCCTGCAGAGGGTGTTCCTTACAGGACAGGGCAAGAAAACAAAGTCCGTAACCTCTCTGTCTCGTGCTGTTTTACAAGAATTTCCTGCGTAGCTTTCACTGTAAGGCGGAGGGAGGAGTTCCAGAACGGAGCAGTTTGAAGTGAGGTTCTGAGAAAAGTTACAGTCTGAAGAGTTTTTTTACTGTATTTTTTTAAGGAAATTCTTGGAAGTTTCTTTGAAAAATTGAGCTAAGAATAGGAGGAAGAATGATTGGGGTAAAAGCAACAGTACTTCCTTGGATGAGGATATTCATTGTTAGGTTCTTACGTAACTGTGTTTATATGGTAAGGGAGACAGGATTTGTTTGGCTAATTCCAGGTGTCTAGAAGTTGTCCAAGTCTCAGCTAGTCACAAAGTTCTAAGAAATGGGCACATCCCTAAAACAATCCACACCATCCTGTTATTGCACCACACGTTCCTGGGGCACGCTGTCTTCTTTAGGTACCTGATTTTCCTCACTGTTTATAGAGGCAGCCTGGACGTAAGCTGTCTCCCACCTCAGCTTCATCTTTGTAGCTGATTCTTTAAATTTATATTCGTGTGGCTCGAAATGTAGCCTGTAACCTACTGTTGCATTTCTGCTCTCGGTTCTATTCTTTCTCATATTCTTCCTAATTATCATTACGGGTACTTGATATTCATGGCTATTTCTTTTGCTTAGGTGGTTTGGTGTGGCGCTCAGGACAGTTTATTTTGTACTCCTGTTGGGCAGCAGGTTCAGCTTTCCGCATTTGTTTGCTATGTGTGGAATTCAGCTGAGCAGCTGCATTTCAGCATGCTGTGGTCCATTAACCAGTCGAAAGGCCTGGCTTATGTGGCAGTTCACCTTATTACTGTAATATTGTGAAAACGATGCTGCTAGAGGGGAGCTTGATGGGAGGCCTCATTCCCCAGCCTGAACAAATAGTGCTGATTCCAGTAACGTACTTTAAAAAAATTAAAAAATAAAAAAAAAAAATAAAAAAAGCCTCCCAAAACCCAGGGAGGGACCATTACAAAAGATTAAAAGGGAAAAAAAATAAAAGCAAGATGATAGGAGAGGAAATGTGACTGATTTCAAGATGAAGCAAAATGGTCTTCAGAATGAAAACCATAAAACTTCTGCTTCCTCTTAATGGGAAAGAATTAACCAGTTAACGAGCCCTAGGAGATGCAATAAACCTTTCAAACCAGCTGAGAGATACTCAGGAGCAAGTTGAAAAAATTGCTTTAGCTGCAATGGTGATCAGATGTGCCAGGGTCCACTTTGTTGACGCATCCACATCTCCAGCCTGGCACTACCTGCTGTCTGAGATGGGGAAGGGGAGGGGGTGAGAGATGGGAAGGAGGTGATGGATTTTGGAATGGGAGATGTGTACGGTGCTCGGATTCTCATGAAGAGGTAGGTGTTCAAAAGTGGCAGCTGCCAGTGGATTTTAGCAGGCTGCAGCTGAGTCTGTGACTTTACTGCAGAGAAGTTACCTGGTGCCAGTGGATGAACATGGTGTTGCTCAGAACAGGAATAAACCCAACATCCAGTGTTAGTACTTCTGTTATTTGCCTGGGAATGTGGATCTGGAAGGGGCTGTGCTGGGTTTAATAACGACAGACACCAGTTCTGGGCCCACAAGTTTTCTGAGCAGTGGGTTATTGGTGACTGGAGGAATATAATAACATGCAAGGTGCCCTGCCCTTGTGCTGGTCTTTCCTCAAGTGGCCTGCTTGTAGCAGTTGTCAGAAATGGGGTGCTGAGCATAGTGGACCTTCACAGCTGTTACTACAAACCACCTGGGTCACCAACTCTGGTCGTTAGAATTGCAGGAAAATCTAGAAATTGACTAATATTAATAGGATTATAGTGTAGATGCTACAGCGTATGAGAAGAAATCCCTGCTGGTTTCCCCCTGGGATGCGGCTGTGACATAGCTTTCTGATTCAAATCTGGTGACTGGTTTGGGATCCAGAAGCCAAAGTCAGGACCTGAACACCAGTAAGTTCACCTCCATGGCAGGGGACACAGGTTTATGTAAAGGTAGCTGTAGGTACCTGGAAAAGTCACAACCGTAGGTGGTGGTCTTGGTGCACTTCACAATCACGATCCCAAGCTTTAGCCTGTGCTGTCACCCTGCTGTTCCGCGCTGGTGCTAACAGGCGCTGTGCCCTGCATGCGTACATGGAAATGTGTGCTAATGGATGTGTAGCTAAGGGGCTTAGGATTCAAAGGGGCGAGGGAGATTAAACACATTTGTCAGGCGTCATCTTTGTTCAAAAATGAGTAAAATCAAATCACCGTTCCAGCAAAGGGCCTTCAAGGGTAATTATGGCCCTTCTTGTATTTCAGTCACTTCTCCAACCATGCAGCATTCCCCCAAAAATATCTGTGGCGCTGGCATGATATATTTAGCTTAAAGAACAGATCGTCCTGGCAACCAGATTAGGAAATGCATAGAACAAGCCTGCTAGATTTTTTTTTCAATGTATATTAATTTTTCTAACTGTGCCCGGGCCCGTCCATGACAGAGGAATGGTTTAGGAAGCACGCTGCTGTTGCTGCAGCCCACTGCTCCCCTCCGTGCTCCCTTGACCTGATTCACGTTGTCACAACAGGTTGCTGCTCAGAAGAACTGGTGCACAAATACCATTCTTACCGTGCTGTTTGTTGACACAGCTAGATAAACCCCAGCAGGATAAGGCCTTGGAAACACGCAGGTTTGTTCCCTGTGGCACAGCCTTCAATTAGGGCACGCAGGCAGGTGTCCTGGCCGTGCTCAGGGTGTGCAGAGAAACGGGGGGGTTCCCCCATGCCACATGTGCATCATCCCTCTCAGACATTAGCAGCCTCCCTGGTAGGAATTAGGTGGGCAGGGAATGTGCTATTACTTGCTTATTTATTTATTTATTTCAGCAGGTGCAGCTGATTTCATGGGGTGCCCATTCAGACTCCAGTATCGACCACTGAAATCTTTGGGCTTTGCAGTCACACATCAGCAGGTCTCGCCACGACACTTTAAAACCTTACCTCCTTGCCTAGTCCTTTGTGACCCTGGCAGTCGAGCTGATTCGGTGCTGAGCCCAGCATCCTCACTTAGCTCTTTGATCACAGATTTGTGACCTCTCACCTTTCTTAATGGGTGGTGGTGGGAAGAGAGATACACGTGGGCATCTCATGTAGTCCTGCCCATTTCTCAGAGAAACCAAAAGGTGCATTGCTGTAGTGTGTCTTGCCATCTAGGGTGCTCTCTTTCCTCATGCAAGAAAAGAAAGCACCAACTGTGTCTGCACCTGAAGGCTGTCCTTTGTGTTCACTGCAAGGGGTGGTGCTGTTCTCACCTCCGGTTGTCTGCATCCATTTATACCTGGGTCGCACTTGCTCCTAACACGGTGGAGCGGTGCAATACGTAGGCAGCCCCTTTTGGCAACTGCTTGAGTATGATGTAATTTCCACCCTATCCAATTCAAGCATTAAAACTTTCTTCTTGAAGAGGTGTTGAATCTTTTTGCGTAAAGGGGTAAGTGTTGTCCTCTAAAAATGTTTTTTGAAACCATATTAGGATTTAGGGCCATCTGTTCCGCCTGCTCTGTTCTCAAGACATTTAGCTTACGGTGTTGTGGATGACTGATGCACATTTTACCAACATGCTCTCCAAATGTGTATTCACTCAGCAGCAAGAAGTTGTTGCTTATCCTGGCTCAGATGCCTAGCTGTGCATGCTGTCTGGCCGATTCCTAATGCCAGCAGTATGCTGCGGCTCCGAGCTCCCAAGGCTGCGAGAGGTGCCTTTCTTCAGAGCAGATGCTGAGGTTTCCTTCTGTAAAAGCCTTTGGCTGCATTAGTGGAAGTTAAAATTTCCATTCCATCTACAGGGGAGAGCAAAAGAAGGTAATCACCTCTGATGGATTTCCTTCCCCCAAAAAGCAGCGCTTGGTTTCCAACACTTTTTCTATGCCATTGCTTGGTGTACAAGGGTTTTGTGTGCCCCAGAGTCTGCACCGTGCTTTGGAAAACCGTGTGAGATGCTGTAAATGCCTAGTGCTAGAGAAACTGGAGTCTGACTGGCTGAGTATTGACTGCCTCTTGGTATATTTGGGCATCCCAGCTGCAGGGTCTCATCTAGTATAGCTGCTCTTGCTCAACTGATGTGCCATGCAGCTTCTGGCCTGTTCTGGCCTGTGCTCGAGTGTGGAGCAGATGCGTGCTTAACCCAGGATGATGCCGACTCCCAGGAACCATTTGAAATTAGTCTCTTCTCTAGCTGTGTGTTTGGCTGTGTGCTGCAAGCCCAAAGAAAAGCAGTGAAGTGACTGGGAGGGGAGAGCACAGAGCATCCAAGTTGGGTAGCACTTAATCAAACTGACTGGCAGATGGCATCTGCTGCTTGATGTAAGGGGATTTGCCACATGACCTATTCAGAATCTGTGCCACGTGGCAAATTGATCAGACATGGCATCTAATGTAAGACTAAATCTCGATCATCAAAGGAGCTGTGGAAAAAAGGTGGTTTGCAGAGGAGTGCACAAGGATGTGAGCTTTTCCATGCTGATTTGCTGATGTTCACAAGAGCTCAGTCCTGATTTTCTTTCTGTGCTCAGAGCAGTTTTATCTCCCTACGATAAATACAATGATTTGCTGTTCCTTAAGCCTACAAGGATGGACAGATAGCTCAGGCAGTGGATGCTGCATGGGGCTGAGAAGTCAACTGGAAAGAATTGGTTGGTGAAGTGGCTTGAATATTAACTTGACACCTAATTATATCTTCTGGGCTTATTTTTCCATTCTGTCATAACCTGGTCTATCTGCCATCTCTGTGAGTGTGGTATGTTGTGTAGCTATCTAAATCCAGTCACGCTCTGGTAGGCTTTGGGGAGGAAATTATCAGCTGTAAAAACTCTGCTGTCCCTGGTGCAGAAAGTAGCATCTCTTTAACATTTGTGTTTGCTTAAACCAAGCTATGCAGGCGATTCCCATATAGATCTGAAAGCAACAAAGCCTTTTGGCCAAAGAGAGCGTATCGACTCAGTTTTATAACTCTTCTGAACATGAGATTTAACACCACAGCTCTTGTGGGAACTGTGATGGGACCTGCACTGTCTCTGCTTGACCAGAATTGACTTTTTCCAACGTGATTCATATATCCTGGCATTCTTTAAAGCAAAGAATGCACTTCTGTCGAGCTTCTTTCCCAAATCCTGCACTTAAAACTCTTACAGGCTTTCTCCTCTAAGGAAGATGTAAAGCACTAGCCCAGCTGGGTTTAGTTTATGGGATCTGACAAGACCACAGCCTGAACGAGGACTTTAATAACATGCTCAACTAACCAATGACACTTGTTCTTTAGTTCCCCAGGTTCTCAAGAGCTGCACTGAATTCATTGAGAAATATGGCATTGTGGATGGAATATATCGTGTGTCTGGAGTTGCGTCCAACATCCAGAAACTACGGTAAGAGCACCGTGTCTGACAAACCTGCTTGTAGAGGCGGAATGAGGTGTGTGCCAGATTCAAGGGCTGTGTTTTCAGGAGCCTGCCCCGTGCCAGCTATGGGGCTGGCTGCTCAGCAGCTCTGTGTGTGCAGTGTGCACTCCAAGGATGGTGTGCTGGGATTGCCACTGCCTTGGAGTTCTCTTTCACAGGTGTGCAGGGTTGTTCAGTAGACTTCGTTCTGTAGGAAGTTTTCCTTCAGGATGGGTATTGGAAGGCTCGGGGATTGTGGTGTCACTGCTGTCAAATTTCATTCCTGTTTCCTCTTGTTCCTGGAGCCCTTTGGAGCAGCTGATACTTCTCCTTGCTGCTTTGGAGTTCTGGCATATTAGCAATTAATTAGCGACATGTGAATAAGTACTTGCATAATTCATGGTGGGTGGCATGGCCCTGCTGCGTGGCTGTGAGAAGGAAGGCTAGGTGTGTGTTGTCCCCACTCAAGAGCTGTTCAAATCACTCTGAGTGCCCTTTATCCTTTTGTGAGGCCCCGTTTCTTCCTCCCATCATTTGGTATGCATTCTTCTCTTGTGAAGGGTCTGAGAGAACCTACTGGGATGTCACTAATTCCAGTTTTGATCGTAGGCCCGCTGCTTCACAGAGGCAGCAAAGGGGTATTTTCCATATGAAGGATATCCTTTTTGTACCAGCTATTCCCAAGTTAAATGGACGGGTTTGAGCCAGTACAGTTACTGCACAAACCCTTGTATGGATGGGCTTATTCTGGTTCAGCTTAATCCTGTTTTTCATCACAGCAAGTTCAATTTCAAAAATCTACTTCCTGAGCCTTTGATATGCAGGCTCCAAAGACTCTGATTGTAGCTGCTGTCCAGAGCAGAGTCGGCTGAATAAAATGTTTGCCCTTACTTCAGTTATATCCCTTTAATTCCCCATTCTGACATGTGCTGGACCATGTTTCTAATCACTGCCCTAGTTCATCTTTTATAACCATATTGTCTTTTGATGTATTCCAAAGGTGCTTTAAAATGTTTTTCTAAAACTTCAGTTGCATAATACCCTGGTACAGTACAGAGAACAAAACGATAGCCTACTTTTCAATTTTCTGAAAGTACATGGTATAACTTGTAGACACTATCCCTGTCAAATTTCATGACAGATTTTTCATAAGTGTTTGATTAATGTAGGACATGTTGCATTGCTGGAGTTTCCAGCTATATAAACAGATCATTAAGCTTATTTCAAAATTAGCTCTGCAGTGCCCTTATAAATGAGCAATTGTTGTTAAGTTTCTAATAGAAGAATTGAATTTCCCGTTTTTAAAGGTGGTTGTTTTTTTTCTTTTGGTTGGACAGAAAGTTAAGAGAATTTTATTCCACGTGAGAGATTCACTCCAGGACAGAGGCTGGCTCTTTAGTAGCACAGTAGCTGCCTTTATTTGGACGGTAGATGAACTGGAGTGAGTGTCAGGTTGGCATGGGCATCCCTGTACTTGGCTCTGGCTTTTTTTGAGATGCTGTGAAGTTGTGTTCTTCCGCTAAAAAATCTACCTTTGGGGGTCAAAAGAAATAAGTTGTTCTCTATATAGTCAGAGAAAGAAGACTGCCTGTAAGGTTTCCCTTTCTTCACTCCATATTCTGCTTCTGCAGGGGTAGGTCTCTAACATGGCATGGGATTTCTTCCTTGGGAAGGTGTGCTGGAGCAGCAGGAGTGCTGGGGTAGGGCAGGAGATGGTCAGAGAGTGTCCACCAAGGCTCGGTTTGTTTGTTTGGGCGGGTTGGTGTCTTTCCGTGATTGTTCTTCTGAGCTCTCTTCTTCTGCGGAGCCAAGTGCAGGAAACAAGTTTGTCTTCCAAATGTGAGTAAGGGATGAGTCAGAACGTGCCTGTGGGAGCTGCGTACACTGAGCGCTGAGGAGTGTGGCTACAGGGAATCCATCGGTTGGGGAAAACAGAAACCTTTATTTCCTCCTCTGTGCTGCCTTTGGGATGAGGAGCTGGGGCAGATGTTCACCTTCTTGTCTGAAGAAGTCAACCCCTCTTCCCCTTCTCACTGGCACAGTGAACTGGCTTCCCTCACACAGCTTCATGTCTAGGTGAAAGGAGCTCCTTCCTTGTATCGTAAGGGACGAACACTTGATCACTGAGGTTACAAATATGCCTGGTTCCTTGGACATGGATTCAGACTGGTTCCATCCTGTAGCAGAGAGGGGCAAGCTTGGCGTTTGACCTGTGCCTAAGTCGTGTTTTATCTTCTGTGTTACAAATTGTCTGGCTTGGACTGGAGGGAGGCCGGAGCTGTTGCCACTAAGTCCCTGCCATTGCTGTGGTTGTAGTGCAGACAGGGTGACTCCCCGCATTGATGATAAGTTGCTGGGTTTACAGCTTAACGACGATGGCAGGGAAACTGAGCTCCAGCTAAAGCAGCCATGTTCTCGCAGCTCCCTGTGGCCATGCCAGCCCCTGCAGATCTGGCCTGCTAATTTGAAACAGCAATCTCCATGCGCATATCCGAGCAGCGAGCCAGCTCTTGGCCTTCTAAGCTCAGCTTTTATTTCATAGATGTTTGTGCTTTTGGTTTTCCTCTCTCTGAAAACCAAGGGAATGCTCAGGGTTTGTCTTTATGTGGTTGCTGGCTCTCTTCACCCCATAGCAGAGGCGTGCTCAGCTCACCAGCTTGGACCCAAGGAATTTCTGCACACAGTAGTTTCCATGTGCAGCAGTGCCAGCGGTGCTGCCGTTCAGCATTGCTTTATCATTTCAGTTTCCAGGCCTCTGAAATGCAAAGGGACAGCAGCTTTCATTCTGACCTGTGGGGACTCTTCCTCCAGGCAGCTCCCTGTCACAGTCCTCGGGAGTTGAACAGTCAGATTGCCTCCGTGGTCTTTGAAAACATGCTCTGGAGATTTTGTGAAGGGCTCTGTTACAGGAAAAGTGATTGTAGATTAAATTGTAGGCTTAGATTATAAACTAACTGAAAAAGGCCATACCAAAAAAAAGTCTCATTTTAGAAAAAAAAACAATCTAGTAGCAGCACCAGCATGGCTCGGGGGGCTTTGGTGACTAAGTAATTGTTTTATCCCGTAAATCAGGAAACCCTTGCTTTGCTTAACTGTAATTTGTGTTGTTTTTTATTTTCTTTCTTCTTTGCCAACCTCCCTCTACCCACTTTTGTGTATTCATCTCCAGCCATGAGTTTGACTCTGAACAGATTCCTGACCTAACTAAGGAAACATACGTCCATGACATTCACTCTGTGAGTTCTCTCTGCAAACTGTACTTCCGGGAGCTCCCGAACCCCCTGCTGACATACCACCTCTACGACAAGTTCTCTGTGAGTACAAAGCAACGTCTTCCACTTACCTCACAGCATGACCTGTTATCTGCACATGTACACACCTTCCTTTGCCTTAATTCTGTTTTAGGCTGGTGTTTTTATAGAGGCCCAAAGTGTGTGTCTGTAAAACCACCAGCCTAACACCAATACAGCTCATGCTGCACACCAAATGCCCACCTGCTGTTAACATCCTGCCCCTTCAAAAGGTGGGTGCAACAAGGCCCCAGGTTTGGGAGCCTTTTTCTTGTTGCCCCATTAGGTTTACTCACTTGTGCCTTTGTGTCACCTCCTGCGCCCTATTGATGCCACTCCGGGGGCCCCAGTGAAGGTTATTAGGGTATTAACAGTGCTTGCAAGAATTCCCCTATCTTCTGCCATTCCCTGGTGACTTATCTAACAGGAATGGGATTAGAAGCAAATGCTACTTGGAACTGAATGCCCACTGCAAGGAATCGCGCTGTACAATCAAGCTATGAACTGGCCCAGAGCTTGAATTACTTGCCCTTTGTTGCATTGAGCTGTGTGTCAGTCTGTCCCCAGAGACGGATGCCTCTTGGAAGATTGAGAGGCTCAACAAATTCTGTATCAGCACTAGAGAACAGTGCACTGTCCACTTAGTTCAAGACCCTGTGTCAGGTATCTGGCCTTGTTCGTATCTCAGTCATTTACTGTGCTATTCCAGGATGCTGTCTCCGCTGCTACAGATGACGAACGGTTGGTTAAAATCCATGATGTCATCCAGCAGCTCCCCCCACCTCACTACAGGTTAGTACAGCCTTCAGTCTGTTTATAGCTTGGCATTGCTGGCATTTCAAGAGTGTAATGGTGTGATTCCTCTTAAGATAGCTGCATTGTGCCTGTATATATTAAAATGGTTTATGGCTACATAAAGTTGATTTATATTATAATTAGATCATTACCAGACAAACACCATATACTTTATATCGTCTTATTTGACTTCCTCTGGAAAGTATGTATAGGAAGCAAATACAAGCTCGTTATGGCACAAGTGGCTGATATCATTAAGGAAATGTTCTTACTGAGGGGGCACAATACCCTCTCTAGGAATAGCAGTAAAGACAGTGAAATGTGAACACCAAAAAATTGCTTCAGGACTGTGGTTTAAGTTGTTCAAATGTATTTTGGCTGTAAGCATCCTCCCCCTGCCCCAAATAGCTTTTAGCTGCAGGCCAGTGCTGAATATGTCAATACATAAGGAGCAGCAGCAAGACATACGAGCGTGGTGGGGCAGCTTGGATGATGGATGGCATCGTGTTGTATTCTGGAGTGGTTGCTTGCATTATTGCAAGGCAATGCTTAGTAACGTTTTATCTATTTAATATTTAACTATAATAGCAATAATAGTAACTAGCAAATGCTAACAGTGATCTTTGGGAAATAATAACTATACTGTGTTGATTATTTAAACAATACAAGCTTATTAGAATAGTACATGCTAAATGATATGCATTATATTAAGACACACTAATTAGTATTCATAACTATTTTGTTGTGCACAACAGTTAGTCTTTAATCATCATATTATATATATTAATGTTCATTTAACCAGTATTAGTAACTATTGCAGTGTATGGTAAATGTCTTCATACTACAAAGTATGGTGATTGGTATTAATACCAGAAATAATATTAATGACTATTTAAATGATATTAATAATGACTGCAATTAGCCTGGACCAATGACAATGTATTGATTGGTATAAATAAAATAATACATTACTATTTAAATATTAATAACTTTTGTATGGCATTCTTAAATAAATATAACAGTATATGGTGATTGGTATTGACAACTAATTATAATGCATATCAACCAATATTAAAAGAATTATTATTGTGTATGGTGATTATCATTTGATTATAATGGGACTATATAATTTATGCTATCCATTATTAAATATCAATAACCATTAATCAATATCCATTAATAAATATAAATATTGTACTTAGCTTTGATTATAATGTACGGTCATAGGTAATTAAACAGCATTGACTAACTTATGGGACTTAATACTAAGTATGAGGTCTGGTAATTAATTAGCATTTAAAACTAATTATAATAATAAGGGAGCAGGGCCTTGAAGAAGACTGTATCAAAAACAAAAACTCCTTTGTCAAGTTTTCTGTGGTGCATTCCACCTTTTCCCTGAAACGGCTCTCAGGGGATCCCAGTGCACATCCCTTAGGGATGCCTGTGCCCGGGACAGGCAGCAGCACAGCAACCCAGCCAGCAGCTGTGTGGCTCTCACTCCCCCACTGCTGCTGCACTGCTGGGCTCTGCCTTGGCTCACCTCAGTTCCTCAGGGTTGCTTGAAGAAGGACAGAAAGACACCTTGTTGTTCTGCTCCGTTCCGTGAGAATTTCCATGCGGGTAGGCAGTGTTTGAGGTGCAGCAGGGCTGTGCAGGTTGGTGGAGATGCCTGCTTTGTGTCCACCCAGAAACACCCATCTGAGCTTCACGCCCTTCTTGCCTGAGAAGTTTTGGGCCCCTGCTGCCATATGGTGAAGGGGGCACAGAGAGACGGGTGCCAGCCAGGCTGCCGCTGAGCGCCAGCATCGAGGAGGTGGCAGCAGCGTTCACATTGCCGCCCCCTGCACTGGCTAAAAGGAGTGGAGCTGGGCCCTTCCTCCTCTTCCCCATGTCATGGTAGCAGCAGCGTTTAATCTAAAACACAATCTTTTATTTTTACCTGATCAGAAGTCCTGTGAAGCTTAACCTTGTATCTGCTGTGTACCTCTTATATGTGTATAACAATGCTGGAGGCACTCAATTCCTAAGTAGAATTCAGATAAAATTTGCTGGTTTTCAAAATCCTGGGCTGTGTAAATAAGTAGTCTTCTGTTTACCAGGAGGTTTATATTCAAAGTCCTTTCTTCTAACTCTCAGATGAGCATTGTGCTATGACCCAAATACAGCGTAAGGGCTGTATTTCTGTTTGACAATGCTATAATAAAACCACCAAGAGCTATGAAGCTCTAGGGTGCTCTGCTTCTAGATCCTGCTGTGCTGGTGGCATTTAGCATATTCCCATCCATGTCGGTCTTTGCTGGGTCCAGTCACTTGGCTGAGAACAGGTGCTTGGGCAGTCTTTTCCTTTACTCAGAACAAATCAGGAGTGACTCCTTCTTACCCCACCCCTATGTAATTATTTGCTAAAGACAACTTTACCATCCTTCTTGCCATACACTTCAACTTTTTTTTTTTTGTGAGCACCCAAAGCGAAAGAAGATAATGAACTGGGGTTTGTTTTGTAACTTGCAGCATGGCTTGCTCATTGGTGCTGAACATTTGCCTATCTCTTGTTTTCCAGGACACTGGAGTTCTTAATGAGACACTTAGCTCGTCTAGCTGATTACTGCTCTGTTACAAATATGCACGCTAAGAACTTGGCAATTGTCTGGGCTCCAAACCTCTTAAGGTAACTTTTTTTTTTTTCCCATTCAAATACAAGGCTTATGTAAGTTTTTGTATTTACAAAAATAAAAGATAGATATCAGTTGCCCAGAAAATCATAACTTTCAGCAGCCTAGAAAAAGATTTTCCTTTTTTTCCATCCAATGTGTTCTTCTCCTGTAAAATTTCTAATAGGAAATTATTCTGAGCAGGGGGTTGAGACCAGCTGGCAAGCTTCTGAAAGTGATGTTAATAGCTCTGCTGTTGTCAGTGGAACTGCGTTGACACACTGTGAGAGAATACCCCAGTATTGCTCTCTCTCTCTGCACTGCAGCTCCACTGACCACAGTTCAGCAGTGGCAAGGAATGAGCCTAGTGTGTTCTCACCCCCAGAACTCTTTCTAGATGATAATTTCTCCTCTCCTGGTTAGATGAGACTAGTGTGTCCTTGGTCATCCAGGAAAATGTGTTTAGTGGCATCACTGATTTCCCACTGCAGAAATCACCGGAGTCTAATTTGACAGCTTTTGGCTGCAAAAATTCAGACTTACGGAAATGATCTTGGATAAATGTCTCCTAAAACTTGTTTTGAATGTGCCTAATAGGGTATTTTAAAATTAATGGTGTAATTTAAAAATTGTGCTTTAAAACAAAGACAAAAAAATCACCCTGGCTTCTATTGTATTGATTTCTGGACTGCTTTGCTACCAACCTGAGAAATCCGAGTCAGAGATTCCCCTGTGTGCAGTTAATGAGGGAAAGCTATTTTCTCCTTTATGGCAATTCACCCACAAGCAGTCAAAAGATTTCTTGTTTGAGTTTGCTGTTGTGAATATTGGGGTACTTGCTGGGCAGGACGAGTTGGAGACATTCCCTGCTAGAGGAAAAATGATGCAGAAGACCATGCTGAGCTTTCTACAGTGTCACAGCATTAAACTGCTGCCATACACTGTTTCTAGAAAGAAGTTAAAGGAAAGTTCCCCACTTCGTATATGCAGTGTTTACCTCAATCTGGACCTGCCACGTGCTTACTTTCCTTCTTGACCCATTGTTCCTCTTGCCTGTTTCAGTAGGACTCCAGCCTGAAACCAAAAGCTGGATGTAAATGACTGCAGTCAATATGACCATTCATATAATGCTTTGATGAGATTTATCTCGTAACTGCCCCTAAAGTCCTGTCTGCCCAAGCAGTGTGGCACAGTAGTTCAACATGTGACGAAGCCTTACCAAGGGGATCATATCTTTCACAGTCTTTTGGCTGTTTGCATTTTATTTAATCTTCCTTTTCTTCAGATCAAAGCAGGTCGAGTCTTCCTGCTTCAATGGAACAGCTGCTTTCATGGAGGTGCGAATCCAGTCAATAGTTGTGGAATTCATCTTGAATAATGTGGACATCCTCTTCAGTTCCAAATTCAGCTCAATCATACGAGATGGAGCAGGTGCGTGACTTCCTCTGTTAGCTTTACCTTGATCAAAAACAGTAATAGACGCTTAATGAAAATCTGAGCCTCCTCCAGGACTTTTGAAATATGTTTTTACTATCAGTGAGAGGACAGATTTACAGGGTTATGATATTAGAACCTGGCAAATATGGCCTAGTTTTTGAAATTGCTATCAGTACCTTTCCTAGAAGCCAAGGATGCTCTTCAATCAGCTGATTTAAAGGATCAATCAGCAGATTTAAAGAAAGTTCTTGGTATTCATTAGCATTGACATTAAGAAACAAAAGTCTTGTTCTTAATGTGAAATATTTTGACACCTGCTATCCTGGTTATTTCTTCTGCATAGTCTCTATAGGTTAATTAGTATAGTCTATATAGGTTAATTAGTAGGGCTGTCCAGCTACATGGCAAAGACTGCATTGGCCCTACAACTGTTGCCCAGTTTCCTAATTACATTGCAGATTTGTGGCTTTAGGATGAGGAATGAACTGTGACATGTTTGTGCCCAACCCTGGAGCATCTGAAGCGTCATTTATCCCTGGAGTGTACAAATTTGCTCAAGTAACTGCTAAGACCTTAAGTGTACCTGTTCCATTGGAAACAAATTGAGTTGTACCATTCTGTGTGTTAGAAGAATAAATGAGAGCACAACCTATTACTATTCCAAAGCAGCATTAGGTCTGTTCCATCTGCTTTGATAACCTGCCCTTCCAATTAAATTTGTACAGTCAGTGCAGTTACTTTACCACCAGTACAGGTAGCTGCTGTTCCAGAATGGTTGCTGCTCCCCATTTTTGTACAAGCCCTACCTCTACTTGGCAGCCCAGAAAGTCAACCTGATCTGGTGGAAGGTGTCCCTGCCCATGGCAGGGGGTTGGAATTAGAGGAACTTTAAGGTCCCTTCCAACCCAAACCGTTCTATGATTCTGTGATTCTACTTAGGACAACACAGTTTTTGTAAGTCCAGCTTTTATTCCTACTGGAAGACAATTGTTACGTCAGTAGGATCCAGAGCTTAGCTTGGCTAACAGCCCATAGCAGGCTGAGCTCTGCCAGGGGAAGATGAACATGCTAAGAATCCGAGCCAAATGATTATCCAGGCTTAGAACAGAGCATATAAATTCGGCTAATTGTTTAATGACTTGGGCATTCACATTGTGTACTTTGCCACAAAACTAGGGGGGGAAAGGGTCAGGCTGTTTCACAGCGTACCAGCTATGCTCAGGAATACTGTGCCACAGCAAGGGAGTAACTAAAAAAAAAAAAAGAAAATATCTGGGAATAAAAATAAATAAATAAATAAATAAAAATAATAAAAAAATAAAAAAAATATCTGGGAATAACTAAAAACAAACTTTGTAAGAAGAAAGCTGTCACTATCGTTATGGAGTTCAGCATGCAGATGAAGCTTCATTAAAGTATGTCAACACTGAAGGTTTCTAACCTGCTTGCTTCCCTGCCCATCCCCATTCTTGTTTTGTTTTTTGTTTGCTTAAATACGGTAAGCTGCTCTCAATTAAAAGTATTTCCTTTCTCATAAACATACCTCTGACAAAATGGTTATTTTGACCACATCTTTCAGGGGCTAGAACAACAAGATCTTAGAAAAACACAACAGTTCCCCCAGAACTTTGATGTCTGTACTGCTGTTTTCTGATTCCCCCTCTTGTCCCTGGTTTTCCCTTTCAGGGCACAGTTCTTTATCACGGCCCAAGTCTCTGCTGGTGTCCTCTCCTTCCACAAAGCTGCTCACACTGAAGGAGGCACAGGCACGGACACAAACCCAGACCAACTCTCCCGTCGTGGCAAACAGCAGATACGTTGAAGTGGAAGAAGGCCCAGCAGCTCTACAGGGGAAATTCCACACGGTCATAGACTTTCCATCTGAAAGGTAAAGAGGAGTTTCCTTTCCAGCATGTGTCATAACTGATTTATTTTGATTACATCAAAAACTTGTTGAAACTGACTTATAGTAATCACGCATAAAGTATTGTAGCCAATTTTCCACCCGCTTTGGACTTCATGAGGATTCAACTAACATACAAATGTCTGATGGGCTTAGGTTAGCCCTGCAACTTCTGTGCCATTTCTTACTTTTCACAGGGCTATCACTAAATGTAAGAGCCATACTGATGCATATCCATGCCCGTACTCGCCACAGACACAGAAATGTGAACAGGGTGAATACCTAGAAACACCGGGGTTTTCCATATTTCAGGACCACATGCCTGAAACAAACTTTGGTTGTCCTCAAAGTGGAGTTGTTGGACAGACTTGATGGTGCTAGAAATTAAACATGGCAGTGGGAGGAGGCAAGCATGATTTTACAGCATAAAAGAGGCTCTTTAATACCTTTTGTGACTACACAGTTCCTCAGAGAACAGCTATACCAACCAGCTAAATAAAAAACATTCCTTAGATGCCATGTTGTACAAGTATGGAGCCTTTGCTCACCTGCATTGCATCTGCTTTGCATAGTTTGGTGGAATTTACCCAGCACCCAAACTTTAGGGCTGAGCTATAAAAATGAAAACATCCTCAACCATTTAAAAGAGACCACGTTTCTAAGCTGTCTTTCAGCAGAAACAAGGTATTGTTAATAACAAACAACTGTTAGCAAGAGCCAAATGCAATTCCCCATCACCCTGACATACACGATTTGCTCTGTTCTCACTTCAGAAAAAGACCACCCAATAAGATGAAGAAATCGCCAGTTGGCAGTTGGCGTTCTTTCTTCAACTTGGGAAAATCGTCCTCCGTGTCCAAACGCAAACTACAGCGCAATCCCAGTGAGCCCTCAGAAATGAAAGCCACAGCCCGTGCAGGTAAGGTTGTAAATCCATTCTTCAGAAAACAAGATTTTTCGGCAATGCAGAATTCATGTTTACAGTGTGCTTTTATCTCCTTCTAGTGTTCAAGCCATGCATAACATCCTGAGTTAACTGCTGTCTTTCCTAAAGGGATCTCGCATTAGCTCATGAATTTGACACACTAGAGCACACCCCTTAAATGTGTTTATCAGAATAGCTTTTGAAGGACATTATATGGGCACCACTATAAAAAGTCTCAGAATATTTCCTTCTGACACTCATATCATGAAATAAGAATACATTTCTGTCTCCATTTGCTATTCTCGGATGATACATTTAAACTAGGCTTAAAGGCACGTTACCACAGATGTATTCTCCCAGAAAGCGAAAGAAGACATCCAACAACTTTTCGTACCCTCCTCTGTGTAGTCTCTGACTTCTCAACCCTTATATATATAATTTTCTGTCTCTTTAAAAATAGCAACTATATATTTTTGCAGTGAAACATACCACAAATTCCTAAATATGGACCAGTGAGGACTTCTGTCCCATCTTTTCTCTGGTACCATTTTCAAATTATAACCTTCAGTCTTAAGGATAATAAACACATTATATGACTGTCTTCCTGGAGCATTTTAGTTGTACTTGCTTAGTGCTTGTAAAACCAGCTGTGTAAATGTTACTTTCTTCCCCATTCTAAGGGATTTGCTGTCAGGAACCAACCAGCTACCACAGGTACATCCAGACAGTCTGTAGTGGCATGACATGCATGGGAGGCAGCAGTTTTCCAACCTGTCACCTGCAGTAGGTTAATTTGCATAGGTTACTCTTCACCAGTCTGTAAAATGAGTGTCAAAAATCAACCCAGTCTTTGTAATCGCTTCTTGCCCAGTAGTATGCAATCATTGGCTGAAAGGAACCTCTGTAGGTCATCCAGGCCAATCTCCCACACAAAACAGGACTACTTCTATCTTAGACAGTAAAACGTATTAACACTCAACCAGGGTAAAGGCTTTCTTTAAGGACTTCGGAATAAAAAGAAAACAGAAAAAAAATAAAAGCACAACTGTTACTTTAAAAACAGCGGTACTGATGCTAGAAGCCCATTCAGCTTCTTCCTGCCAACACTACGTAACCAAATGTAAGCCATGTTTGTAATTCAACTTTTCCCTGTCTTGGTTGCATTTTCATAGGTGGACGAGGAGACAGCGGAACTCTTCGCTCAGCTAAAAGCGAAGAATCACTTACCTCTCTGCATGCTGTTGATGGTAAGACAAAACTGTACCTTCACTTTCAATGTGTGTGGATTAAAAAAAAAAAAAAAAAAAAGGCAATAGGATATTACTGACTGCAGATATTCAATAGGGCAGATCCTCCTCCTCCCCTCCCTCCCCCTCTCCAGCAAAAGCTGGACTTACTAATTAATGGAGCAGCTTATCGCTCTGTGTTGGGCAGTATTATCATCTGAGAAATGCTCTTCAAATCTTTTTCCTTCGAAGGTAAAAAAGCAAAGCTCTTGCTATTGTATAGCTGGCATTACTTACCTTTCATTCCTCACCATCTCCTTTCTATTCTAAGGTGGAAAAGACACCATCAGGAAGGAAAATGCTTTCTGAGGGAGGCCTACAGCACACTTAACCTAGTTTTGCTTTTGCAAACAGCGTAGTTTCATACCAAATCGGACCTGACAACTGCTTTAAAAGAGTTTGAGCACATTTAATTAACAATTACCACTAACTACATTATTTTTCTGTTTAGGGTTTGCCACACGAGCATCTTGCACATTGCTTTAAAACAACGTTAAAAACAACACCAAGCCATTGTCTCCTGGACAGTATTTTTTTTTTTTTACACTAACTCCTGTGTATCTACTCATTCCTAGGTGAAACTAAACTACTTCGACCCAGAAGACCTAGATCCAGTAGTGATGCATTGTCTGCTTCTTTCAATGGCGAGCTCTTAGGAAACATGAATCGCTGCAATTCTTATGACAACCTTCCACATCAAAACAGCGATGGGAATGAGGGGATCATCCGTGTTCCTGCCCTTATTTCTCCTCGCTCTTCTGAAGACGTTGACCTGAGCCCACCAGATATTGGAGTTGCCAGCCTGGATTTCGACCCGATGTCTTTTCAGTGCAGCCCACCCCAGGCAGAGTCTGAGTGCCTGGAGACCAGTACCTCCCTGATTGAGTCAGTCGACATAAATAAGGAGAAGCCGAGCCTATTGAAGAAGGATGTAGAATCAGGCAGCCAGTCCCACACACCAGGCAGCGCCACAAGCTCTGAGCCAGTCTCTCCTTTCCAAGAGAAGATGAATCCAACCTTTACTATGGATCAAAGCCCAACTGAAGAGAAGGCCTGCAAACCCCATGTCTTCTCACCCAAGACGGAGCAAAAGCCCATCAAATCTCCACCACCGACTACATCAGAACCTGTCTCCTCTGCACTGCCCAGCCGCATGTCAGAACCAACTGGAGGAGTGACCATCATGACCAGAAGCTCTTCTGCTTCCAACTGGAGCAAAGAGATCGACCTCACTGAAATGACAAACAAGTCCCCAACCGAGATGTCCTTGCCCCTGGAGAGCAATGAAACAGGAGCAGGGGAAGGAGCCCAACAAGAGCTTCAGCATGCCCAGCCAGCGGCTGCTGGCAAACCAGAGTCCCCAGAAGAAGGGGAGAGACCAATGTCAAGCAGTCAGAATAAGAGTGTACCCACTGGAAACACACAGCCAGGTACAGTGCATTTTCCTCCATTCTTTCTTTAAGTTCCAAAGGGGACCTGCTCTCAAAAAAGTCCTTCTCTGCGTGCCTTTTAGGAGAGGGGATTGCCCATCAGTTCTGATCACAAGTGTTCTTGCAGGGCTGTGCAAATCAGTAAGGTCTTAACCTCTGTCTTCTCCCTACATCACACAAATCTCGGATATTTTTTCATAAGACTTTGTATACCACTTTTTTTTCCCATCATGCCATACATGAAAATCTATAGCATGTACTTCAAATCATTTCAGCCGATAGACCATCTAAACTTCTTTTTTAAATTTTTAAATCTGCCAACACTTGAAGAAGGGACCTTCTTGCCCAAAACCTTATGATCAAAATTGTGTAAGGGTGTCTCATTCTCTGCTACCTACTTCCTACCTCTCTAGAAATGCAAGAGGAGCCTTTAGACAATTTCTTGTGTTTTTTTTCCTTTTTGTGATGAACTGCTGTGCTATTGAGCAGCGTTTGCATGTAAGACTGAAGATACAGTATTTCGCACCAGAAGGAATTGCCACTGTGAAAGTGTGGAAAGCATCTATTTTTTTATAGTAGTCATTAAGGTTAGGTCACTCTCCTTATTGGGTAACATAAAATCACTCTCTCTCTCAATTTTCCCCCAATTAGGAGCCGTTGCCCTCGACTCCCCCCAGGATCCTGTTCCTGTCAGTTCCGTGTCTCTTATCCCTCCTCCTCCTCCAAAAAATGCAGCGCGCATGCTAGCCCTAGTGTTAGCTGAGTCCGCACAGCAAGCGTCTGCTCAGTCTCAGAAAAAGCCAGGAGATACTCATTCTGAAAGCACAAATTATGGCGAGACCGAAGCTGGTACAGCTCTAGAAAAGCTCCATGTCTCTGCTGGTGCTCCAGACAAGCTCCACCTGTATACCAGTCTGCCTGAGAACCGCCTTCACTTCCAGCCTGGTGCTCCAGTAGAGAAGGATTTTCAAGGTAGCAGCACAGCCGGGAAGCAGAACCACCTGTCTGGCGCACCTGGAGCCCGAGACCCCCCGCCTGTCCGCAGTGGCATGCCTGGGGACACGCCCGCTAGCCGAGATGAAGAACAAGAGCAGTCCAGCTTCCATCCTCGTAAATCTGGAGACAAAGATCACTTCCCGTCCCACGCTGGGGACAAGGAGCACCACACCCTGGGTGCACTGCCTGACCTGGAGCCTCCCACACCTGACATGCCAGTAGATAAGCCCCAACTCCGTGCATGCATGCCCGGGGACAAGCACCTCGCGCCCGCCTGCACAGCCGACGACAAACTTCAGACACCTCCTGTTGTGACAGCCGGGGAGAAAAGCACCCTGGCTTCAGTGCCGTATCTGACAACCATCCAGACAACTGCAACCGAGCCTAGCCACGGACCAGCGAGCCAACATGCCACTGGCCCAGCCTCAACTCAGACAGACAGCATTGTTACAGCGACTCAGCGCATGCTCGCAGCCATCCAGCCCGCTATGTCGCAGAGACAAGATCACCAATCAGCAATGGGACAAGTGCCAGCCGCCTCTGCAAAAGCAACCACTGGTTCCAGCCAGGTACGTGCACGTATCTGCAAGTGCCGTGTGTGTGCACAGCTGCTCTGTGTTTGTAGGGGACTGAGCTCAGGGAGAATTGGTCCAAATCTGAGTGGCAAGAGGCAGGGGGTTCCTCACGGGTTACTTACTGGGAATTGAATGTGTAGGACAGAGGCACAGCCTTACAGGAATGCAGCGCAGTATTTCTTAAGTGAATACATGGGAACATAGCAGTGTATCTACTCATAAGTTTAAGGAAAAAAAGAGTATTTTGTGGGGTGACTGATCCAGGGAATGGTGGCTCAGAAGTGCTCAGATGCAAGTAACTGACAATGTCCTCTTCCGGCAGCCTTTAATAAAGCAGGTCAGATTCCTGGTGAGGGGGTTAGTCATAGAAGTGTGCATTCAGAAATCCAAGCTATCTGCTGCCCATGAAATACGAACACCTGCAGCTTGCTGGCTGTCTTAGCCACTCCACTGTAATATGGAAGGGATTTCAGCTGTATGACACTACTTGAGCTGCTAAGTCCTACACACAGGTGTATTTCCGTTAACATAAGTACATTAACAAGTAGACCACCTAAGAAAATGCTTTGGCCACTGTATAAAGGCCATAAAGTAGAGACAGCTACTTCCTCCCCCTTCAGCAGTATGACTTTTGCAATAAGAGCACTTACAGGCTCCTCGGCTGCCATTTGTGGCAGGTCCTGGAAGCCACCTGCCATCCCCCAGAGGCAGCATGCTGCCCTTGCTGTGAAAGGGAACATACACATCTTTTCCTTTGACAGTGAGCAATGCTGGCTCTCCACAGCAAACGAAAGTCAGGTGTTGTCGACAGAAGGAAGACACAGACGCTCAATATGAGTGATCAGTGAACTTCAACTTTAATGGATAGCTCAGTCACCTTTTATCTAGTTCGAACATAATCAACTCATACATATTGCAAAAACTAAGTTCAGGATTGGCTAACATTTCCCGCTCTTTTCAGGTAGTTCCTCCTTCTTTTAGCCACCGTCCCGCCTTAGGGACTTTCCCCATGGCTCAAGGGCATCGTGTCCTTGAGCCTGATTGGCTCTCAGCCAGCTGCGTATGTGCCCAGACTCATGTGAGTTGAGTACGGTACTTTACTAGCCCATTGCCTCTTAACTGCCCAACATCCATGTGTCCTATTTCACTTAACCATTCCTCCACAATTCCCCCGTTTTTATTTTGCTTAGTTAGGCAGTTAAAGATTATACGTGCAGCAACTATAATCAATGTAAGTAGAAAGAACTAACAAAACCCATCCACCCATGTTCCCAAAAACAGATTTAAGCCAACTTTCAAACCAACTATCTTGTACTACAATTTTTTGCGTATGATCCCTTAACCATTTCAACTGGTCGTGAATTGCCCAAGTGATCCACATATTGGTTTTAGGATCGATTTTGCTTAGGATGGCACTATTACGTCCAACCGTCATTGTCAAAGATAACGCAACCAGAATCCCTTGCACCGTTAGATCAGCCATGGTTGCTGTTATTCGTACTTGATGACTTTTCTTCAATGGCTGGTTTAACACATCGACTAGGTACCCAGGTTGGACCTGTAGGGGAAGGGATACACACATAACCTCGCCCCATATAAATCACGTCAGCAGGCCCCAACCATTGTCCCGTTTTCATATCTCAGTACAGTACTCTCATAATGCATTTATTTTCATTTTCAGACTTAATGTAATGACCTGCAGCGGATGGTTCCTCATGATCTTCAAATATACACAAATTGTTAAGAACAAATAAAGTTTTATTCACTCTCTCTCTAACATCTGTAATGTCTTTAAACTTTTCCAAGTACTGCTTAACTGTTCCATTAGCCCTTTCTACTATAGCTTGACCAGTTGGTGAATGTGGAATACCAGTTATATGCTTAATGTCCCACAGTTCCATAAATCGCTTAAGTGGCCCACTACCATAGGCTGGACCATTATCAGTCTTTATAGTTTGTGGTACTCCCATTACTGCAAAACAACTGGCAAGATGACGTCGTACATCCCAAACTTTTTCCCCAGGCTGCGGTGTAGCCCAGAGTAGTGCAGCTTGTAACTCTTCAGAGTTTTGTGTATACCATTCCAAATCGCCTGGCTTCATGGGTAACCAGATCATATTTGGAGGAACCCCATCCACCTGCAATGTTCGATTCCTCCCCTTCTTTACTAATTCTGCTAATGTTGCAATTTTTTCTTGAATTGTTTGTCGAGGTTGTAATGGAGGAGCTATCCATTCTAATACCACAGTTTCTCCTCCCTTCTCCCCCGTTTTTATTTGTTGCTGTGTTGTCGTGGTTTAACCCGGCTGGCAGCTAAACACCACGCAGCCGTTCGCTCACCCTCCCCCCTCCCTCTCTGGGACGGGGGAGAGAAATGGAAAGTGAAGCCCGTGAGTTGAGATAAAGACAGTTTAATAAGACAGGAAAATAATAATAATAATAATACAATGATGATAATAGTACTACTACTAATAATATGTACAAACAAGTGATGCACAATGCAATTGCTCACCACCCGCTGACCGATGCCCAGCTTAACCCCGAGCAGTCCGGCAGCCTCCCCCTGGCTAGCCACCCCTATATATTGTTTAGCATGCCGTCAGATGGTATGGAATACCCCTTTGGCTAGTTCGGGTCACCTGTCCTGGGTCTGTCCCCTCCCAGCTCTTACTGCACCCCCAGCCTGCCTGTTGG
The DNA here is from genome assembly GCF_965140915.1 of Aythya marila. Lineage (NCBI taxonomy): Eukaryota > Metazoa > Chordata > Aves > Anseriformes > Anatidae > Aythya > Aythya marila. The sequence continues at coordinate 6,208,941 of NC_139064.1, forward strand.
CAGGACAGAGCAAAAGGCTGAGATGTCCTTGGCTTGGTATAAGCACTGCTCTGCAACAATTAAAACATCGGGGTGTTATCATCATCCTAAGCCAAAACACAGCATTCCACCAGCTACTAGGAAGAAAATTAATTCTGTTCTAACTGAAACCAAGACATGTGTTATGGAATACAGTCCATTCAAATCTTTGATCCGGACCTTCACGATTTATTGCCGGGAGAGTAAAGGCAAACCTCTGTCATTTTTATGGATCATAGCAGGATTAGGTAGACCAGGTTGCAGTGCTCCCATGGCACACATTTTGACAGTCTTAGGTGCCCTTGTTGACACTGCTCTTGTACTAGGACTTTCCCGTTTTAGCGGCCACTGCTCAACCCACATAGGTTCATCAGTTTTCCATTTTAGTGGGATTGGGAAAGTCCAATCAATGGCCATACCTATAAATGGTGATCTGACGTAAGAACCATTCCCATCTGAGCAAGAATGTCTCTCCCTGTCAGTGCTTGTACTCCATCTGGCAACGGTGAGACAGATACACTGCATTTTACAACTTTGTCACCTATTGTCCATTGCAGTACTGGTGATCGATGAGCAATAGTCATACCTCCTACTGCTGCTACAGTGGCACTGGATTCGAATGTATGCCAATGCGGTGGCCAAGTTTGCGCACTGATTATTGTCACATCTGCGCCAGTGTCTGTAGTGGGTTTACGTGGCAAGGTTTTGGTAGCAGGGGGCCATAGGGGTGGTTTCTGTGAGAAAGATCTAGAAGCTGCCCCATGTTTGGGAAGGGCCCCATTGTTTTCCAGAGCTGAGCCAATAAGCGATGTTGTTTTGCGCCTCTGTGAGAGCATATTTAAGACGGAAAAAAACGCTGCGCCACACAGCAGCCGGGAGAGTCACGGGAGTGAGTGAGAAACAGCCTGCAGGTGCCAAGGTCAGTTTAGAAGGAGGGGGAGAGGCGCCGGAGCAGAAGTCCCCTGCGGCCTGTGGTGAGGACCATGGTGAAGCAGGATGTCCTCCTGCAGCCCATGGAGTACCACGGTGGAGCAGGGTTCCACGCTGCAGCCCGTGGAGGAGCCCACGGTGGAGCAGGTGGCCCTGCACCGACGGAGGCTGCCGCCTGTGGAAGACCCCTGCCAGAGCAGATTTCAGGCCAGACCTGTAGCCCGCGGAGAGGAGCCCACGCAGGAGCAGGTGATCTGGCAGGAGCTGCTGCCCGTAGGGGAGCCAGGTTGGAGCAGTTTTCTCCTGAGGGATGGACCCCGTGGTACAGACCCATATCTGGAGCAGTTCTGGAAGAGCTGCTGCCTGTGGGAAGCCCACGCCGGATCAGTCCATCAAGGACTGCATCCTGTGGGTGGGACCCCACAGCACAGGGGACGAGAGTGACCGAGAAGGAGAGGCAGAGAAGAAGTGCTGTAGACTGACCATAACCCCCATTCCCCCGTTCCCCTGCGCCACTCGGGGGGAGGAGGTGGAAAAGGGTGGATGGGGGGGAAGGTGCTTTTGTTTTTTTTTTTTTTCCTTTGTTTCTCATTTCTCTCGCTTGCTAGTAATAGGCAATAAATCTTACTATCTCCTTCTGCCGAGTCTGTTTTGCACGTTACAATAATTATTGCGTGATTTTCTCATCCTTATCTCAACCCTTGAGCCCCTTTTCACATATTTTCTCCCCATTCCTCTTTGAGGAGGGGGAGTGAGAGAGCGGCTGTGGTGGAGCTCGACTGCCCACTCGAGCGGAACCACGACAGTGTCCAACAATGCCTCAATTTGCAGTTTCTCATCCTTTAAACATACTGTGATTTTCTGTCATGGTCTCTGCTGCATGCCAAGCGTTAATAACGCTACTTTTCCTGTGGAGCCAAATGCTCCGAGTCCTTGGTCCTTATTGACCATCGGTGGTACATGCATTGGAGGAAACATTGCAGAAACCATAATCTGTATTTCCCCAAAATAGTCTTTAGAAGTCCAACCAATATTTGTAATCCATTCAAGGTAGCAGACGATCTTCCGATCAATAAAGCTCCCACAGGATCACCATTAATAGTAACTGGTCCCATAACTCCTGTCTTTACCCTGGTGGGTTTGGAGTGCAATAGCATTACATCTACTGCTGTTGCCAAGTCCAAGCCGAGGCTCTCTCTGGTGGCTGGTCGGAGGTAAAGGGCGCGGGGCGGTCCTTCCCGCTGCTCCGGCCGTTTCCCGATGCACCATGTCGACAGGTCGCTGTGTTATGCGTATTGGATTGGCAGTTCTGACACCACACTGATTTCGTTTTGCACCCTTGTCTCATATGTCCCGTGATCCCACAGCGAAAACAATGCGGTCGCGGTGAAGACCCTCGGCCAGTAGGACGGCCTCCGGGCGTTTGCAAAGGAGCAAGGGCAGCGAGTGCTTGATTCTGCGTTTGCTGCGCAGTCTCTCTTAATACCTGTGCCTGTTCTTTCATACTATAGTGAAAGCTCCTCCTCTGCTACAGAGGACATTGTCACAGGCACCTCCGAATTTCCCGAGACCCCCTGTGTAATAGTAAAAGTTCTAACGGAAGGTGGCAACGGGCAATCTGTTCCTTCCATATTTATTTGCTGTGGATTAACATTATTAACCCTGATGGTCCTAACCGCTCTGTTGCAGCAGCTGCAACTCTTTGTTCAGCTCCATGCATGGCCAATGCATTAGACACTGCTCTCCATGGCTTCATTAAATTTTCTTCAGCAGACCCAACATCACTAATAACATCATCAAACAATTTATCTCCAAATTTACACCACTCTGTTTGTTCAAAAAAACTGTATCAGGATTTGTAAAACAACCCTTAGCTACCCCATATGCTAACAACCCTGGCAAATCTTTTTCTACAATCTATATTTAAAATGCTCCGCTTTTATAAAAAGCATCTGAGCAAATAATACGCTGCTTGTCTCTCATACCTTTATATATACAGTTGCAGCCTTTGCAAAGACCTCGGCGGCGCTTTTCTGGCGGGACCCTTTATAGGCTCATCCTGGGTGCGGGGACTCCCTTCCACCTTCTGAGCTGCGGGTGCGGGGATTCCTGTCCCTTTCACCTTTCAGACCTCGGTGACGCGTGACCTGCGGGATCCTCTCCCGGGTGCGGGGACTCCACGTCCCTTTCACCTTCCCGACACGGGTGCGGGGATTCTTGTCCCTTCCACCTCCTGGGCTGCATTGCAGGACCGGCTTTCCCTTAGTCCGCCCAACCGTGGCCCAGGATCACTGCCAGCATCGTCCAAATCTCGTTCAGACCGGTCCCTGTTCGGGTGCCAATTTGTTGTTGACGGAAGGAAGACCAAAACCTCACCCCTAGATATGGGGAAAGCGGACTTCAGGCTGCTCAGGGAACTAGTCAGCAAGGTCCCCTGGGAAACTGCTCTTGAAGGCCTCGATGTCCACCAGTGCTGGTCATTCTTTAAGCGATGCCTCCTAGAAGCACAAGATCAGGCAATTCCAAAATATCGCAAGTCAGGTAGGCGGGGCACGAGGCCGGCGTGGCTGACCAGGAACGTTCTAATGGAGATTAGGCGGAAACAGAGGGTGTTTCGCTACTGGAAGGAGGGCCAGGCGTCATGGAAAGAATACAGGGATGCTGTTCGTGTTTGTAGGGAGAAAATTCGTGTGGCCAAAGCACACCTAGAGTTGAAGCTGGCTGTGTCTGTGAGAGAAAATAAAAAGGGTTTTTTTAGATATGTGAATGGAAAAAGGAGAACTAAAGAATACATAGGGCCGCTCCTTGACAGGGAAGGTCTCCTCACAGACAATGACATAGGCAAAGCAGAGACGCTTAACGCCTTCTTTGCCTCTGTCTTCAATGCCGATGATGGGCTTCGGGACCCAGGGTGCCCTGAGCTGGAGGACCGGGACGGTGGGGACGACAAACTCCCGACCGACCCTGAACGTGTGTGGGATTTGCTACTCCACCTGGATCCCTACAAGTCCATGGGTCCGGATGGGATTCATCCCCGGGTGTTGAAAGAGCTGGCGGACGTCATCGCGGAACCTCTCTCAATTATTTTTCAACGATCCTGGGAATTTGGAGAGGTCCCGGTAGACTGGAAGCTGGCAAATGTTGTGCCGATTTTCAAGAAGGGTCAGAAAGAAGACCCTAGCAATTACAGGCCTGTCAGTCTCACGTCAGTGCCTGGTAAAATCATGGAGAAGATGGTTCTCAAACTTATTGAGGCGCACCTGAGGGACAAAGCAGTCATTGGTCCCAGCCAGCATGGGTTTGTGAAGGGTAGGTCCTGCCTAACTAACCTGATTTCCTTTTATGATAAGATCACCCGTATGGTGGACCAAGGGAAACCAGCTGATGTGATTTTTTTGGACTTCAGCAAGGCTTTTGACACGGTTTCCCATAGGATCCTACTGGACAAAATGTCCACCATACAGCTAAATAAAAACATCATACGATGGGTGAGCAATTGGCTAACGGGCAGGGCCCAAAGGGTTATGGTAAATGGGGCTGCGTCAGGCTGGCGGGCGGTCACCAGTGGGGTCCCTCAAGGCTCCATTTTAGGGCCGGTACTTTTCAATATTTTTATAAATGATCTGGATGTAGGAATAGAGGGTATTTTGAGCAAGTTTGCTGATGACACCAAACTTGGAGGAGTTGTGGACTCGAATGAGGGCGTAAAGGCCTTGCAGAGGGATCTGGATAGGTTGGAGAGCTGGGCGATCACCAACCACATGAAGTTCAATAAGAGCAAGTGCCGGGTCCTGCACCTGGGACGGGGAAACCCTGGCTGCACGTACAGACTGGGCGATGAGACGCTGGAGAGCAGCCTAGAAGAGAGGGATCTGGGGGTCGTGGTTGACAGCAAGTTGAATATGAGCCAGCAGTGTGCCCTGGCAGCCAGGAGCACAACCGTGTCCTGGGGTGCATCAAGCACGGCATCGCTAGTAGGTCAAGGGAGGTGATTGTCCCGCTCTACTCTGCGCTGGTGCGGCCTCACCTCGAGTACTGTGTGCAGTTCTGGGCACCACAGTATAAAAAGGACATGAAACTGTTGGAGAGTGTCCAGAGGAGGGCTACGAAGATGGTGAAAGGCCTGGAGGGGAAGACGTATGAAGAACGGCTGAGGTCACTGGGCCTGTTCAGCCTGGAGAAGAGGAGGCTGAGGGGAGACCTCATCACAGTCTACAACTTCCTCGTAAGGGGGTGTCGAGAGGCAGGAGACCTTTTCTCCATTAACACCAGTGACAGGACCCGCGGGAACGGGGTTAAGCTGAGGCAGGGGAAATTTAGGCTTGATGTCAGGAGGGAGTTCTTCACAGAGAGGGTGGTTGCACACTGGAACAGGCTCCCCAGGGAAGTGGTCACTGCACCAAGCCTGTCTGAATTTAAGAAGCGATTGGACTGTGCACTTAGTCACAGGGTCTGAACTTTTGGGTAGACCTGTGAGGTGTCAAGAGTTGGACTTGATGATCCTTGAGGGTCCCTTCCAACTCAGGATATTCTATGATTCTAAGACACAGACGCTCAATATGAGTGTACAGTGAACTTCAACTTTAATGGATAGCTCAGTCGCCTTTTATCTAGTTCGAACATAATCAACTCATACATATTGCAAAAACTAAGTTCAGGATTGGCTAACATTTCCCACTCTTTTCAGGTAGTTCCTCCTTCTTTTAGCCACCGTCCCGCCTTAGGGACTTTCCCCGTGGCCCAAGGGCATCGTGTCCTTGAGCCTGATTGGCTCTCAGCCAGCTGCGTACAGTGCCCAGACTCATGTGAGTTGAGTACAGTACTTTACTAGCCCATTGCCTCCTAACTGCCCAACATCCACGTGTCCTATTTCACTTAACCATTCCTCCACAGTCAGGCACAAAATAACTGACACTGTACTAATCCATACAAGCATCTGTGATAGCGTAAGTACAGAATGGGGGAAGGATGCTTGCCTCTAACTTCTACTGGTCTCTTCCTTATAGGTTTGGGGTGCAACTGCACCAGAAAAGCTACCTGATCCTGCTCCTGTTTTTGCCTCAGAAAATAGTTCTACTACACGCTGCTCATCTTCTGTGCCCGCAGGGCACCAGAGCCATGTGGAAAAGCCTCGGGAGAGTACAAGGGCTCCCCCGCTGCACCTGCGTTCCGAATCCGTCCCTACTCATTCATCCTACAGCTTTACACCTCCTGTCCCACCTGTGAGAACACTGGAGAGCAAAATTGCTGCTGCCATGCACTCAAACAATACGGATGCTATCAACAACTCCAACTATCATGCCTTCCTGGCTTCCTCCATGCTGGCCTCCTTTGTGGAGGAAGCCCTGCTGCCGCCGCCAGCGCCGCCACCGCCACCGCCCCCCAAGCACGCTTCTCTGCAGTCCATCTACGTGCCGCATCCCAAGCCGGAGAGCATCCCAGAGCCCTCTGGACCAGACAACTACCTGCACCACAAGCTGACCTCCAGCCACACGTACAGGCCTGAGAGTGTTCCTCCTCACATCTCCTACCACACCAAACCTGACCAGCACCAAGCCTATCCTCCTCGCTCTGAGACACCAACTTCTGCAAGCACTCGCTACAACACCTACACAAACCAAGGAAAAAGCACCTCAACTGTCCACTCCAAGCCTCGCAGCCGGATGGAGTTTGTGTCCTCTGTGAGCCCAATGGGTCTGCGTAACACCAGCTACGGTGAGGACGCCCCACCCTACCCCACCATCCGTCGGGTTCAGTCGCTGCATGTCCCCACCCCGGCTGCCGCTGCTATCCGCTCCGTTCCCATTTCGCGCACCGAGGTGCCTCCAGACGACGAGCCCGTGTATTGCACACGGCCTCTCTACCAGTACAAGCCATATCAACCCCACTCTGACTACCACGTAACTCAGCTGCAGCCTTACTTTGAGAACGGACGAGTCCATTACCGCTACAGTCCTTATTCCAGCTCTTCCGGATCTTCTTATTACACTACTGACGATGGGAACTTCTACGACCTGGACCCCTACAATACCGTACGGGCCAAGCCCTTCCACCCCATGCCCAGCCGAGAGTTTGCCTCCTGCGCCTCGCGGCTGCAAAGCAAAGGTCTGTACCGCAACCCTGGTTTGTCCGCCTACCCGCAGGGTGGCCTCATTGGCCACCTGGCTGGCAAAGAGCACAGCTTTATTAGCAGAGACGTGCCTCCTGCCCCAGACATCAAGCACACGTACATGTCGTGGGACCTCGAGGACATGGAGAAGTACCGCATGCAGTCAATTCGCCGAGAGAGCCGCACACGCCAAAAAATGAAAGGGCCGGTGATGTCCCAGTATGACAACGTGACCCCGCTGCTGCCGGATGATCTGGGAGAACTGGATGTCATTCATCTGCGCAGTAAATCTGATCCTGGGAAAACTGGGCTCCTCACCGTGGCAGAAGGTAAGGAGGGGAGGTACCCAGCCAAAGCAGCTACACCCGAGGGAGATGAACGCTACTACATGCAGCACCCTGAACCAGAACTGGACAGAGCCCACTACCACGGGGCCTATGGGAACGGCCCTTTGGAGAAGCCATCCCTGCCCCAGAAGCAGAGCAGCATCCGGAGCAGGAAGCTGCACGAGCCTGGATGCAGCACAAACGAACACGGGACGCACTTCCAGCAGGAGGGAAGCCATAGGCAGCCTTCCGAATCCAAAAATGGACCCCCTTATTGTGACTACAGGCCTAAAGGCGGCCCAGAGCCTTCCGAGCCCGTCGGTTACCAGCACTCTGGCGGGAAGTACATGACGATGAACCACGATACCCTGAGACTGAACCACAAGGAAGTGAAGTTAGCGGATGACAGACAAGATTTAGAAAGACCTCGAGCCAAACCGACCATGTCCATGGAGAAACAGACCAGAGACAACTATAAGGAAGAGGAGCACGCTGCCTCACCCATTGCACCACCACCCAAGCCTGAACGGAGCCACAGCCTCAGGATGCAGCACCCTGAATCCATGGAGAAGGATTCTGCCTTCCTCTACCCGTACCAAACCCTCGGAAAACGCCAAAGCACTATGACTGTGATGTCCCACTACGACAATTTGGAGGATTACCATACCATGCCTCAGCACCAAAGAGGGAGCTACGTTGGAGGAGGGGGGTTCATGCCCCCCACTTTTACCCACATGCACAGCAGGACATACGCCACCGCCCTTGGCCAGGGGGCCTTCCTCCCAACGGAGCTGTGTTTGCAGAGGCCCGAAACAGAAGTCCATGTCGAGTGAGCTGATATGAGGCGAAGAAGGAATAGAGTGTAAGCAGCCTCTGCTGGACAGTGGACTGTTTTATTTTTTCAGTGATAGAAAAAAAAATAAATAAATGTTGCCCCAATGAGCAAAGCAAAACTCCTTCAACCCCCCCTCCTCTCCCACCAGCCCACCACTCACTGTTTTTATGTAGTAGAGATACAGCTTTTTCATGTTGTTTGAGATAACTGGAATGGTTAGGCAGGCTGTTGGCGCCCAGATGTTGCCAGAGAGGACAGGCAGAGCTGAAAGAGATGCTGTAGGAGGAAGGGAAAAGAAGTTTTTCCTTCGCTGGATTTGATGTTGGCAGTTACCACCGCTTCCTCACCATGCCTCCGTAGTCCTGTGCATGATGGACTGTGCATGCTGCTGTTCTTGTGAGCCCCGTGTGTCGCCCTTCCCACTGTTAGCTTCCAAGAAAGGGTCTCCGTGACACGCCTCGGAGGAGCCACTCTTCTACTCCCGCTGAGGTTATGCAGCACGAGGGGGTGGGGGGCGGCTTCCGAAGTATTTTCTTCTTGATAAATGCCAAGGTGTGCCTCTCCCTTGAAAATTAGTGCTTAGGTATAGTGGATCTTCACTGCTTTAACTGTTTGGAAGTGGGTGGGAGCCTGTTTTGACTTCAGCCTGTGGAAGAGGCTCTGAAGCAAGCTCACGATACAGCACACTTCTTAAATTGCTTGCTTCACAAGTTGCTTCTGGCTACAAGAAGTCAAAGTTTCTCTAGTATAAGTGGAGGCGAGCTATAGAAGCCAAGTAGGGCACAGGTCTACATTTCTCACAGCAAAAGAAAAAAACAATACAAAAAACACAAAAACACATGCAAAAAGGGAGCAGCACACCCATTTCATGCCAATTCCCCCTATACTGCTAGGCTATCTACAGTCCAGATGATTTAATACCATGTTGAGGCTGGCCAGACAGTATCCTCTCATTCCAAAAAAAAAAAAAAAAAAAAAAAAAAAAACCATACTAAGAAAACCACTTCTAGTAGCGTTGTGTCCAGCTTGTAAATTGGAGCACAAGTTTCTAGCTGGGAATGACTGTGTAAGTGCTGAGTTACCTGCATGCCCAGCTATTTGCCCAGGGCCAGACCCTGTTGTCGATGGCTGGAAGACACAGGCGCTCAGTATGAGTGATCAGTGAACTTCAACTTTAAGGGATAGCTCAGTCGCCTTTTATCTAGTTCGAACATAATCAACTCATACATATTCCAAAACTAAGCTCATGTTTGGCTAACATTTCCCGCTCTTTTCAGTTAGTTCCTCCTTCTTTTAGCCACTGTCCCACCTTAGGGGCCTTCCCAGTCGCCCAAGGGCATCGTGTCCTTGAGCCTGATTGGCTCTCAGCCAGCTGCGTACGTGCCAGACTCATGTGAATTGAGTACGGTACTTTACTAGCCCATTTGTACTACAATTTTTTGCGTATGATCCCTTAACCATTTCAACTGGTCGTGAATTGACTGACCACGGTCGGAAAGGTTAAAGCAACACTTCCTCCCACATCTTCACACCCATGTCCCTGAGCCAACAACAAGAAATCAATTGCGGCTCTATTTTGTAGTACAGCATGTCTTAGACTCTCCATATCTTGTGACATTTCAGAAATAACTTGTATGGTAACATTTGACTGTTTAACAGCCCAGGTGACCCATATATTCATCTGAGGGTCAATCTTCCCTACGATGGCATTACCATGTCCAACCATCATTATCATTGACAACATAATCAACATAATCAAAGACCCTTGCTTCGTTAATTCAGCCATGGTTGCTGTTACCCTTTTTTGGTGACTTTTCTTCAAAAAAAGAAGAAAAATCTTTTACATCAGATGTCAAATACATAACATAACACAACCATACAACTTAACCCTAATAACACTACAATTACTGTAAGCACTTAATGGTAACACAATTAATAGTAAGTAACACAACTTAATAGTAACACACTTAAACCTAATCACTCGATGGTGATCGAAGGCTGTTCTTGATAGTCGTCGAGGTGTCACAGCCCACGTCATTGTCAGAATAATTATCAGGAACCTCTTCCTGGTCGTCTTCGGCGTGTGCAGATTCTAAAGCTGCCCCAGTCTGCTTTGCAGTGATCCACTGGGTACCCGCTTCCGGCACCACTTCAAAATCTCTATAACATTTTATAATATTTTTGCAAGTAACCCCTTAACCACATCCATCACAATACTACATGCAATGATTGACACCACAGTGAACAGAATCCTTAATCCCTCTTTGACTAATCTCAGTAACCATCTATGCATTGGTTCAAACAAATCAGTGAACCATTGACTGAAAGGATTGATACCATATTGACTCCTTCTCATGCACTCCTTCAAGAAAGCAATGAATTTGTGAATTGACTCATTATGATCAAAAAGGTTTAAACGGTACATTCCCTTAAGTTTCTCCAAGAGGCTACTTCACACAATGACCCCATACTTGTGAAACATGATTTTGCTCGACCAGCACTAATTTCCTATGATTTCAGCCTGCACTATGACAATAAACGTGCTCTCACTAACACAGTACACACCACACTTGCACACCCAGAGGCCTCTGACACATCTCACTCTCAATCATACCACAACCTCAATCATACCACAAGAATATAATTTAGAATGATAAGCAAACAAACAAGTATTGTCTCATTGTGTTCCTCGTGAAGTTAATTGTAACACTTTGTTTTAAAACCTTACCCTTACACAAATACTTTCAACACAAAATACCTGGACGTTTAAGAATAACACATACAATTATTAACACTCCAGTTAGTATCCCTTTTGCATTGCAAGGTAAACCTCTTATACAAAGAATGCCAGAGAGAAACAGCACAGCCGCCGCTGCTTCCATGGTTATGTCAGACAGGCTGCAGGGCCCTGATGTCCGTCCCTCTCTCTGTGCCGACTCGCCACACGGTGAGGGTCGGCTGCCGTTCGATTCCGCGGACTGAGGGGGGGGGGAGGCTCCCATTGCCCCGTAGCCCCCTGAGGCAGCGTTATCGTTCTCACTGAAGGCAGCAGTGGGCAATCCCCAGCTCCAGCACTTCCCGGCAATCCCAGTCGCTCTGTAGCGGCAGCAGCGACTCTCTGCTCAGCCTGATGTATAACTGCGTTTAAAAAGCGTTAGTGACTGTTCTCCAAGGCTTCAATAACTTTTTAGCAGCCTTATTTTCATTAATAACTTCATCAAACAATTTGTCCCCAAATTTACGCCACTCTGTTTGTTCAAAAACTGTATCAGGATTGATAAAACAACCCTGCGCTACTCCATATGCTAATAACCCTGGCAAATCTTTTTTACAATCTATATCTAAAATGCTCCGCTTTTCTAAAAAGCATTTGAGCAAATCATACGCCGCTTGTCTCTCCATACCTTTATGTGCGTCGGTACCGTTGCAGCCTTTGCAAAGACCTCGGCGGCGCTTTCCGGCGGGACCCTCTATAGGCTCATCCCGGGTGCGAGGACTCCCTTTCCGAGCTGCGGGTGCAGGGATTCCAAGTTTTCGTCCCTTTCACCTTTCAGGCCTCGGGTGCGGGGATTCAGCAATTTTTAATCCTTTTCACCTGAGCTGCGTTGCAGGACCGGTTCCCGTATTCCGTCCAACCGTGGCTCGCAGATTCAACTCCAGCGGAGTCCCTGTTCCCGTTCAGATCGGTCCCTGTTCGGGCGCCATTTGTTGCCAACGGCCGGAAGACACAGGGGCTCAGTATGAGTGATCAGTGAACTTAAAGGATAGCTCAGTCGCCTTTTATCTAGTTCGAACATAATCAACTCATACATATTGCAAAAACTAAGTTCAGGATTGGCTAACATTTCCCGCTCTTTTCAGTTTGTTCCTCCTTCTTTTAGCCACCGTCCCGCCTTAGGGGCCTTCCCAGTCGCCCAAGGGCATCGTGTCCTTGAGCCTGATCGGCTCTCAGCCAGCTGCGTACGTGCCAGACTCATGTGAGTTGAGTACAGTACTTTACTAGCCCATTGCCTCCTAACTGCCCAACATCAACATGTCCTACTTCACTTAACCATTCCTCCACAAGACCCTGCAGCTCTTAGATCAGGGAATGCTCCTAGTGACCCCAAACTGAAGGCCCTGCAGGACACAGCTTTCTGTAACCTTTCAGTTCTGCGTTGGCAAGGGAATCCCTGTGAAGTCGTGGCACATGCAGAGTAGTTACATGCTGGCTGTGCGCTGTGAAATAGTTTTGCCTCCCGTATTGCAAGCGTAGAGCACACCAGTATTCAGTTAGCAGTAGGGACAGAAGGCCAGTGCACTCTATAATACACTAATAACATTGTCCTAGGTATTTAAAAGCTTTCCATATTGTGAAAGAAGCCAGGCACCCACTGGTGTGCAGCCTCCTAGACTTCCCAGGCCTAACTACAGCCCCACCTTACAAAGCACATCCATTTCATATTAGGCAGGGCTTGCACAAAATACTTGAGGTTTAGGACTTTTTAAATGCTCACTGAGAAATACCAAGGCCATTCCTGTTCCATGTGGTTGAAGAACTTTTCTACCCATTTCAAATCTCTGATGTTTTTATTAAAAATCTGGAGGTCCTGCAGTTAGCACACAGCTGTGAAAGTTAAAGGGAAATTTTATTAGATTTATAAGATGGTTGGTTGTTGTTTTGTTTGTTTGTTTTTTGAACAAAAGTTTCATAGCTATTTCGGGGTTTTTTAAATCTTAAAGGAAATGTGCTGCTAGTAGCTAACCAGTCTTTAGCTGTTTGCTTCTTTTACTCTTGTAGCCTTGTCCAGGGCTGTTTCAGTAACAGTACCTTATGGTCCTATTTTATTGTGCAATGTTGTTGTTTTAAGCGTTTTGTTCAGCAGAGTTGTTACATGTTACAGAAATAAATCTGGCAGTCAGAAAAAAAGAAAAAAAATGCACTGTGATTCAGGTTACCGTCACCTCCTTGTGAGTAATTACCAGGTAGAGGGGCTTGTTTCTTGGTGGGGGAATGCTTTTTGTAATGTTTTCTTTTATGAGGGAAAAAAAAGATGCACAGAAAGGGGCCCTTAGGTGAGCCAAGCTGTGGGCCATCCCGCTCCAGTGTTAGCTCCCCAGCAGAGGCTGACCCATCCCGCTTCCTTGCCACAAGTGAGCTAAGGGAGGCTGAGTTCAGGATGTTCAGGATGTGCGCTCTCCAGCGAGGTGCGTACTTCACCAGGACTGGTACCAGTCCTCAAGCGCTGCAGCACAGCCCCCCCCCAGCTGCCAGGTACCTGCCGAGGTCTCCAGTTGAAGCAGGGACAACGCGTTTGGTTCAGGCTATTTGGGATTCAGGTACCGAGAGCTGTAGGTCAAACCTCTCTCTCCATGAAAGCCTTAACCCCCGCTCCTGCCCCCCAGCAACTCTCCTAACTTCCGTTTTGGCCTTATGTTAGTCAGGACTGTCCTTCTGCTACCAGGGGGCTGAACTCGGCCCCCACTATTGTAAATGCCTCTCTGGATGTTCCTGCTGAAAGCCACCATCTCCCTTTAGATACCAAGTGCCATCCCTGGACACTTTCTGCTCCCCAGAAACCTGCCCGAGCCTGGGCTCTTCCAGGCACAGCATTGTGCAAAGTGCTGGGTGCTAAGCACCCTTTCTCCCCCATGGGAACAAAAGCTTTCAGCACCTTTCAGAAAGAGCTCCTGGAAGTACACATCTGTACTCCTAGAGGGGTGCTCCACGCAGCCTTCCCTCAAGAGCAAAAAGCATTTTAAAAAGGCACACAGCAGAAAACTTAACCCAGCGTCCTCCCCGCCCTGTGCACAGCCACATCGGGGCGTATTTCCAGGGCTGCAAGCTCTCAGAGAACCCAAGCCAACCTCTCTATGCCAGGAGTAGGCCACAGGTACAAGGCAAGGTTCAGGTACCAGCTTTTCCCAGACAGTCCGACAGATGAGCGCCTTTCTTTTGGTGTCACCACCAAACATCACAGCTCCAACATCTGCAGCAATGCAGCAGTCAGCCTGCGCCCATCCCACACGAAGCCATATAGCGAACTATGCAGTTCTGCTCTTGCACCGTGGTTAATCGGATGGTCCTTAGAAGGAGTTTTTCCATCCCCATTAATTGATTGATGATAAGTCAAAACAGCTACATCTTTCCAAAATCACAGCTGAACTATACAAAAGGGCACTTTGCTTCAGTGCAAGGATGGGAGGTTACACCACATGTCTAAATAAGGTGGATGATCTGGAGGTGAGTTGGTAGCTCAGTTCTTGGCATCCTAGCAGAGAAAAGGGAGAGAGCAAGGGGATGGCAAGGCAAATAAATAAAACTAATTGCAAGGCCAGTTCTTCTCAGATTAATTTATTGCCTAGCTTTATCTTCAGCAAGATGACAAGCAGCTATGCTTTTAAATATTTCCCTTACACTTGCCACAAGCTAGCTACATCTTAACTTGCCACTTCCTAAGTTTTCAGCTGAATTTCTGCCTAGTGCATGAAAGAGTTAGGGTCCAATAATGTACTCCAGCTCTGGTTTTCCACCTCCACCTCAGAGCAGAACGTGTGACCCACAGGAGACCTTTCTTGGTGAAGGGAGAGTGCAGACGTTAGGTGAGTAATGAGGACCTAGCCCCTATAAAGTCTTAAGTAAAGCATTAATTTCTAATTTTTTAACAAAACTTATCAGGTGAAATCTATATGCAGATATGACAAAAGACCCACAATGTTGTGCCTGTCTTTCCAGAGATCCTCATTTTATGCTCATCATTTGAAAGGGGTCAGCAAGGATTGCACAGTGGTAGTAAGATGCTACACAAAACCAAAACCAACCAGAAAACATGCTGTTCCTCTTTAACCCCAGAAAGGGACAGAACCTCACGTGTACTATGCCATTCCTCAGTATGTCGACAGGGCATTGACCGAAGTGATGTGTTACGTGTTAGGAAATCTGGATGAGAAGTAGTTTTACTTTCTTTTGTTAAAGGCGGCTTAGGCATGCACCTCTTTTCCCAGAACCTCGTGCTACGGAAACCCGATGTTGAAAGGCAGGCATGGTCTGGTTTAAACAAATGTACGCCAGAATACCTGTGTGTGCAGTCTTGCCTCGTCCAGTTTGTTGGGAGGGTGGGGGGGGTGGGGGGAGAAAAGGGTTGTTTTGCAGTTCATTTTCCTGCTGTAGAAGACTTGGTTTTTCTTTCCCTGAGCCGCATGAGAGAAACGTCCCAGAAAGTCTTGGGTTACCTTTGGAGATCCCTCCAGTTTAATTTATATAGTGTCTTTTTTTTTGTGAACTGGTGTAAAATGTATATGCCGACGAGCTCATGTATTTTTATGTAAATATTTTTTGTGGTTTCCCCACTGCCCTCCTCTGTAAATATTTATAATTCTCATATTCTTCTCACCTTGTATGATGCAGATGTGGTTTTGTTTCTGTTTTTTATTTGTACTGTAATGCAACAATCCAGACTGAAGTGTCTTGTGGTATTAAACAAAAGCAACAGTCCCACTGAGCTCACACTCAGATGTACAACTTGACAGCATTAATCAAGCCAGGTTAAAAACTATTGCTTTGTGTTTGTGTATTTGTACCTCTGCCTCATTATTATTTTTATACTATATTGTTAATTATTAATAATGGAAAAGCATGAAAAAAAATGAAGAGCCATGCTTTGGAGGGACAGGGCAAGGATCTCTGAAGACAAAGGACAAGGTGATTTGTATTCATTTGCAAAGTCTATCCCAGAAATTGCTCACTGTAGGTCCTGCCACTGCTTATCTGCCCCATCTCCACCTGTGGCCATGACTGCTCCTAACAAAAAATAAACCAGCCTGGGCTTTTTTTGTCTCCCTTTCTTCTCACCCTACCTGCCAGAGCAGGCAGAAATAGCTCGGCCCTTGCCCAGCAGGGCTGGTGGAGCTGGCACTGACAGATGGCACTGGCCACAGTAGCCTTCAGAGCCCGCTGGGGGATGTGAGGTGCCACACTAATTTTGTGCACAGTTAATTAGCAGCAAAAGATGATTAGAGGGAGCTATGCTTTTAACATTGAGGAAAGGACTTTTAGGAGTATTTTCAGCCAGTACATGCTATGTAATTTAGAAGTGCTGCAGGCAATAAAACCCAACCTAACCGTCCTCTCTGGGGGCAGCAGGCCGAACCCCCTGCCGCAGGCTGGAGCCGGTGGGACACCATCACCGGGAGCTGCTGTGTGTGCCTGTCCTGGTGCACAGGCAGTGATTTGGGAGCAGCAGGCCCAGAATTGTTCTGTGGGAGCACAGAGGGGTATTACGGCTCCTGTGAGCTGTCTGCTGAGCCCCCTCTTTTAGCCTCATCCACACCTGAAGCCTCGCCTCACAGCCCAGGTTTACACATAGCGCACTCAGCCCCATCCTTCAGCTGACCACCGGTGTCCTTGCAGGAAAGGTCCCACGGGCAAGCCACCACCTCTGGTTTTTAACATCTGGCCTAGGGAGTCTTGGAAAGGTGGCCACCCAAAGCAGTACCATGCTGTGCTTCAGTGCGAGCCATACCTACACTGCACAGCCGCGCTGAAAGCAGCAGGCATCGAGCTTTTCCTGTGCTAGGCTCCATCAGAGCCACTGCTGCCACATCCAGCCTCGGGGTTACAGAGCCAGGCTGTTTTCACACACCACCATGCAACCGCAGGCTTGATTTCCAGCAACCCCATAGATGCCTGGTGAAGGGCCAGCTGTTGGTTAATGCCCCTAACTCTGATGTTGTCCTTCAGGTCAGCGAAGGCAGAACACAAAACCGGGGGAGCTAGCAAACAAACACCTCAAGGCTTCTGAAGGCCACTACACAAATTCTCATTTTCAGCTAAGGTGTTTGTGGCAGCACAACAGCTCTGCTGCACGCTACACCGATGATCAAAAAGATCAGGTCGAGCATCAAATCCATGCCAGAAGATCTCAGTTTGGTGAGTAAGGGCACAGCAGGTCTGACCCCAATACCCCAGGAGCACGGCCTCCCTCCTTGTTTTGGCCTGAAGCGCATGAAAAACAAGGCTGTGCTTGCCCAGCCAACAAGGACATTGCCTGGAGCAATCCTCCCACCAGCACAGCGAGGAAAGTAGTCATGAGCTGGGTGTTTCAGCTCACGTCCAGGGAGGACTCGGTGTGTACAAGCACTCGGTGTGTAGGAGCATTTCCCAGCTGCACACCCGCCGCCCTCTTGGCACCACCACAAGAACAAAACAAAAGCTGGAGGCTCTCGGCTCTTCAGAGCCGCTCTCGAGCAGCAGCCCCGTGGCTGAGATGCACACGCAGGTGGGGGGGAAGAGGGCACCAGGCTGATTTTCCCCAGGTGCTTCCACCAGGCGGCACTGTGAAACCGCATTTACCGCTAAAAGCCAACTTTTTAGACCGTTTGAAAGGATTGGGTTCCGTTCTAGTAGTTTCTGTCCGGGTCCCCAATTCCTGGTACCTGGGCTGGATTTTTTTTTGTTTGTTTCCCCACCATAGCTGCTCTGACCGCCCAGCTCCCCAGCACCATGCTCGCTGCAGACCCAGCGCCCAGCCGGGAGGGCTGAGCTGTTGCTGCTCAGGAGCTGTGCTTAGAGCCCGCTTGCCAAGCTGAAAGGCAAACTGCAGACCTAGGCAGTTCACTGCTGCTTTTCAGAGAAGCCATCAGCTGTTCAAGGACTCTGTCCCCAGAGGAACACTGCAGTGCATTTGCTTATCATCAGATGTGCTGGTTAAAAGAGGAATTCAATGCTCGAAGAGACATCCAGAAGCAGCAGCTGAGGCTGGAGAGGCAGGGAAGATGCAGTGCTGCTTAGTTCCTCCCTCATCATCCTCCATCTGGCAAGGATGCCCTGTTACAATTCAGATTATGCACCCAGAAGACCCCCAGCCACAAGCACCAAGTCCAGCAGCTGCCAGAGCAGCGCTTGTACGGCTGCAAGAGGCTCTGCAGCCACATGTGCAGATGGCAGCACACAGGATGCCGCTTGTTGAGCTTCACTTCCCAGCACCAGACTGGGCACAAGCCAGGCCTCGGCCTCTCATCCCACATTAATGAGGGCTGAGCACCTGCTGCAGACAACATCAATCCACTGGGTCCACACAGAGTGGCAGGAAAACCCCAAAACATGAGCTCAGGAGGCAGGAAGCCTCCAAACAGGGAGGCTGCTCCTGCCCCTCGCCAGCAGGGCTTGATGAGGGAGGGACACACAAGTCCCCCAGGAATAACATTCCTGCTGCAAAAGGCAGGGTTGGTGTGAGAACAGCCTACCACTGCCTCAGGGATGGCAACGCACCCTGTGCAATGCCTGGGTCTCAGCCCAGAGAGGCCAGATCTGAGGGAGCACCCAGCTGTGGGGGCCAACAGCAACAACAAAAGGGATGGGGAAAATGGCACCAACCAAAAGGGATGGGGAAAAGCTGTCCTATGCTGCTCCCATCTGCCTAGGGACAGCAGGAGCACGCTCCCTGCCCCAGAGATCTCCAGCCTACCCCTCCACAATCACTCTCCTTTCCCCCCCAAAAATACATTTTAAATATATATATAAATACATACACACACACGTGTATTTGTCCTCTCTGTGCAGTTGGGTGCACACACACAGTGGAACAAAGCCCTCAGGTCAGTGCAGGGACACAGCTGGCACCACGGCTACCTCTTAAAACAAAGTTCTTCAGCCTGCAGCAGGGCTCTCGATCCAAGCTGTGACTTTGGCTTTTGAAGCCTCGCAACCACCCCAAATATTTCAGCTTCCCCTGCTACCCACCAGCCCTGTCTGCCCACCCAGACACAGGTTATACATGTAGCTCCCAGCCCAGCTGCAGCAGGGGACCCCTCAGGCTTTTTGCGCTGCAGATCTCTGGCACAGACACAACACAGCGATGCACCCTGCTGATAGATATCTGCTGTGTGGGCAGCCCCCAGATCCCAAAAGCCGGGAGGAACGGGAACCAGAAATGAAACCTGTCCTGGCTTAATGCTGCAGGGCTGGGGTGTCCTGAGGGAGCCTCGTCACAGAGTCCCCACACAAACCTGGGGCGCTGCAAGCTCCAGCACACAGCAGCACTGCAGGGAGGCAGCTTTGGCCTCTCGTCCTTCCCACTCCACCCTCAAACCACCAAGCTCCAGAGCACGAAAGGGTTGTTTGCTGTGTGACCTGCAAACAGCATCCAGTAAGTAGGGAGCAAGCCATCCCGTGGCAAGTAGGGGGAGACTTGCTGCAATGCACAGTTCAGTTAAAATTTACTTAACTCTGTCACAAGCATCTTGACCCTCAAAGACCAGAGCCACTGATCCCTCCTTGTCCCAGGGGATGGAAGCCAGCCCTCGGCCCCCAGGCAGACACCCTTCACTTCAGACATCCCGTCTGCACTTCTTGATCCTAACTGGCAGCCAAGATTTGGCTTCACTTACAGTATCTGCCTTATCACCTGGCTGGAAACCCCTCTCTGCCAGCACAGGCCTCCTCCAGCCTCGTGGCAGAGCTTGTGTCTGATCTGTCCTGTCCTTACATCTCGCTGTGGATTTCCCTCCCTGCTGGCTCAAGGCCTCTGCCAGCAATACAGTGACTGTGACTCCTGGTCTGGGGAGGTTGTTTTGCTACAAAGGGACCAGAGTTCTCCCCAGTCTGTGCCAAGAGATGCCCATCGAGCAGCAGAATCATGCCAGCAGCTCCTGCTTTACCACATAACACCTCAGTGCTTGTCTCAGACACACACGGCCCAGCACCCCAGTTCCCTTTTGCAGGCCGCAGAGCAGAGAGAGGCCACCTGCACTCAGGAAAGAGGGGAGAAGTTCCTGAGTGGTCTCAGCCCTGTGTATGTGATTGCTCTGCTCATAGTGACCCAATATCTTCCCTGTTACACCACCCACTGCCTCCCCAGCACTACAGAGAAAAAAAAAAAAAAAATCCAGTCTCATTAATGGGGGGCAAAGGGAAGAGAAAGGTGAATCTCCCCAGATGCACAGCATCCCGTTACGGCTTGATAGAATGTAATCACTGAGGCTGCTGCACTTCCGAACAAAGAAAAGTCACCCTTCTATCAAAAAGGTCACCCTAACTATCAAAGGCAACAGGAAAGAACGAGATTCTTGTACAAAAGGGCTGTTAACCCTAGTGGCAATTGTGTATTTAGAAAGATGCAAGGTTTGCAGAAAGTGTGACAGTTTAGAAAGGGAAACAGGTTGCACAGAGGGCAAGGGGAAGGTTTTAAAGCAAAAAGATATTCATTTTTTAAAGATCTAAGGGGCTGGAGAAGAATTTTTGACTCTAGCAAGTGCTGGAACTTTACGCATTATTCAATCTGTTTGAACATTTGAAGACTGGAGACCTGAGAAGCCTCGAAGAGAACAAGTCACCTGGCACATTCCCAGGTAGGAAGTATGGGTGAGCTGTGTCATCGGACCAAGGAGACGGCTGCGATGGGTTTCATGGCTTCTATTTACACTCTGCACCTCAGCACCACACAGCAGCCACCTCCCCTCCATTCCCTGGTTACGCAGAAAATCCCAATGAGATCCACTGGGATCTATCCAGGGAGAAACTCTTCCTGACCCACAAGTGTCAAATATATCTAAAAACTAACCAACACACAGAAATTCAGAGGAACTAAGAGCAATAACCAGGGCAATACAACACGTTCACAAAAGGCATGCAAGTAAAAATCAAGTCTCTCCCTCCTCCGAATCAGCACTCACCCTTGTGGGCAGACAATCTCATCAGCAGCAATATTCCAGGAGAACCTCTCTCTGCTGCATTTTGAGTTGTAAATTCAAACACAAGAAGATTTGGAAAAAAAATTAAAAAAAAAAAAAAAAAAAAGGCACCAGACAGGGCCAGGTTCTCAGACAGGCAGGCAGGCAGCCAGCAGAAATGCATCCACAGACCCAGGCTTGCTCCCGAGGATGGGAGGACATCTGCCTTGCCCCTCTCCCTTCTAACACATGCTCGCTTTTCACGGGTTTCATTTATTTCATTAAGATCCTTGTGTTTTCTTCAGGCTTCCCTTATTTTCTTTCCTGATTGGGATCTTACCAAGTCACCTCATGTAAAGGATTTTTTCTTTGGTTTGCACCTTTGATTTCTTTCCTCTGAATCCACTTCAACCTCTGCATGCCTTTCTGCCTTCACCTAGCCCTGAAAGGAGGGGAACTGGAGCAGGATCCCTCTTGTCTTCTGCAGGAGATGGGATGCAGGTGAGGGATGGGAATGCCCCCCCACAGACATGAACGTGGCAGTGTGTCAGGCATCCGCATGTCCCCAGACAGAAAAAGGGGAGGTTTGTTGATAACAGCACATAATGCACACGTGCTGAGGTGTGCAGTCGGGTACAGGAGGTATGTTAACGTGCTACAGAGCAGTCACTGACATCTGTAATACAGCAAGAGAAAGAAACTGGTCTAAACTTTCTCATATTTCCCCTACACAAAAGACTATTTTGGAAAAGAAAACACCATTCAAGAAGGAGCACTTTTTAAAATGGAAAACTCTTTTTCCTCAATCAGCGACACAACATCAAAGGCAAAACCCAAACCCTTTAACAACCCCCAGACTCCCAGCCTTTCCCTTCAACCTCTGGGACTGGTTTAAGCTGCAGGATGGGCACAGTGGCTGGGATCCCCACTCAGCTCTGAGCTCTGCCACCCACAGGGGAGCCAGGCATCCCCTTTGAGGCTGCCCCCAGCTCCGAGCCAGCTTCCACAAGAACTGGGCATCCCTCAGCCCAGCAATGCACCGAGCAGGCATTTGCTCAGATGGACACCAGACAGGAGATTCAGTGGTCTGCAGAACAGCCAAGTGCTCCCAGTTGCAACCCAATGCTGCAAGAGCCATGCCCTGAGCCCCTGAAGGGCCGTGGCTGGGTGCTTGGTCATCTCAGATCCTTGTCATACAAAAGGTAACTTATTTTCACATCAGGTTTTGAGGCACAGGCACACCACATTCCCAAACAGGAAATGTCCCTTCTTAAGGGCCAAAGGGGTTATTTATTGCTTGTGAAGCGTATTGATATAAGAGCAATTGTAGCCATACCATCACATAAATAAGGCTTTGAATTCACCAGTCTGTTTTCCAGAGCAGAATTTGAGTAAGTAGTACAGGGGCAGACAGTACACCACAGAAAACAAATTACTGAGCAGGGGCTGAGCAAGTGAGCACCATCCTTCCTGCACACAGGGTGGGAGCTTTGGAGCAGGGTAGCTACAGACCATCATAATGCCTACACGCAAAGGTGCAAATTGAGATTCACCAGAAACCTCTTTTCTGGCAGTTCCTGGCTTTTTAGGACATCATTTTTTAACCTTAGGACTGTGCTTTTTGTGGGTTTTTATTATAGATGCAACCTCTGCTCTCTGCTCCTGCACACACATTAGCATTTTTCCACAGAGCATGGCTCAGCTCCCACCCTCAAATAGAGCAGCCTAAGTGTCCTTGTTCCGGCTTTCTTTCATCTCATCTCCTGCAGGATGAATAATGGAGTAGTGGTAAGGAAGAGAAGGCAGCAGACATGCCTGTTTGGAGCTTCAGACCAGACAGAGGAAAGCTTAAACCCTGAACTGGCCAAATTGGGAGGAAGCTCTGTTGATTTGCATCTGCCACAAAGAACACCACTGGGAAAGAGGCTCGGTCAGAGGCTAATTTAAAGGCATCATGAAAGGGAAGAGAAAACAAAAAAAAAACAAAACAAAACAAAAAAAAAAAACAAACAACAACAACAAAAAAAAAAAAAAACAAAAAAAAAAAACAAGGAATTAGGATCCCATTCTGTTTTTTTCCCTACTGATCTTGTGGTTTCCTGGTTGTATCACAGAGACACTCAGATCCAGAGCTCGGGATGAAGGCCTGCCCATTTCACAAAGGGCAGACTCGAGCTGCACACATTTACACACACGGCTGGAGACAGGCAAAGTGCAGGTGAGGTGTTAGTGCCAGGAGAGAGGCAGGGCAGTGCTTTCAGCCCAGCACACACCTCTGGGCGAGCTGGATGGTTGCTTTGCACAGAGCCAAGCACTCAGCCAAGTCTCCGCAGCTGCACCGGCTGCAGCAGCCCCGTGGGATCCCCAGGGCAGGCAGAGCTCTCTGGAGATGATCCTCACTCACCCCTGGGAGCCTCAGGAGCGTATCATGACTGCCCCCATCAGGACGTGCCTTACCACACACTGATTACTTACAAACAGCAAACCATGCTCACAACATTTATCGTTTATAAACAAGGGGGTCCAGCACTGCCTCCTACACATCCCACAGGCCTCCTTCTGCCTCCTTATCCCTTTCAGACCGCACGCCGATGGGAGCAGCACCACCTTAGGTCTGGTACACAGGAGCAGTCAGGTCCTGTCACCACATCATGCCCACTCTGCCAGAGCCGTGAGCAGGGATCAGAGGACAGTGCCCAGGGTAAGGCAGCCCGAACAGCAGATGTGCCATCACCATCAGGAGCTGAACGCTCCCGATCAGCCTGCTTCCCCTCCTACATCATGTTCAGACTATGGGAGCCACAGAGCTGCATATCATGGTATAGATGTTGGAGGTTTCAGAATAAACTAATTGGCTCCATCAAGGAACGATTTATTGCTCGCCATCTTGAGCTGAATAAACCAATACTCCCCAGTTCCGTTAATGCGTATTAGATTAGCACTCTTGTGCACAACATCTGCTCGATCTGTTCTTGTGGCATACATCATACGACAGCGGGGCACCTCACCTTGCAATTTTTCTTGAGACTGCTCCCTGATTAAGCAGCTCTGCAGCACTACTGAGCCTACACCAAGACAGTGAGCAGCAGGGGATCCTTGGTATCTGCAGCATCCCTTCTTCCCACCCTCACCCTGCTGCTGGCAATGCTTACATTTAGCCTTCCTCCCAAAGCCTACCCTAACTGGGAGTCAGACAAATGTCTGCCAAGGTTAAGCATCAATAACACAATAAGCAGTCTCTTTGAGGGCATACTTCAGTTTGTAATTAACCAGGCCTTCTTGGGAAGCTGGCATCATCCCCACTTCACTGAAGGGAAAAAGAGGGGACCAAGCCTGCTGAACTTGCCAGGGGTCAAATGGCAAGCCAGCCATGACAACAGGACTCCACAAGACGGTGGTGTCTCCATGGATATGCCATGAGTGACTTTATATTCCTGACTTCAAAGTAGTCTCATATTTCATTTTTGCATGCTTATGTGAAACGGTCAAATCCACAGACCCTTCACAAGTTCCTCAGCACTCAGCAAAGCCCGTTTCAGGGGGCTGAACATTAGCTTAGCTCAGGCATCAACAACTAAGGCAGGATCTTCAGCAGCTAATCAGTTTTGAGAAGCTGAGCCTCCAATCGCTACTCAGAAATACAAAGCAGACTTACTTCTTCTTCACTTTAGCAGGCAGAAGAGTAGGACAGAGAGCTGTAATGACCTGTGATGGATGCATGCCCAGCCTTTCTTACTTTGAGGGTCTGCTTTTGTACACTCCTAGGGCATGTGCACTAAAGCATCCTGAACATAGGCTTTGATATTCCACAATTGCATCAGCACTTGAGGAAGAGAAATGTCAAAGTAATTAATTTTGAAGAGGTTCTTTTATTCTCTATCCATTAAAATCCTGTAGAACATTTCCCAACTTAGGCTTTTCTGTAGTAAACTGTCAGTATAAAAGTCTTGTTTTCTTCTAAAGAACAGGGAAAGGGAAAACTGAAAGCAAGAAATCAGAGATATGGGACAGAAGAGCCTCCATCCAAACTGCCAAATTTTCCACTCCAAATTGAAATGTTGCCTTTCTTTGTAGTAGGCAGTCTTGTTTCTTCTGGCATTTTCTATTGGAGTGACAGAAGTTTTATTAAAAAAAAAAAAAAAAAAAAAGAATGAAAAAGCATTGTAAAAACAGCTGCCGAGTTACTTCTGCCAATCCCTTTACCTGCTTGCGCCCCAGTTTTGCCAGCTGTAAGACAGAGATAATGGCACAGACCTGCCAAGCACTTCAAAATGACAAGGACTATGCAGCAGCCTGTTCGCTGTTCAGCAACAGGCTTCACGTGACAGCTGTGAATTGTCTCCTGTGTACACAAAACATTTTCCATTTAAACAATCATTAAGGCTTTTTCTCTGAACCATAATCAACAGATGAGGTAACGCTCTTCCCTTTTGCAAATGAACTTCTGCAAGGTGCCTGGAAACCACCTGCCTGCTGCTGTGCATACCTTTCATGTATGGCCTAAAACAAGTAGCAAGAAGTCAAATTACTGAGCACCAAGGCTTGGGTGAGCAAGCAAGCAAGCAAACATCAAACCAGAGTCATTTGGCCCCCCGCCACCACCCAGTCAGCAACCATGCTGGAAAACAGCTCAGGAGTCGAGTCCTGCCTCTCAAGTCTTCTGCTCTACCCTGTAGACCAAGCTATTGATGATTTGCTGGTTCAATTACATTTTCTGCTCTGTTCTTTCAGAGACAAAGTCAGTGGTAAATGTTTTCTGCCAAAGGAAATCCATTATGAGCATTTCCCAGGATACAAGCAGTGCAAACCAGCTCACCGTCCTCATGAAAAGGAACAGGAAAGAGACTGTGCAAGGCAATGGCAGACTCTGCCTTTCTGCAGCCTTTTCACTTTCCTTTGCCTCAGCTGTTCTGGCCACATCTGAGCACTGCTGTAGCTCTTCTTTTTTCTGCTGAGCCTCACTGCCTCGTTGCAAGTTATGAACAGCCTTCCAAAACGGAGTTAGGAAGAAATAAGTGCACTGTGCATTGCACGTGTTATTCCACTACTGAAACTTCAAGGTAAAACTGCATGAAAACGACACTTTTTCAGAGGCTCCTCTAGCAGCAATAAATCTTCCAGCTGCATAAGATGGGAAAACACAGATTAAACTTGCAATGTATGTCAACAGGAGGGGCGTATGCTTGGCCAAATTCAGCTGTCAGTGTATCGCTAGGGCTTGCTGAGAACTGTGTGTTCAATTGCAATGGGAAATCAGCAGGTCAGCTGTAGGAACGTGTGTCCAAAGTCTGCAGACAAAGAACAGTCGAGCTGTGATCACTGCTTTCATTCACCTTTCAATGCATGTGGACACCACCACGAATAACACCACTGTCTCCGTAGCTCAACATGGAGGCTCGTTGCAGAGGGCTGAGAATTGCTGCAGAAGAAGAGCAGCAGAGTCAAGGAAGAAAATAAAGAGGAAAAGGGAGAAAACCAAGCAGAAATAACAGGGCTCATCACAGCAGGCATTTTCCCGCCAAGTGATACAGAAAATAATTTAAATAATAAATGACACAAGCTAAGTGTTTAATTTCTCCCTCCAAGCCCTTCTCTCCCTAGGCTCTCTGCAGGATCATCCTGTTGGACACAATCAATGAGATATCCCTTCACTACCCACTGAGGAAGCCTTCACGTACTTGCTAAACACATGGGCCAAGAGTGTCTGCAGCTTGACACCAGTTTCCTTGCTCTTCACATCTATTTCTGGCTACTCATAGAGGCAGAGGGAAGTCTAAGACTAAACTGAATGCCAAAAAGAGAAGCCTGAATGATGACAACATGAAAATTATCTGGAGAACTTTTTTTCATCTGAGACAAAGGAAAGAATGCAGAAATAAAATCTTCAGAAGGGATTTGTAATTTCTGGTTGGGATGGCCCTATCAAGCTAAAAAGTTCTTCCTCCCTTGTCACAGAAAACAAGCGGATTCCTTTCCTTCAGCACATTGGGTTATTTCCTCATCACATATACAATCAATAATTAAAATCCCTTCACAGGTGCTAATAGAGAAGAACAACGCTGGCACAATCAGCCCACCACACGGGTACAAACATCACCAAAACAAGCACCACAAAGAACACAAAATGTGTACAGTGATGAAATGAACAGCACTAACATCGAAATTCAGAAAAATTTCTTCTTTCTACCAGCTCAAGTTCGCAGCAAAGAGCTCCGATAGAGCATGCCACTTTCCCAAAACCTCCTATCTCCAATCTGGCCTCATACCTTTCAGAGCTACCCCCAAAAAATACTGTTTAAGCACTGGCCTTGCTGCCTTGCAGCCTTCCCCAGTGTCACCTGCCAGGAAGCTGGTCCATGGCTAAGCCTGTGCTACAGTTTGGCGTTTATTATCAGGCTAGACTAAAAGTTTTCACAACACAAGGGCACATTTACACAGCACCAGTAACAAGGCCCTCTCACAGCTAAGACCCCAAAGAACCATCGTGTGGCAAATTCATAAACCCAAATGTGCGCAGAGTGCCTTCTTCGCTCCAAGCTCCATAACTGCCTTTCAGCAGGGAGTTCCACAGACTTCCGGGGGTAAAGAAAACATAAATACAGACATACAAGTATATATTAGTTTGATCATTTTAAAATTAGCTTTTTGTTTTTAAATTTTGTGCCATTCTTGTTTTGTTTTCTACTGCTCTCTCTGGCTCGGGGATGTGGCATTTCCATAATATACTTAGTCCCACTGAAATCGAGATGTTTTCCAGGCTGTGGCCTTTCAGGAGGTGGGAGTCAGAACTAGCTTTCCTACAGCTCAGCTGTGTGCCCTCTGGTCTCTCCTAAGAGAAGAGCAGAGCTGCAGCCAGTCCAAGGAGGAAAGGGCAGGAGCTATGGCATGCACATGCTGCTACACATTCATTATCACAGCTACAAGAGGCTGCCAAGTTGGAGGGATATTTTTAGACTGGAGAAAAAAAAAATTGGAACTTATTAGAGACTTATTAATACAAAAGCAACACTAACACTAGCAGTGTTCTCATGTTTTCCCTATACTTACACAAATGAGGTTTATTTCCTTTCCTCCTCCAGCTTTTCTAGACAAGGACATTGGTGCTTATCCAGCCCCTGTGAGGACTTGGCAAAGATACCAGCAAAGGAGAGGACAGTTGAGGGTCACTGCTTGGTCTCAAGGGGATGGAGGGTGTTCTTCAACAGGACTCCTTTTCGTCCTGCCACAGCCACAAGCTTGTCACAAACTGCAAGGTCAGGGAACAAGCCTTGGTGCAAAGGCAGCGTAAATGCCCCACCACCAGCAGTGATGCACGGACAAAGTTTGCATATTCCCTGGAATATCCTGCCCTGGGGATTTATTGGCAAGTGGAGGACCAAGGCAGCTAACCTGAGTAAGATTTGCACAGGGAAACTGGACTAAACCCATGTGTGGGCACTTTCACCCAGAATCAAAAGCAGGCTTCACTGAATTTAGCCTAATTTGGTCATTCACTTCAAAGCTATTTTAAATCTGAAGAAGAGCAGACATGCTACTGGCCAATGTAGTTTAAGGAATCCACTTAAAATTCATGCTGCTGGCTTACTTGGACTAATTTTTATCCAAGTGTCCCCATTTAAAGAAGCTTGAAGGAAAGCTGGAGGAACAGCTCAGCCAGGTGACTTGAAGACAGCCAACACAGACCCAACCTCACCAAGCAGCAGGATCAGGAGAGTGGGGAATGATTTTAGCTCCTCCTGTGATGAAGTGTCAATGATCTGCCTCAGTCCTTTGAGGTGAACTGGAGCCATGGCAGAGCCGAGCTGGCAAAAACAATTGCCCTGGATTTGCTACTCCAGGTTAGTGACCAGGCAACACTTGGGATTTCAGCCCAGTTTTCTACAAGAGACATTTTTGGCTGAGCTGTGCAGACAGATTATTTAACAGAAGGACAGGAGAAAATGGGGAGGGAAGGATGGATTTAGCTTCTCCAGAGAAAGCTGCTGACAACGAGCAAAACAGAATACCCTGGAGAGAAAGTGCTTGACGAGAGACTAAGCCATAGGAATTGTGTTATCAGCATCGCAGGAGCAAACCTGGATGGAGTTACGGGCTGACATTTGAAAAATGAAAGAGCTGAACAGACACTGCTGTGCTGGTGAAACGATGAATGGGAGAGCAAAGGGACACGAGCAGGTAGAAGGGAAGACTTCATGCATGACTGGACAGGCAGCGGCAGCTCGCGGCTGGATACAGATCCCCTCCAGCACTATGACTGATCAGAGGGAACCTCTCAAGCAGAGGGTGTTTTTTGATATGCAAAGCCACCAAACTTTCCCCTCGCATAGGCAAAACATCCATGTTGTTTCACACTGAAGGTTGTTTCACCAGGTCTGTTTTCAGTACCAGGCTATTGCAGCAACAATAGCAAATATTGAACATATTAGGAAGCAATTCATCGAGCTGGAAAGAGACGTTATGGAGAGGATTTTATCAAGATAAGATAAGCAGCGACTTAGCTGCAGAGACAGAAACTGATCCAAATGTATTACTTGTTATGCCCCTCTGAGAAAACTTGTATTTGTCTTGTCACCAAATACAAACACATAAATATCCAAGACAGATGTTGTCCTTTCCTCTAAAAGGCAACACACACCTCCTGGAAAGTAACTCCTTAGAAGCTAACAAGTTTTAAGTTTTGATGTATTCCACCATGCACTGTTAGGGGGGAAAAAAAAAAAAAAAAAGAACAGAGTGGAAAAAAAAGGATACATTTAGTGAGAAAGCCAGATCTAAAAGTTAGTTGGAGGGCATGATTTTGGAGGGCAGAAGCCATGAAGATAATTAGGTTCTGATCAGTTTCGTGAAAATAGCAGCTGGGCATAAGGAAAGAATCCCTAGTAGCATCCTTGTGGCATGATAGGCTTTTACAGGAGGCAAGTTTCATTAGGCTTTGGAGAAAATGCCTTGAAGCAGAAAACCACAAGAAACCAGGCTTCACTGCTCTTCTACTCACAGAACGGCTTGTTTAGAAGTTACTGTCATTCATCATGTACAAATCCTTATTACAGATGCAATTGGTTTATAAACAGTGATTAAGTTTGAAACTACACCACAAACTTACAGTTAATGAACTAGTTCAACTTCTGGACCAATTTAGTTAAATGATCCTCCACCCCAGCCCCTCCCCCCCCCCCCCTCCCCCAGCATAAGCAAGGCCATGCGTTAAGAACAGCTATTCTATAAAGTACAAGCAGGGAGGAGAAAAAAAAAAAAAAAAAAAAGTAATGTGCCTATTAGTATCTGAGCTAAGAGAATAATTAGTTTTACCTCTTTCTATTCATAAATGGGTTGGAGCACCTTGCAATTTTCTTTAATTTATTTAGGATGGGAAATCTGCAAAATTATTCCTGCAAATAATTAGTTATTGATGTATAGTACTTAGGGAAAAGCACTCATAAGCAAATCAATCTATTATTCAAGCGACATTTGCTGTTTGGGGATTCGTGTCGCTGGAAACACTTTTTTGGTCTACTACTGACTGAACACAACCGCAGGCTTCTGCAGGGGGGGGGAGGTGGCTCAAGGTCCACTTACAGAAGAGTCAAACATTTTTTTCTTCCAATGACTGTTTTTCTCCAGTATAAAAGGTTTTGAACATTTCTTAGCAAAAGAAAATATAGCTATTTTATCAATATTCTAGAAACATTTTCCCAGCACTGAGTTGTCTCTAGCTAATAACAATGGCATGAAGACAGACTTTGAATTCCTCATGAACCCACAGAGTGTGGAGACAGCTTCAGATGCTCACAGCTGGGGGCTGATCTTCAATTTCAGCTCAGTTTCCCACTTCTCATCATGACAGACAAAGCTCTGATCACCAAAAACACCCACCCATCACACTTTTGCTACAAAGCCACACAAATCTCATGCAATCATGCAATAACATCTTCCCCCAGCATGAGGGCCTCCCACACTTTGTGTGGGGATTTTTGCCACAAGTCGAACAGGAGGCCAGCCAAGTCTCCCAAAGTCAGTATTTTTCCCATTTTCCAGAGCATTTACTGCCCTCTGATTTTAGTTCAGGTTGTATGTAGCCACTCCCAGCAAAGCAAAGCAGACATTCCCTCTGCAGTAATTAAAAAGGAAGAACTACATAAAATTATCTGTCAAACTTCAGAGGCTACGGTTGGTGTTCAACTGGAGTTTTGCTGAAACAGGCTGCTGGTGCCTGATACTGGAGGGTTTATGGAAGGAAGTGTGTATGGGGAGGAGGCAGACCTGACGGCTGCCTCACTGAGGCTGCTCCACATCTGTGTGCACACATGGAGCAAGCTTGTGCTTGCATGTGCACACTGGCTAAGCACACACCAGTGAAGGGTTGCAAGGAGTAACCAGGGAAACCAACCAGGACTGACAGAGCTGCTGATACTAGAAGTCAGGAAACATTACGCCCTGCCCTCTGAGACCCTCAGCACCACACTGGCACGGGAGCACACGCAGCCCAACACAAGGCCAGTGGGCAGGTCTCTCCTGACGTTGAAAAAAAAAAAAAAAAAAAGGAAAAATCCCAAGCAGGCTCTTAGCATCCTCCTGTTGCCCTGCAAGCATCCGTGCTGGGCCTGCAGTGGGTAAAAAGGGGGGAAAACTAGAGCTCTGCACCTGCTGCAAACATTTATTGTTCCGAGGGCTTTTTGCTTGTACAAGGAACAAAACAATTTTGCAGCTTTCTGTGCTTTGCATCAACCATCAGCTGCACAAGGGGTTAACACTGTGCAGCAGTCCCACCCTGATCTGATAAAGGCAAGAAACCCAGGCTGGCAGGGGACAAGCACCTTGCTCTGTGTGACATTTTAACAGCAATGAGCTCTGTGACAAGAGACATGAAAGCCAGACCACAGCCTGCCCCATACTCTCTGTGATAATGGTGTTGCAAAGCTTTCCACACTGCATATGCAATGTAAAAAGCCTCTGGATGTGTGTCCTACAAGCAGCAGCAGACAGACCAGTGTGGCCATGCTGCCAGTCCTTCCAGTGCTTAAGTGAATACTGATTTTAGAGACCACATATTGCTACCTGGTACAGCTCGCTCCTGACTGCCTGGACTCTCATGATTTAAGTGCTACTTGAGCTCCTTCACATCCAATTTCCCTGCTCATCCCCCACCTCTCCTACAGAATTTCTTCAAATTGTATGCAACAAAAACCTCTAGAAGTATTACTTCATCCCCCTGCACTCATGAGAGATGCTAGTGTGAAATGCATTTTGGGGGATTACCAAATCCAAAACCACTAGTGCTTGTTAATGCAAATGCCTTGAACTGTCCTTAAGCCTTCAACTTCCCTCCTTCCCACATCAGCAGTGCCATTCTCAGCATCAAGCAGCTTTGGTGCTTATTCCTTCTAACACTCCATGCAAATCAGTATTATCATGCGATGGTGGGTTCAAAAGGAATCTGCATTTCCTGGGCAAAGGAAGTAAAGTTCTGTCTTTTTTTTTTTTTTTTAAAAGGCATGTTGTAAAATATAATAAAAGCGGCTGCTTTTGGAGAGGTAAGAGATACATGTAAATATGGCTTTAAAGGAACATCTTCCTCTGCAAGCCCAGTAGAAAAAGTATTTTCAATGCACAACAGCCATCTCTATTAATCCCATCCTGTATTATTAGTTAACACTATTAGCTTCCATCCTCATTACTATCCAGATTAACACTGTGGGATTTGTTCCTTCAGTTCTGGCCTTGCCTTACAATGCTAACCATAAGGGAATCTGCTTGCCAGTTGGTCACCAGCAGCACTCACACTTGGCTCAGTGTTAGGGCACAACAGCCCCCAGGCTGTGTGTTTGCTAACCAGCAGTCACGGCACAGCTCTGGCCTTTCTTGCATGCCTCTCTCACTACCTGCTGCTTGCCCTTGGCTGAGTCGTTAATGCTTTGTGCCTTTGCTTACTATCAGGGTGGATACATCATCACTTACAAGTATGTTCATAGCTAACCCAGCCCCAAAAGGCTCTTATCTACGCTGGATGTTTTACGAGTATGTAGAAAAGCCTTTCTCTAAGCATACAGGCTTTGAGATAGATAGCATGACACTGAAATTTGTATTGCACAAGTCCCAATTGCATTTCACAAATAATTTATTCTTGCATTAGGATGAGCACAGAAACGGAACTTCAGAAAACTGGAAATATAGAACTAGTGTATTAAAAGGAACATATGAACTTCCACATAATTAGTAACATTTATGTAAAGGCACCTTACAAAATGAAGTACTACTAGTTCCATTATACAGGTGGGGAAACTGGGACACAGATGTTCCCAAGGCCACGAAAAGGCTGGTAGCACAGGGAAATACTACTACTCAGGGCTCAAGATTCCCCAGGCAATGCCCTAACCTGTGAGCTACATCTGATCTTACCAGAATAATGCTTTATTCCAGTATCAATTGATGGGGAGGAAAGGAAAGGGGAGGAAAGGAAAGGGGAGAAACTATTGTCTACAGAGGATTATAAATTACTCAGTAATTCTCATTATAGGTGTAAGAAAAGCCCAGTAACTTTTAAAAGTCATGATGACCTTAAGCACCCATGACAGCTACCTGTTAGAAGCTCTTGTGCTGAGCAAGATGTCACTGTCTGTCACCAGCACCCAACAGAGCAGGTCAGAAAACTAAATGTACGGATCCAGAGGTCCCTACATGGTCACTCCATGACTAGCACAGCCTTTAACAGTGTTTTTACTTCCCATAGCAAAAGAATGACATCAAGAGATCAGGTTTGAAACATACATAAAAAACTTTTTTGGGAAAAAAAATATGTATGCAAAGCAATGCTTTGCCACAAAGTCACAGAAAAAAATAAAGGAGTAAGGAACATCTCAGACTAAGCTAAGTAGCATCCCAGATGCTATTTAGTGAGGTGACACTTTATAATCTTTAATACATTTCTAAAACAAGCCCTGCTGAAGTCCCTGCTAAATTAAATGGGCTCACTGTGCAATAAAGTAGATAGCTGGAACTGCTACAAAATTACACTGCTTCTCTGCCCCAGATAAGCTTGTCACCAGCGAATTCTTCCACCCCCACCCCCCCTTTTTTTTCCATATTAATGCCCTCCATCATAATAAGGATTCCTACCCACTGCCAAAACTCAATTTACACTATTTACTTTAATGACCTCATTTGTCATCTTAGCATGTGTGTCTACCTCTGGGACTGCAGCCCCGCCAGTCTGCCAGAAGGTCTCATTTACAGTTTGCTCTTTCATTATTATTTTTAAAGATTAAATTGCTTCCATTTCAAGTCAAACAGTCTGGGAACTCCCACAGCCCAGAGGATACCACGACACATTCATACATTTGATCAAAATATGTTTTAGGGTTACGTGCATCTTAATCTCAACTGACGCTCCCCTTCCACACTGCCCCACAGCATCATCCATCTGTTACCATCACCTTTAACTTTATTATTCCTTTTAATCTATGCAAAAGATGCACACTGGCTATGACATTTGAATACTGACATAACATTTCAAGTTGTGAGAAGAATTTTCTATTTTCCTATTTTGGGGGGCAAGGTGGGTGACAGAGAAGGGTGCAATAACTTCTTTTTCCAGCGCATCCATTCGTCTGTTTTAAACCACAGCTTAACAGCTTAGCTGGACTACTCCAGAGCGGTGTATTCCTCCCTATTAAATTATATTTCTCTCTTATGGTGCATCTCCAATCCTGACATGCTCAGTAAAATTCAATGTTAATCAAGTCATTTAAATAGGTTAGGGGAAAAGATAATATTTCATGTTTCATTATACTGCATGTTTTGTGGAAACAGCATTACACAACTGCTAGAAATACAGCTAGAGGAAGTCCCCTAAAATGCAGCACCGAAACCAAAGCAACACAACAATCTGCCATTCAGAGCAAGGAGGGAGGGACTGGATATTTGAGAAATTCCTTGTGTCTGTCTGTGGGGTCTGAACAAACCATTCCCGAGCTTGTTTGCAACACCTTTAAAAGGAGAAATTAAAAGCCATTTTCTTGCTTGTGAGCAACCGCTCTGTCCATTTGCCTCCTTCTGTCTCTGCATCCAATTGACCGACTGGGACAAAACATGTTTTACCAGCGCAGCCCCTGCAATCTGGAGTGGCCACTCCTCTCTGTTTCCAGTAACATTTTTAGGCAGAATGGGCATTTCCTAGACACCAATTGCAAATCCCGGAATAAAGCTCAACCAGAACAAACAGATTAATTGCTAGGAAAACTGGGGCTAGAAAGGTGCCTAATTTAGAACCACAACATAATCAGTTCCTTCAATATTTAGGATTTTTTTTTTTTCTTAAGACTAACAGAAACCTCTCTTTAGAAAAAAAAAAAAAAAAAAAAAAAAAAATCAGCCATCAAACTTCCCTAAAAACAAAGCTTAAGAGCTCTAAGTTCTTTCAGAGCACTTCTCATTTCTTCAGCTCAGGCAACTATATGATTACTTCTTTCTTGTTTTCCTACCACTGCAAACATTTATCTAGAGTCCCATTAAACATTACAGCAAAAACCTTTACATCTCCCATTAGTGATTTCCAATATGCTGATATGTTTCTTCAGAAGCTTTCCCAGTGAATAATTGGTCCCAGACTAATAGTACTTGTTATTTATACACAGAGGTGTCCTGGCTTCAAATGTCTTCTAAACAGACTTCAGCAGGAGTTTAAGTAATATCACCTTCTTCACATGTATTTGTGTCCAACATAAATGTGGGTATTTTCTACAGAAAAACTGGTTTCAGAGATCTCATCAATACTTATAAAATACAGTTAAAATAAAATTCTTCAATTGCTTCCAGATCCTATATGATGGTAACCTGGCAATAAAACAAATTTACAGGCTATGTATGCCATATAAAAGCATATTTATCTTACTTACAGTCAGATGATCAAGTTTCTGGTATGTCAGGAGAAGATGGAAGATACTGCAATACAGTCTTCCCCAGATTCCCTCAAGTCTTGCTCTGGATCATCACATATAGACAAGAGCAGCAATTCTGAGGAAAAAACAAATAAGAATTGACAACATTCAACCAACAAAGGCAATGCTAGCGTAGTCTAAGACCATTTGCTAACACAGAAGCAATACAGCATCAAAGCTCTTAGGAACAACATCAGGTAGTGCCAAAAAGATGCAAACACTTTAGAGGCTATGCAGTAAAACTTCAAACAACAGCTTTTGGGCTGAAGGTTATTTTTCTCCCTTTACTTTTCTTTGTACCCGTTATTTTATCTGTGTAGGATTTGTGTTATAAGCATGCTCTGTTTGCTGCAGCACAGAATGGCTGATGCCTGTGCAGCTGACTCAAACCTGAGATTGAAGAGAACTATTTTCTATTTCTGTGGTAGCTGCTTCCCAAAGAAACATAGGGGGAATTTTAATAAAAATGGTAAGCTGGAAAACCTACAGAATTTGCATGTGAAGCAGAAAAAGATTTTACAAGAAGGGAAAATGAGGCACAGACTAGTGAAATCATTCCAGTACAGCTCTTAAAAAGAGAGCTTGAAAAAAAAAAAAAAAACAACAACAAAAAAAAACCACAAAACTGCGGTTTACAAGGAAAACCCATCTCATGAAACTTGAATCTTCCTATGGTATATTTCTGTAAAGAGCGTCACGTTTAACAAGCCAAACTTTTCTGGTGCACTCCGTCAAAAGAGTTTCCCAATCCATTTAACAAGGGGTAAAGGCTCTTTCTGACAGGCATGAAACTCTCACGCTTGGCATATTCTGACACCTATTCCAACTGTATAGAGGAATATTTGTAGTCACAGCAGGTAAACGAGCTGTGGACAGGGAACGCAACTAATTTAATAGCATGAATTATTTACACATACATTCAAGAAAGCCATCTTGCTACACAGCAGTCCCAGCAGCAGGGATTATTAATTTATAACTCAACTACAGCTACATTAAACAGAACAAGGCTTCCATAAAACCTTAACTGTGGTGATGCACAGAAAATATTGCCTAACTCACCCAAAAAGTACAACAGGGTTCCCTAACAAAGCCTTGACCATCAGCCAGAGATCGATCATGGCTGTTAGGCGCTGAAGCAATGTCCACTGGCTTCTGATCTGCACCCAGACACGCCAGCTTGTCTGCCGTGCCCATACAAAGCAGTGCATCCTGAAGTAGGATTTGTCTTTAAGCTTTCATTAGCTTCCAAAATAGCATCAGTTTCTTCCCCTTCAGAACAGCAGTGTGAGCACACCCGTCTCCATCAGAACAAAATCCTTGAGAAGACACCAGAGCATCCCCATGTCTGCAGTCTCCTGGCTGGGCCCCTCAGCATAGATCTGTCCAGACAAAGGCAAAGAGATGCACCAAAGGGAAGGCAGGAGAAGCACTGGGGGTGGGCCCAGGAATAATGAGACCTGATGGGAACCTGCAGAATGTGTAGAGAAAAGGAGAAAATGTGAAATAACTGAGCAAAGAGTCAAGGAGAAGGAAATGGGAGCATGGAGTATGCTCCCCAAAGAGACAGTCAGACTAGGGTGAAGGTAGGCAGGATAAGCAAAGGAAACTGGAAGACAGACATATCCATCTCCCTCTGGAAAGGGAAATATAAGTTTAGAGGTAGAAACTTGGACAGCAATGAGAAAATTGAAAACTAAAAATAGGTAAGGAGCCAGAGGCAAGGCAGAGGCAGGACTGAGCATAGGACAAGAGGAGCTCAGTGCCTCACAGCACCACCCAGCAGCTCGGCCTTGTAAAATCATGTATTTACACAGCAGAAACCCACATCATGTTGAGCAATCCCAAGACATGGGTTTAGAGACCCTGTTGCTTGGTCTAGCTCCTGGCCAAACACTTTGTATTCTTAGATCCTGCTGGTACCATCTGGAAAGAAATAGAAGCCGCTGCTCTGTGCAGGCGTTCTTCCAGCATGCTATTTGTCCTGATAAACATGCTAATAGCTGGACTGCCTGCATCTTCACATGGCTTATTCACCCAATAGATGGCTGATACAGCAAATTAATCTTCATACAGTAGTAACTCAGTTCCTATTAATGACTAGGAACCCTTCATAATGCGCTGTGATCAACCTGAAATAATTTCATAAAATCAAACCTCACGGCAGAGCTGACTCCACTATTAACTCCTTGCTAAAGATCAAGGGACTGAAAAGGGCAGGTTAGATTGCCTGTTCTTGGTGATTTTGAGCGTTGCTGTTTTCAGAAGAGGTGGTTGGTGCTTCCTGAACATACAGGAAGGACCACACGCTGGGGACAGAAGAAAAGGCACTTATCCCACTGAATCATAAAAAGAAAGCATATATCAACCCAGTAAAGCGGCTCTTCCTCTTTCTGGCACAGATATATTTATGACATTCTCAAGAAGTGGGTGTTTGACCTACTTAGAAATCACTTTGTGATACTGTGTAAGTGACCAGCCAGGGGCAGAGCCTGGGTCAATCCTCCTAAATCCTGAGCTCCCTTACACCTAAGCTGAAGAAGCATCTGACTACGGCAGCACCTACGAGCCCCCCAGGACCTTTGGCTGGAACAAAGGTGAGTGGGCAACCTCTTCATTCCCTGCTCTCCTCTAGGCCATCATGAACTGTGTGTTACTAATGTGAGGTTACTAACCAGGAGCATTCAGCATCACTGTTGTGCTGATGTCTGAAACTATCATTAGACCCCTGCTGAGGCTGCAATGAAAGGGGTACCTGTGGACCAGGACAGTCAGGTGACAATCAGAGCCTTAATTAAAAAAAAAAAAAAAAGAACAACCCTACCTACTAACTACAAATACTGGAAAAGCAGAAAGGTTAATTATCTCAGCGGGATGGAAATTGTCCTGTGTCAGGGATTTCAGCAGCATGAAAGACAGCTTCATACTGAATTTGAGAAGAAAAAGATGAGTGCTTCTGAGCACCTAGAGAAGGACAATGGGACAGATGGACACAGGAAATATACTGCAGAGACAGGGCCTGTGAAAGGTACAGACAGGGACTGTGAAAGGTACAGTCCTGGTCAGGAGTTGAGGAGGAGGTCAGTGAGGTTATTATTAGAGTGGGCACAGGATGCAGAGCAGGGATATTACACTATAAGTTTCCATACAGAATTGTTTTGAGATCTTACATTAAGACCATTAAACTATTTTTCTGCTCTGTGCTTCAGTTTCACCATCTTTACAAAAGGGGAGAGTGACATCAGCCACGTGAAATATTTTGAAACACAGAACCATACGATGTGCTACACTTGACGTGGGTTGTGGGACTGCCGCGTGCTGTGGCCGAGGCACGCTTTGAAGAACGTACAGCCTACCAAAGGAGAGGCAGGAGTGAAAGGGGCTTTGGGGCAAGCAAGTCGGTACTGTTAGCAAGAGCCAGGCATGTGGAGCAGCATAATGTCCAGACTCCCATGCACTACCTCTGTTAGTGTAAAGAACTGGTACCACTTGGCAAAGCAGCTACATGTATTAGCAGAGATGCAGTGTGTGTTTGATCACTGCCTGATGCTAATGCAAACATCAATCGCCCAAACAACAGGTAGCACAACTAGATTCTAAAACACAGCAAGCGATTTTAAGCAACCACAACAGGTTTGTGACCTGATGGTTACCTGTCCCACAGAAGAGGGCATGGAAAAATCCTGCCCCGAGAAGGGCACCATCGCTCAGTACACTGAGGACCAAATAACCTTGCCTCAAAGGCTTGAGACATCGGGAAAAAGCTGTCTTCCTGCACAACACTACAAGGGCAACCAGCAATTTATGTCTGGTTTTCCTTACCTCCCTTCTCCTCCATGACTGTTGCTCTTTTCCTTGAGGAAGCAAGGCAGAAGGCACTGAACACACTTCATGAGTGCACAGAAAGCTCAAAGCAGCAAACTGAGCAGCAGAGAGGTCAAGGAGCAGGAGCATACCATGTGCAACCGCACATTTCACTGCCACAGAGCTCCAGCAAAACTAAAGCTACTTTTTTTTTATTTTTTTCTCCCTGAGCAAAACCAAATTCCACCCATATTGTTCATCACAGGAAAAGAAAAGGAAAAAAAAAAAAAAAAAAAGAGAGAGAGAGAGAAAGAAAATAAACAAAATAACAACAAACCCTACACCTTCCTCTCCAAACCCTACTCCCTCAGCAGCAATCAGCAACTTAATAGAGTCCCCCTGAGTGCTTGGGAGGGGTAACAAGGTCTGCCTGTCAGCAAAGCCCCATTGCTCCTTCTTGCCTCTTCCTGGTCAGTCTGTGTTGCTGGGGAGTTACAGCTGAAATCCACGAAAAATAATTAATTGGTTTTGTTTTTTGGTTTGTGTTTTTTTTTTTTTTTTTGAGGAGCTATTAAAACACCAGTCTAATTCCTGGTGCCTCAAAGTAAGCAAGCTTTAATGTATTTTCTGTTTGTCCACAAAAATGTGTTGGGAATTTATTTTTCTCTATTTTTTGTTCTCTATTTTTCTCCTATTTTTTCCCTTTTGCAGGATGCCAGGGGAGGAAACAAATGTTTCACTTTTGAGTCCTTGTTCAAAAACATAATGAAAACTTGGAAATTATTTTTTCATGAAAATGTCCACTTAGGAAAAAAGCAATTCCCTTCTCTTTCCTGAAGAAATAATTTCATTACAAAAAAATAAAAAAGCAAAAATGGTGCATTCTAGCGAGAAGATAGTCTCTTCTAAAATTTTGAGTAACAATCCCAGGCACAGAAATGTAATTTCTTTGTTATTCTCACCAGTGCCGTGCTTGCAACAGGCAAGATTCTCAATGGTACTTTCAAGTTACCAGTAGTACATTTGTTAAGAAAAAAAAAAAAAAAAGCCTGGCATATAATCTGTATTTCCAATTTACAGTCGGACTTTCAAGATTTAGTCCAGCTCAAAACTCCGCTGCACCTTTCTGCCTTATTTAGCAAAGGATGCTGAACTGTGATCCTGCCTCTCGTGATTCCAGCAGAACTATGCCACAAGGAATTTGGCTTGGGGACTTTATTTAGCATCTTTGCTATTTTTATGGGAGCTGTGCAGAAGGCAGCCACTATCTGGGAAAGTTTCTTGTCTAGACAGATGCTAAGGGAAGGTAAGCAACCCATTTACCATCACGTAACGTTAGCAGAATTCCTGAGACAAGCTCATGCCATTACAGCTAGGTCAAATTGCCTCCAGACTGCAGGATTTGCAAGTGGCAGGATATTTTACTGTACCCATTGGCCCCGGAAAAAAATATCAGTAGGAGTATTTATGCAAGAGATGAAGGATGGGAAAGGTCAGGTTAAATATCAGGAAGTGGCTAATACATCTGTTCTGGAGCTGCAGTGGGTGATGTATCCGGGGGGCAAGTGTGGGCTGCCCCTGCTTGTCTCCAGCTGGGAAATGGCTTAGAACAGGTCCCTAAAACAGCATTTCCATGTACGTTCTTGCAATAATAGCCACAAAAGTGGCCTGAGATTGGCAACACAAGGGAGGTGAAGCTGAATGTTAATAAGCAGGACCTAGAAACTATCTCTATCTGCAGACTTCAGGTCTACTTCATTACTTCTTTTGCTTAAATTAAAGGCCTTAATGTGGTTGGGCACAAAGCCATTTTACCAGAGAGTTCTGTCACTAGCATTGTATTTATAACTGTGATATCAATATGCTCCACACAGGACTGAAATCCCTTTCTATTTTGAGCTGTGTAAGAAGAGAAGGACAGATTTCCTGTCCCAAATGATTTACAACTTAAACAGGCTACAGCATGGGAAGAAAGGGACTCTGCGGAGTCCTGCATCAGTCAAGTGGACATAACAATATGATCTGCTACCTGAATGAATGTTTGTTCCCTCAGTTGCTAACCAGAAAAAGCCTTTCCAGAAATCTGCAAGCTCAGAACTTCCTTCAGAGCCACATCTCTAAAGCAGTAAAGTCTGGGGCATCTGTAAGCTTTTTATCAGCCATTTCCTTACCCCTTTGGTCTGTCAGTGTAGAGCTGACAGCATGATAGTCCTTGTAATGTGCTGCTCTGTCAGCTTCAGAAATGCTGATCTTCCTCACTAGTGATTGAAGTTGTCCCAGCATCTCATTACCGTCTCTCCCAGTTGCCTGCCCCACATCAAAGGGGTTTCCTGAGGCTTTGACAACAATCTCCCTACTTCCAAGGGAAAGCTGTTGCAAGCTTTTTTGTATGAAATTATTTATGGGAGCTGAAATAGGATTTCCTCATAGATGGAAAAAGGTAGAAGCTCCAATTTTGCACCCTCCCATGCACAGTAGAAGACAATCCCTCAGTCAATGGGGAAGAGAAGGCCTGCACGAGTCAGCACTTTAAGCCTCAGGACCTGGCTCCCAGAAGATGTTCCTATAGGCTGCTGGGTATGCCCTCCTGGCCTCACACTCGGATGTCCCACCTTTGGCTGCAATTTTGACAGAGCCTTACAAAGCAGCTTATGGAGAGAAAGCTGAGTGTCCAGACCCAAACTGGACTTGGTGCTTACAGCACAGTGCCAAGCGAGAATGTGTGCAGACCTCTCTGTACTGTGATAGGTTTTTATCATTGTCGTTCATCTTTGAGCATAAATGTTAAAGGAAATAAGTGAGGCTTTATTTCCCAGCACTGAAAGTGCCTTTAGGCATTACATCCAGGATGATTTCCCTCACTGGAAGATTTTGTGCCTAATATGCACCTTGCAGGAATCACTCTGGTGTACTGGCTATGGAGCAGAGAGAAAATGAGTGCAAGTGTGTGTGCATGACGGGGTCTGTGTGCATGCACAAGCAGATCTGAACATGTTCATATGCCAAATAGCACAGCTACAGGCAACTATGCCCTTCACACTGTGTATTAATGGTCATCCACACAGCATGTTGCTGTGCAGACCCGGGGGGGCTGCACACTGCATCTAACTCCTGGTGAGCATAGCTTCAGGCAGCTGTTCAAGGGACATAATTAAAGATGGTCTCCAAATCCATAAATCAAAGAGAGAAAGACCTCGAAAAGGGGGATAATAGGAAGAAGAAAGGACTTAAGAATATACCCTGTGCTATATAATACCCAGATAGGTTCTTTCCAGACACAATTGTGTTCCAGAAACAGCATACTGAGACTCTGCAAGTTACTGGGGAATCCAGGTGGGGGGAGGCATTTAATCTCTACGTGTTTG
The DNA here is from genome assembly GCF_965140915.1 of Aythya marila. Taxonomy (NCBI): domain Eukaryota; kingdom Metazoa; phylum Chordata; class Aves; order Anseriformes; family Anatidae; genus Aythya; species Aythya marila. Next base: position 6,251,906 of record NC_139064.1, read on the forward strand.
TGGGGCTTTGAGCATTTTGCTCTGCTGTTAAATCATAGCTCTTCTTTCCTGCATGGCCTCCCAGGGAAAAAGCAGGAGACGGTGGTTCCCCAAGGAAAAGCTGTCGAGCTGTCGGGGACGTGACTGGCTGTGAAAAAATACCAAGGGAGAGCAGCAGGGAGATTTTTCTCCACAGTCCAGATACACAGGAGAAAGCTTAACCAACAACAAAACTCCGTTAATGCCTCCCTTACATGCATTAACATTTAATCAGTAAAGCCCCAGAACAGTCGAGAGGGAGATATCACGTTTCATAGGAAAGGAGAAACTGAGGCATGAGAGGATGAAGGTCAGTACACATGAAAACCTTTCCCCTCAGACACCCCAAGTGGACACCCATCTGCCGGGACACAGCTCCACATTAATTCATCCTTCTGGCTGCAGCCTAGGTCTGTGGCCTCTCTGCTACTTTTCAAGCTCAAGCACCAGCAGCTTGGTGGATCCTGTCACAAAGCAGAAAGGTTTGGAGAGTAGACAGTGAAATCCAGGAACACAGTCTGCCTGAAGATCTGGAGAACACTGTCCTGGTCTGCTTATGAGCATGGTGCTCTTATTTACCTTTCTTTAAAAACAAACGAACAAACGAATAAAATCTCTTCACCTAATCCCTTGCACTGTAGAGCTGGAGAGCTTTTCATTAACTATTTCCTACTCTGGTTTCCATGGAAAACAGAAAGTCAGATTTACTGAATCCAATGAGATCATAAAAAGTGCCTTTGGTCTAACAGTCCTACTGGCCCTTAACAAATGAGGCCAGCAAGGAAAATGATCAAAATGCAAAATAGGGATTTCAAGTCCATCTGCTGAAGTGACACAAGCTCTCAGCTTTTTAAAATAATACAATTTCCGAGATATACAAATAGGTCCACACTGAGGTATACTTTCACAAAAAGGGCAAAAAGAGGCATTACCAGAATGCGTTGAGGAAGTATAATATATTGTGATTTAAAGCATTTGATCTTTTTTCTCTCTGGTGCAAATCCTAGAATGACAAGTCCTAAAACTCCTCTACAGTTAAAGGAAGTACACCTTCTTCCTCTGAACAGGTACCTTGCCTTTTTGGTACCAGAAATCATGGGTTCCACTTGAACACTGCAGTGTTTCCTTGCATGTACTGTCGATAATTCTATGCATCATTGTCCATGATTTCCAAGGTTTGGGCCAGGGTCCCTGACTTCTGTAATGTCTACTCTTGCTTCTTCCAGAGGCTTCTGCTGGCTTTCATACAGCGTATGGCCCATCAGAATGACTCTTGAGATCATCTGAAGTCCTGGAAGTTGGATGCTCAGTGCCTAAAGAAGGGGTGAGGTAGCTGAGAATTAGGATGCTTGATTTGCATTTGCAGCAGTGCTGTTTATTTGAAGACTGTGATTTTCAGCAACTCTGTCTATCAGCTTGCCCATGTAGGAGAAACATGTGAATGCATCTAACTGCTTGCTCACAGATGATAGAGAAGGGAAATTCAAACATGAGTAATGTTTGCAAACTAGTATGTTTTTTTTTTTTATGTTTTTGTTTTTGTTTTTTTCTATGTAGGCATCCATAGGAGGCTTCATTATTCTGCTTTAGGCTGAAATCAGCTCTTTTTAGTGATTTCAGCTGAGCAACACTTGCCCCATTACATGCCGAGTATAGCAGAGTTTCAAATTCCAAGAATGAGAATGAATGCAGAAAAGACACCAAGTTCCTAGCAGCTGCAGGTTAGATGAGGCCATTTTAAAAATAAAGGATCCTGCTATACTGTGCATCAGGCAGAATGGAGCGTGGGCCATTTTGGGGACAGATTCAATGCAGTCTATCTGGAACCAAAGCAGAATTCTTAATGAAACAAAAGTGCAGCACTCTAAATTTAGATGCACTATTAATGCTTTTAAAAGTAAGTGCATCTATAGCCATGGGGTGTCTGAAATTTCATTCACAGTGTTTGCTCCCATCAAGCCCATCTGAAACCCACTGAAGCCGGTGGCAAAAATCCCATCGATTTTAATAGATCCACCGCTTGGCTCACATTTCCTCTCCCTGCCCCTATTTGGTTGCCCATTTGGGAGATTGTTCTGTATGCCTACACAGGACAGTCCACAGTTGTTGATATTTGTAATTCCATGTTATGCTGTAGCCTTTTTGGCAGCAAAGAAGAGAGGTTAAACCTTGCACAGTAGCTTGTTGAGTGAGGCAGCAAAATAAACAGCAGGCCAAAGAGTGTAAATCCAAAGGAGATATCTATCTCTTGAATAGCACATCTGTTAGTCTAATGCTCTTTGTTTGTGTTGCAAAACAGGTTTCTCTATGGCACTCCAGCTACATTTACATCAGATGTGCCATATATCATATAGTAATACAGACAGGAACTGTGACTTGCCTGGTAAATTGCTTTCTGCTTGTAATATGCTGATCTCTGTGGGATGTGGATGTATGAGATCTGTGGATTGAAGGCAGTATTGCAATCCGTAGTATGATGGTTATACATGAGGGATGTTCATATCAAAACCACACTGCAATTTATTGCTTATTCAACCAGCTTGATTTATAAATATTTCACCTTCACTCTTTAAAACTATGCACACAGACAAGCTTTCCAGTGCCAAAGGATGATCAAAGAGGATCATCAAGATGCAGGCTAAGGACGTAAAGGCTGCAGCTTCTCCACAATAAAGCCCACCAAAATCAAATAGGAGTAGAGCCCGTGATTTTTCTTTGGATCAGTAATAGCTGGTGATCCCTCATTTATTCTCTATTCCATTTAAGCACATTATGTGATAGGCACGGGTTACAAGCATGTACTGATTGTTCTGATTGTTCTGTTATAGGTTGTTTGATCTTGCTCGGCAGGGCAGTTGGACTAGATGATCTTCAGAGGTCTTTTCCAAGCTCAGCCATTCTGTGGTTCTGTTCTGTACAGAATCAGGAGAGGTTCCTTTCCATCAGTGTTAAGGAACAAATTACCAACTCACCTGTCCTGCTACACTCTCTGTTCATCCTCATAAGGTCAAGAGGAAGCATTAATAAAACCCAAACCCACTTCCTGTCAATCACTGCCAGGTTTATCTGTTAGAGACACCTCTTTCTGCCAACAACCTAGTTCTATTTTTACTGAGCAAATGCTTTCACACCTCAGCTTCCATGTGTGTGCCCACTTCATCCATTGTTCACACCTAGTTTACTCTTAACACCTCTCAAGGACCTTGCAGATAGGCGTGAAAGGATTCCTCCTTTGGACAGCCATGTGCTCTGATAGGAAGAGGGAAAACAAATACGAACCAGAGTTGCTGTCAGCACTTAGGGCTATCAAGGGTGGAGAGGAGAGGCCCCGTTTGTTCTGGCCTGACTTACAAACAGCAAGGGAGTGTATATTCACTCCAGCCCTTCACAATTGCTACCCAGTTTATTCCTTCTCTCTTTGCAAACACTTTGGAATTGAAGCTACGTAAGAAGAGCATCCTCTCAGCAAGGGCCTCGATTTTTTGTGTATATTTCACCCAAGCTGAAAATTTCCTGCAATTTTCTGTGTCCAGCAATATTGGGAGCACAAACATCCAGCAAGGGGGCAAAGTGGTTAGACATGGAATCATGACCAACCCATCTGAGGAACCAAATTTAAGACAAACAGCCCTACACCTGTAATTTAATCGCTGAACATCTTTTCCCACATTGCCAGGAGTGCTAAAGATTCCTTGTATAATCACAAGGTCAGGCTGTGCCAGCTTATCCTACAGGCTTTAGGACTGCCTTGCAGGACACATTGTCAATCCCATCCTTCACCAGCTGCTATGACTTTAGTCAGATGTGTTCAGAGTGGCTACTAACCCAAACGTAGTCTTGGAAATATCCCCAGAGCATCCATCTCAGTGACAATTAGACATGAAATATGAATCCTCTTGATATCAGTTTAGTGTCTTTCCAGTAACTTCCTACTTCATCTTTGGAATGTACACTATTTAAAGAAAGAGGTCATATATTTAATTAGGATGGAAATAAATGTGTGTGCCAGATATAATATGACTTTAAAGAATGATCCTAGTGTTTAAAACCTATTGGTTTTTCTCTTCCACATTGGTTATTAATAACATAGGTGCAAAAGAAATCAAACACTTTTCCTGGGATGAACCATGCTAAAGGAGGGTTGGCCAACCTGCACCCTCTGTGTTGGGCTCTTGAAGGGTATTTGGATGCCTGTGTATTGGAACATTGCGTACAAATGCCTTACTGTCCCAGCCTGGCTGCAACTTACTATGTCTAAGAATAAATACTTCCTAAAAATAAACCTGTAATTTCCTAATTTTCTTCCTTTCTTTGTTTTCTTTCTCTGGTTGCTTTTTTCTATCTTTCCTTCTACATTACTACCTAGCTATCTTTTTTTCTGTGCTTTGTGCAGTCTGGACATTTGAAAAGACTTCTCCATTTCAGCATTATCGAGCTAGAGGCTTCCCTGCACACATGATTACCTGCAGTAAAGTTAAGTTCACTCACTAAAACTACTGATACAAGAATAAAACATTTAGGAGCCAGCCCTCTGTTTCATAATCATTTTACTAAGACAATAATTTCAATCTTGAGACAATCAGTAGACTATGTAAGAAGTGAATTATTGAATTGACTTGAATAAGAAAAAGGGTTGTTCTTTATGTCAGAATTACCGCAGGATGAATTTAGTACTTATTTTAAGTTGAAAACCAAATAAACAAAAAATAATAATAATAAAAAACTATGGCCCAGAGACTACAGATACTTTCACATGCATGATGGACAACTACCATAACAGCATAAAGTGCTTTCCTTACTGTTACTGCATCAGACACTTTTACATCACTCAATCTCCCTGAAAAGAGCGGTAAGATTGGCAAAAAAGGCATGAGAAATTTATAAGACTACTGTTTCTTGAACTCCCACTTCTCATTCTTCCTAAGGGAATGTTACAAATAGGGTACCAATCCTCCACATGTCGAAAATAAGGGTTGCTAATTCTTTCCTCTTCCGTGGCGAATGGAGCCAAGATTTTCAGATGTGACTGACTGGTCATTTTGGAAATCTAATTTGGCACGCCTCAAGAGAACCCGATTTTCATAAGGCATCAGAGCAGTCTTTCCTAGTTCACTAGAGCATGAATCTCGCTCATAATTATTGAGCCCATTTTGTATTCAGCTTCTACTCTCCCTCATGCAGAGCGACAGCAGCTTAAGTGTTCTCATCTCATTTTTTCTTTTCCCACAATTCAATTCTTTCATATTAGCAGGGATGGGGGGAACCCTCTTTGAGATGTATTATTTCATTGAATGTTTCCAACCAGGCTACATTTTTCATGGCCTTTATTTGGATCAATCATGTTAAAAGCTGATGTTGCATTATTTAAGCTTTGACAGGCATAGAATTAAGATGCAGGTTTATTCACTTACAGAAAATGTCAGACTAGAATTGGATGATCACTTTATGGATTGAACCTAACTACTAGGATAGCTGCTTTTTCAAGCAGCAAATGTTAACGTTTTTTTTTAAACATTTTTTTTTTTCACCTGGTGGCAATGAGAAGTGGTATGAGAACGGGATTTATTAGAACCTGTAGTAAGTTCATGGAAAAATCATCCTGCTCTCTTCTTCAGTGAAAACAACCCGTAGCTGAATACTCAGTACCAAACTGTACTATACCAGACTTGGTACTAACATAAAGCACCCTAGATAGTGTGTACTCACACAGGAATTTAAAGGACTTATGCCTGAGGGCAAGTGAGATTGTCTGCAGCAGACTGCAGTCTTGTCTGGCTTCAGACAGTTCTATAAAGCTATGTTGATTTACAATAGTCAGGACATTTCTTCCTGTAAGTTACATTTTCTACATCCAAAGCGTGGTGCTGCTAAATACCAGTTACTGAACAGCTGGAGTTCAGCTCCACGCTCCCCAAGGAGACTGCTGTTCCGTGGGGGGGCTCTGGGCATCCCTGAAACTTTCCTCCTGCTGATACACTTCCCCTGGCTCAGGGAGTCCACTGCAAGCATTAGACCCTATTCTCAAATACAGCTTAAAAGTTTTGGTAACACGAATAAAGCAACTACCTCATGGCCCTGCAGTGTGCTGAATTTCTGTTTTATTGGATGAAATACACAGGCACGGAAATTTTCGTTGTGTTATGCACTGTGTACGAGAGAGTGGGAGCTGTGCTGGGAAATGGCGAGTGCCCAGGGGTCCCACCACTTCATTTGGAGCTGGGACGGAGTGACCTGGCCTCTGCTTACCCATCCTCTGGAAGATGCACCTGTGTGCTTTGGTAACAAGTGGGTTAATAAGCAGCTTTTCACATTTTTCTCCTCTGTAGCTTAGTTACCCCACAATCAAGGCAACAGACTGTTTTTCAGCATGGATCTTATCTTCCTACTCAAGAGGTCACAGATTGCCAGCCTTGTTTTAATGAGCTGTGTCCTGTGAATTTCACAGTCACTTCAAGTCTAATAAGGGAACCCACAGGGGTAGTGTTTTCAATTTGCTCCTCTTTCCTGGCGAGTTTGTACCATACATCACACATAGCAGTTCACAGCTGGTGAAAAAAGAAAAGAATTAGCTGTATTCCCAATACAGGGATTTTACAATTCAATATTTATGAAGATTGGGGGTCCTCTCATTTGAAAGGCCAAACAGTTTGTTTTACTGTGTGTGGAACATATTATGTTAATATAGAGAACAACTGCTTCCAAGAACTAATCTGATGATGGTGTTGAAAAGCCCTGCACACTACAGAAATATGATGTGCATCTAAGAATTCTTCATACTCTTGTCTAACCAAGCCTTTTGCATGCAAATTAAACACAACTGGAATTCCTGCCCTACCCCCCATCAGAACTATGGGCTACTTACAACTGAAATGACACCTAAATGTCTAATTTTAATTTCAAATTCACTCTATAAAAGTACAGCCTGATTGTTTTTCCCCGTGCTAAAGAAGTCCTATGACAAATGATCAGATCTAAGCTTTACTTAAATGCGTATGAATGAGCGCTGCCATCAGCTGGAGATTCTTGAATATTCATTAATTCTTCCAGACATCTGATATTCCCTTGTACACAGCGTAGCAAATACTATTGGTCAGTAAACAATACCAATGCCCAGTGGGAAATCTGGAGATCCATTTTTGACTTTTCACCTCACAGCAAGGTGAAATGTTCAACTATTTTGGAATATAGAACATAATATTCATATTCAGACAGAGAACTTTTTAGTTGAGGTGGCATTTGCAAATTAGAGTTGCTCTGTTGAGCAGAACTCAAGTATTTAATTTTAGTGAGATCTGGCATTAGCTTATGCTTTTGTACCATCCATTAGTGTCAGAAATGAGCTATACATCTATTTCAATTACATGTTTGTATAAATAAGCTTGTATGCAGATTAAAATAGATTATATATTCAATGGAGGACACTTCACAGTGAAACATCCAAAAGTCACCAAAAAATTGAGAGAATTTTGTCTTTTTGAGGCAAGGATTTGCTAATTAGCCAGTAAAGTACATAAGACAACATGTGATCTTCGAACAAAGGGAGGCTTCTGTTACGTACTAGGAATGGTCAACATAGGTCCCAGATAAAGAGGAACTAATGGAAGTGTTTCTCCACCTAGGTCTCTCACGAGTACTCCTGTTCGGGATGTTTTTACCAGTAAGTGCCTTTACTTGTTTTCTGTTTAATATACTTTGACTGACTGTGATTTTTCAGTTAAATGAGTAACAATAAGGGATTCCTTGTCTAAAGGCATGGCAAATACGTTGACCAAGGCATGGAAACCTCAACATGTGTCTCTTCAGAATACCCAAAGGATAATCATGTGATCCCACTTTTTGCCCAAATAGGAAGGAGTGCCAGCCGCACTACAGGAGGCACAGAAGGGTTTTCCAGTGACCAGTGGATAGTTTCTGTGTGTCACAAGGTACCGAGGAATACACTTAGACCCTGCAGGTCACCAGTGAGGCTCATTTTCGTGTACCCACTCTGTAATTCCCAGCAGGGAATAACATTATTAACCTTATACCCAGCTTTAATTTTCTGTTTCCTGCTGGGAAATCTCAGAATTTGAAGAAAGGAAATTCTCCCATGTGTTTGTGGAATGACAGCTTCTACCACCTAAACAGCAGTGAAAGAAGAGTGTGTGGAAAACAAAGAAAAACAGCTTTATCTACAGTTAATAAAAATTAAATGTCAAGCAGGACAAGAAAAACTGATGTGGTAACATACAGAGGACAGGATCCATGAGAGACTGAGTAATGAAAAGGTCAGGAGAGCCATAAATAAAGCCTGAAACGGCCAAGATCTAGGGAGGGAGAAAGCTCATCTGAAGAGTGTAACAGCTCAGGCAATTTAATGAACATGTTTTATGTAAATGGAACAACTACCATTCCAGGTACAGAAACTGTCTTTATTCTGAACAGTACATAACCACCTGTTAATAATCAAAACAAGGCACAAACTGATCACATGCCTTGGAGGGACTGCACAGTGCAGGGACATAGCTCAGAAATGGAGAAGAAGAGCAATTCTCATTCTGTCAGGGTAACCCAAGGGAATTCCTGGTTTTCTTGGGGATTTGGCTTGTAGCCCCCACCTTCTCCATGTAAAAGCATATCAGCCTGCAGAGTCTGTAGGTCAGATGTGGAATAGGAGGTGCATACAGGACAGACATGACGGAAAAGGTGCATTACTATCCAAAATGCAATGGAAAAACAACGTTAGTTCAAGGGTTGTACATCAGAGTGAATTCTCCTTAGGGCTCTCTGGCTATGGGCATAGTGCAATAAAAAAAAAAAAAAAAAAAAAGTGAAAAGCATCAACTGATTTTGGCTGACAAAGACACAAATTAGTGCTCAGGATGGTGAGAACCAGCAGGGCCAGAGGGCTCAGTGAGCAGCCCCCAGCAAGGCGCTGCATTCCCATCTGTGCAACCATCAAACAGCCCCATCCTAAGGGTTGTCTGGCTGCCTGGTGGGACACAGACCTGGTCACTACTTCACTTGCCTGTGTCCGAGTCTGCCACCCAATCTGGTCCCCCCAAAGGTTTTCCCAGACAAGCCTGGTTCCTACCCACATCAGTGACCATGCTGATCAGAAAGAAATCACCTGCAAGATGACCTACCCTTCTCTAAAGGGCTCCCTGATGCCCTGTGACAGTATCCCACTTCTCTGCTGTATGAACCCAGAATAAAAAATTACTCCTGCCTCAGTGAAATTGCAGTCATCAATCCCAACTCAGAAAATCAGCCAGCTTAATATTCAGAACATGCTCGTGGGTCTTCCTAAACTGGAGCCTAAAGAGATATGACAAACAAAGCACCATGTGTAAGCACCGACTCGCTCAGAATTGTACCGGGGGTCAGTGGAAGTCAGGGATAAAGCACAAGTTCTGAGTCCCAGCCCATTGCCTCAGCCATCAATTATGCTGTGTTCTTCAATATTGTATGTAATGAAGCACAGCACTTTGTTCTAGGCTAGCTGTTCATTTATACCAGCTAGGACCAGATATTCACTCAGTTCATTATTATGACTGTCTATCATGTGTATTGCAGGAATAACTGCAAGGCTCAGCCCTGCTGCGCTGGCTGCTCTGCAGACACAACAGAGGCAGGCCCGCACCCAGGAGCTCCAAGCTCGTTGCAAGAAGGCTGAAAGCAGATGGGCAGAGAAAACAGGCAGGGGAAGCACAAGGCTGTGAGACAACTATGATTCAATAAAACCTGACATTGTGAAATTAAATGTGAAAAAAATGTCTTTCCTCTGCTATTGAAAGCTACTTGGAGCGTTGTTCCAACTGCCCCGCAGGATCTGGGGTCCTACTCCCTCTCCTCTCCTGATTGCTGTTTCAGCCATGTGGTCTGTCTCTTTATGCAGCTTGGCAGCCAAGAGAAGTTTCACTCGGGGAAGGACAAGCCCCTCATGGCCTTCCTTCAAGGGTCCATCAGGCAATGACTCTCTCTGCCTGCACCTGGCATCTGTCTCTCCTCTTTCTATTCTGGGAGGAAGAGAAACAGCTGAGCTCTGCTACCGTATGCGAGGGAGGCAGATGGGGCGTGAATTCAGTAGTGATTGTACTGCTCATTTGTTTGGCATGAAAATGACGGACACATGATAGAACAACCCGGAACAAACATGGGGGGTGGGGGGGTATGAATACTGAACAGCATTTACTGTCATTACTTTTCCTGTTACTGTGAGTTTTTCTTCTCGTTCAGTGATAAATCTGCATAAACACGGAGGGCTAGAGTTGCCATCCTGATTCTCGTCAGGTATTTTATCTGACAGGCTGTCCTATTTCTACGATTTCCTATGGTGCATTTCTTTCACTTTCGAGCAATGGGAATAGACAGTTCAGTTTCACTGCTTAGTTAGCTCCACACAGGCATCCATGAGCAGTACTGGAAGTCTGGGTAACAGGAGTGGAAGGGGGAAGGCATTTGCTTCCTCTATGGAATAGAAACACAGGTTCATAGAATTTTTTATTAACCTTTGGCTTTAACCACATTTAGCTTTCTGAATTGTAAATCCGTGCAGGATTTGGGGACCAAAGCTCAATTTAAAAATTTTGAAGATTAGTTTTTTGTGACATGAACCCCAGCAACCTTCATCAACCAGAATGATTAGTTTGGTGCTTCCTCAGCCTAGCCCACAGCTGCTGTTTGTGTATGCTACAGAAACACCATTTTGTTCAATCTGAAAAAAATTCCCTTAAGCAAAGGTATATTGAAAGAGCGATGGATCAAAAATAAGATTTATTTGCACTCAGAAAATGCAGGCTAGTGTTGCTGAATTTGCACGCTGTAACAGCAAAATCATTAAATTCTTTAAATATTCCTACAATAGTCTTATGCTGAATGAGGATCTTTATGAATATTTCAATTACAAGATGAGGCTTGAAAGAACAGAGTAGTTTCAATTTTGAATCACCCTTCCTCACATAACTTGTCCTATTTGGTATTAAATGAAACTGAATTAAATCCCACATCCCCGCCATGTGTACCGGGGGTGACGGGGTCTCTGCAGATAGAACCACCTCCCTGTCCCTCCTGCTCTTGCTTTGAATAGACCTAGGGCAGTTTGATTCAGGAGACATTGAGCTCTTGCCATCTCCTTTGGCAAGAAGAAATGTATTTAGATGGCTCGGCCAACATCCTTCCCCTCCTCCTTGCCCACTGATATTTACAATATTTGTTTAATGTTAATTTAAAGGCTCAGCTTTGCGCTGTGCAGTGCTACACCTGCCCCCTCTCTGTACAGAAGAAATAACAGCGACTCTACATCTGACATGCACAAAGCCAGTCTTGTTTCTGCAGGACTAAAGAGAGAGTTAGAGAGCAGCAAATAATACTGTGCTGCACTGATCAGCTCATTTCTACTCCCAGGATAGGAAAGGTCATTGATTTTCTTCTCTGTCCCTGCACAGACTTCAATGGACTATGATTCAAATACCTTGTAAATAAAAGCAGAGCCTTTTTTACCACTTCATGTCCTGGTTCTGATCTCATCGAAGCAACCAAAATTTAGCATTAATTCTGAGGAGTTATTCCTGATTTTACTGATGTTAATTAAACCAGGTTATTTTTCACTCATTCAGCTCACCCCACTGAGCTAAATTCTGTATTTGCCCACACAAGTGACCTCCAGTGCTTGCAAACTGGGTACATCACTGAAGTTGCTCTCGAATTGCATTCCTATCAACACGTGAAACTCAGACTTCATTGTGACTTTAGTTAGATTTCATGTTCCTTGGGAAAGTAGTTGCATGTTTGTGCTATCTCATTCTAGCTTAAACAGGATGCCTTGACAGTCCTGTAATGCAGATAACAAACCTCTTCCAGCAAAACTGCAGAATTAGGCTTTGCTTTTCAGCAAAAGCGATTCCACCAGCACCAGCTGTTCAACACAAACCACTTCCATATGCATTTTCTTATGCACAATAAAGTCTGAAAATGCAACCCTCCCCTCCGTTCCCTGAAAGCACAATCAGTAGTACTCAAAGGCTGGGTTCTGGTCTGCTAGATGTTGGCAAAGCAGAGGGACCCACTGGGCTCCACTGGAGCGTCTTCTCATTTCCCTAGCATAAATTAGATCAGAATTTGGCCTTGACTTCTTCATGTAACAAAATGCCAAGAGCTAGATTCTCCTCTTTCTAACACCTATCTAAGTGACCGGGCATCTCTGGAAATGAAGTCCTGCCCAGTGTCAGCGAAAATATCAGAATCAGACTTTCAGTAGTTATTGCTGTTTCCCTGGCCCTGAAATACTGGCACTTTAATGCATGGCCTTAAAGCTTGCCTAGTTTCCCTGCAACTTCATTAAGTTTCCTCTCCATCATCCCCCTAACTGCTGCTTAACACGTTCTGGCAACACGCCCTCCTGTATCGCAGCGGATATGGCTGGCAATGTGTGGAGCTTATGACGGGGCATTAATTACTTGAGCATAAATAACATTCCCTCTTATCTCCACTTCAAGATCCGCTACTTCTAATGGTAATATATCCATAACTACAAATTAGAAAAAAAAAAAACAATAAAAGGGGTAAATCTAAGCCTAAAAATGAGTGACAGTTCTTGCAATGACTGAAAATTAAAGCCAGGCAAGCTCTAATGAAAAATAAAGGTACATTTCTAACAGTTGTGTTGATTATCCCCTGGAATCACATGCCAAGGAAAGAGCTGTATTTTTGGTCTCTAGATACCTTCAGATCAATCTAAGAAATGTAGTTTAGTCAAAACTAATAGTCTTAATGAGCATAAGTATGGAAAATCATACAGGGGAAAAAAGTGTATGAGCAACACAGGTCAGCCGGGCTGTATATAAGCACTGCTAACAACGCACAAGAACACAACAGTTAAAAAACCGGGCCCAAGAGAGGAGCTGATAAAATAAAATGTCTTGTATTGCAGGCCTCCCTCCCACTCCAGTCCCCAAACCCTCAAACAAAATCAAGCTGAATGACAAAGCCTTTACTGCAAGCAATTCTCCTTTTCTGCCTCCATTCACAGCTCATTAACTCTCCTGCATTAGAAAGGTGTTCCCCAACTATTCTGCCAAAAGAAAAAAAAAAAAGAACAAAAAAAAGAACAAAAGAAAAAAAAAATACAGCTTTTGTGTGCTCAAAAACTCTCATTAATGATCGCAGGACAGAAATGTATACCTGAAATCAAATTACTTTCATGCTGCTGAGGGCTGCGTGGTGTGTTTGTGCTGTGCAGTGCAGTATTTAGCTGTACGATGGAAAAGCGTTTGAACATGTAGGTTTGCCTGCTGGAGAGACGGCGTGTACGTTTCCGTCTGTATGAAGGCACCTGTACTCAGGATGAATAATAGAGTCCTCAGGTGGTGTTCTAATATGCAGGATTCAGGTATGCACATTTGTGTGTGGGTGGGTGTTTGTGAATAACTGTGTACGCTTTGTGTACACACACAATAGGGATAGCTCCTGTCGTGTGTGTGGCAGGAGTGCTAGCTGTGTTATGTACACAGACTTCTGAAAGTGTATGCTATTGTAGATGGCTACTGTTGTAAATTCTGCTTATCACAGATATAATTATTCAACGTTTTGGATATGTATTTTTAGCTTGTTTACTGGGTGCATTATATAAATGTGAATGGTTATTTGTGGATGAATAGCGTGTGTACAGGCTATAAATATTTCTTGTGGAGTATTAGTTATTAATATTTCTGAAAGTACAGAGGCTGATGAGTGTACAGTATATATTGGTTATTTATGTGGGTGGATACATCCATGTGAGCTATTTCGACTCACATAAGAGATACAGACCTGTACTGAAACCTTCACACCAATGAGTAGGTTTGCCATGCTTTATTCCCATGGTTTACTGTCCTACACATGCTCAGGGAACAGCAGGGGAACTGATACACATTTCAGAGATGACATTCCTGGAAGAGGAAAAGGGGCACCCTTTTACCTTCAGAATGGTTCTACATGCTGAATGAAGTAAATCTCTCTTTGGGATGCATTTCAGGAGAAGGAGAAGATAGGACAATCCTGAGGCCTGCCTGAAATGCTTTGTGAAGGGTACGACTTGACTGTATCACCAAAACCCATGTAACTGACTGCCACGCAACCTGAAAGTACAGTTCCCCACCTTTCATGTATCAAATACAAGGTTCATTCAGCTCCGGAGGTGATCCTCCTCCAGATCTGCTCAGCTTATTAAAAAACCACAGGAGGATGTTTTGCCTGTTCTCCAGCACTCAGGGAAGTTATTTGCTATTGCTCACACTGACACCATTTGAAGCATGTATTCAGCAAGGCACTTAGGAATATGTGCAAATTTTGAACACGTAAGTAGTCCATGGAAGCCAACAGAGTACACAGCTGCATAAGAGCTTTGCTCAAAAGGAGAGCAGTACACTTCTTGCCTTAATCCCATGCAGTGTAATAGATGTGCACACCTCCTCCCCAACTCCACACTATTCAGCAATTATTCCGCTCCTAATACTCGACATGCAACAACAAGCGTTCCTAACATGTAGGCTATATGATGTCACAGACTTGACAGTATTAGGAAAGAGCAATTTTATGTGATGAAATTTCAAGGGCAATAAGCAGGCAAAATAACTTTTTGGCTATTTGAAGATGTCTAGTTTCTCTCTGAAGGGTAAAAATCAGGTAGGAGAAGAAAGATACGACTGCAGTCTAGTGGCATTTTGCAAGCTCTCTCTGTCTGCAGTGACACAAGGGGCCCAGCAGGCCCTCTTCTGTTCAATTGAACTGGGCAAGTTGGCTTGTTGGGTACAGCGTACAAAGCCTCTCTCGGAGGGGCTGGAACTGCCTCTGTGGTGCCTGGATCAGTTACAGTTTTACTTTCCAGTACTCTCCCCTACATTAGGAGTTCACTTCAGCTACAGAATGAAACATTCTGGGAAAAAAAAAAAAAAAGAAAAAAAAAAAAAAAAGCTCTGACACATAATTATTTTGTAGAGGCAGGGTGAGGAATGAGAGGCTGAGAAAAAGAATACTTTTCTAGGATACCGCTCCCATTTTTCTCCATCTTTTCATCTTTCTTTCCCTTCTATTCTTCTGAGGCTTAGTATGGAAAACAAGGAAGCTAAGCAGAAAAACTAAAATGAATTTATTTGAAAAATACTACACTCTTCATGTCTACAGGATGCTTTCTAGAACTGATGAGCACTTCAAATGCATTTCCAAACTTACTGCATAAGATGATGGTAATTCCTATATCCTGGAGGCCAAGCTGAATGTTGACTCAACACAGTTTTAAGTACAACACAGCCATGTCATGCTTATTTTCCAACCCCCTTAGAAAGAAATACACATTTCCCTTTTATTTGCATTATAACACTAGGTCTCTTAAAAATACTACCACTGACCCCTATATATATTATTTTCCTCTTTGTTTACATGTCAGTAGCACCATTCTATTAATCCTGAATAGCTTTCTATTGCCTTTTTTTATCATCTTCAAATATCAAGAGAAAAAAATCCTAGCATGCTGTTCAGTCCATCCCTACTAAGATGTATATTTATTTCATGAATATACATACACTACTTATATGCAATGTAATGCTTGCATAGTATATTTTCTTCAAGAAATAAAACTCCATTTTGATAAAGAAGTAATCTTGCAGGAATCTTAGTTTTCCAATAGATTTTGGGTGGGTAACAAAAGATTTTCTCTAATAAGTCTATTTTTTTCCCATGCTGTTCACATTTCCAGCAATTTTTCCCACTTTACAGGCAAAATCCCTTTTCTGTATGTAAATTCTTCTTTGTGGAGCTATGGTTTTATTCCTATCTCTTGTAAAGACCAAAATTGCTAACTTAATTTGGTTCTTCACAGGAATAGCAATCTTAATTGACCTGCAGGACAAAACGTGTCTGAAACACTTGCAGAAGTTACTGGCAGGTTAGCATTAGACCCACTGAGATGTTATTGCTTGCCATTGACAGGACATGGAGAGCTGATCCTGTTTCGGACTTATTTATAGGAAGGAAACTTATGCAAATAATCTGATGCAGATGCATTAGAAAAGCCACCCAAAGCAGATACACTGCATCAGCTCATTTAGTACAATTTACAGAACAAAACTTCAATCATGTTAATCCTGTTCTGCACTATTGTGTCTTCCAGCTCAAAAAAGTGAATGTTGCAGGGCCAAATGCCAACCAGCATGCTTGCACTAGTGTGGCCAGATGGCTTCAGTTATGTCAGTGCATGTTCCCATTAGCTATAAGAACATCGTCATCTAAACCCTTATTTTAAGTATGTATTTTATGGAAGAGCAGACAATTTAGCAAACTGTCACTTACCCAGTCTACCTACTCCAGGGACTCACTGTGAAATTCCAGATCATTTCAAGCTCCCAGATGGCTACAAGTTATGTTCTAAATCAATTGGAAATGGGACACCCAAGACAGGGGAAAAACAAAACAAAATGAAACGAAACAAAATCTTTACTGGAGGAAGATCTAACCTTTCTCTGATCATGGGCAGCCTATGAAACTTATCAGAGTTTCCATGAAAAGAGTGCACAAAGATGGTATTTCAGTTTGAGAGGATAGTCAAAAACATTGGATAAACATGTTATAGGTTTACAGTGAAAACTATCCTGTTAATGTCACACATTTTTGTGGGAAATAAATGACAATGACTGTGATTTTGGAGGAAAACACTAAACAAACTAAACACTAAACTAACTAAACTAAACTCTGTTTGCAAAAATGCTGAAAACAAAACACTCCACTACATACCAGAGAGTTTTTTTCATCTTCTTTTAATTAAGCAGTAACAATGTCTACAACACATTGACTCACAAGTTAAGTGAAGGTATGAAATCACATTCTTCATACTGAGATGGGAGATTCTAGAGTTTTACTTTTTAAATACCCTTGTGAGGGAGAATAAGTTTTGAATGTCCAATGAATGTCTTTTGTAACAGTCAGTGGTGGGAATTTCAATTTTAATCATGATTGTATTTAGTGAGCCTTGTCCATAGAGATCAAAATACTTTGCGAAAGAGTGCAAAGCTCAGAACCTCACTGTACAGGTAAAAGAGAAGTGAAACTGAGGCACAGTGCTGTGCAGTGACTCGCCAGGAACAGACAGGCAGTAGAGATCTGGACACAAATCTCAGGTCCCTGACTCTCAGCCGGTTCCTGACTTGCTGGGCCACAGTCTCCCAGTAAGTGTACGTGGTTATCTACTGTCCAGCAGTTCTTGTGTTATACAGGCAGATTTTCTTTCACCTCTCCTGCTGTCCCATTGGCTCCATTCATTCCTGCAGGCTCCCTGTCTTCTTCCTCTTCCTCTTCTTCCCCTCTTGCTGTCTCTGCTTCTCTGCCCCCGCTCAGGAGGGTGGCACTGGAGAGGTGGCTGAGGAGCTGGCCTTCCCGGCGAGACTCAGCCAGCTCTTTGGCACAGCACACAGGAGTGTTGGTCTCGTAAGTACTATGGAAGCTGTTGTAGTCAACTTCGTAAAAATCCTTCTCCAGGGTGAGGACAGGAGTGAAGCGATGTCCCCACAGCACCTCAGTGTCCATGTAGGAGCTGCGAGCCTGGCAAGTCATCCCTGGATGGAAAGAGAGGGATGTTAAATGCAAAGCTTCCTTACATGCTTACCCAACCACTTCTTTCATTTAAAAGCACTTTCATGTTATCTCCATACCGGATTGATCTGGGACGTAGAAAAAACCTTTGCTTATTAAGTCTCACAGAAGGCTCTATCATGAAAAAGAGCCCTCAGAGGAAAAAGGGGTGGATTTGTCACCACATCTTCAGATTGTATCCTAAACCCCGCACTGAAGGGTTTGAAGTCTGGTATCTCTAAGCAGCTTCTCTCTGTCCTCACATTGCTGTGCTGAGATGCTGCTTGCTTGTGCGGCTGCTACTAGCAGCACTTCTGGTGAACCATGTGCTAAAATGACATGCGACCCTGCCAATGCACCTCAAATCCTAACTCACACAGTAGAGTGAAGCACTGCCCTGCCAAAACACCTAGCTGCCTGCACTCCTGCTGGGTCTGATGCTGTCCCACTTGAGCTACAGCCCTACCAACTATTCCCCTATTCCCTTCTGCACTCAGGTTAAGGCAAGTGATATAGCCTGAAAGGTGAAGAAGGCCCCAGCTCCTAGTGATTTATATGGCACACTGGCTTATAAATACCTTTGGAGGGTTCCATCCAACTGTATCCAACAGTTTTGCTGACCCAAAATCCACATTACACAGTCAAGCTCATAAGCATATTGAAATCAAAATATTCATGGATTTGATATTGAATGAACAGTGGGCAATATGAAACCAATTTTGTCCAGCTTCTTCTCACAAGGATCAGGTTTTTTTATGTACTTTGATAAATTTTGAAGAGAAGGTTTGCAGAGCAGGTGTAAGCATTTGGCTTTGGCAAAACTGCAAATAACAACTTCCTTTGGAGTCACCTGCTGATTGACAAGTCAAGGTTGACTTCTCTTCTGAATATTTGTCTTCTGCTTGTCCTAAATATGTTAGATTTATGGACTTAATTTTGGTGAAATGTAGAAAACCTGACTTCACAAAATTATCCCACTGCTCTCTTTTGGAGGGTGAGAGATAGGCCTGCTTGGAATACATTCAAAATATGCACTTAATCCAGTTCCCAACCAACACTTCCAAGTCCACCTCCCATAGCCCGAAGTACACAAATAAAAATCTAAAACAATGCACAGGGGAAAAATATCAGCATTAGGTGCTTCAGGAAAGATCATATGTATTGTCACCATGTGAGCTTAACTAAGTGTCTGAAAACTCAGAATAATCAGAAAACTTTTCCTTTGAAAAAGGGCACCCTTGAAAAGTTTTTTTTTCTTTTTTTCCCTGTCATAATTGCTATAGTTCATTAAAAGACACCCACACAAGCAAGTTACCCTGATGGTTTTACCTGTCTTTTATTGCTTTCCTTAGCTTAAAACTACCAGGATGGGAATGTATAGCTCCTTTTGGTTCTTGAAAGGGGAAAAGAGGGACAATGACACACCTGACACTTAGCAAAACAGAACTGGAAACTTCTCAGACAGAAAAGCCAATTTTTTTCCCCCAAAGAGAGCTGCAGGAGTACTTGCTTCTGGGCAGGAACAACAAGTACAGAGTTAGTCATAGTGTTGTAGCGTGTCTGCTTCCTGGACCAGCAGGAACCAGGAAATGCAGAGGCTGCATGAAAAATACAATAATGGAAGAGGAAAATTACCCCAAGTGTTTTTACCTTATGCAGAAACTCAACTTTTCAGAACCTTTTCAGAAAACTCAGACTTTGCTTTATTAGTAAAAATCTGTGTGGAGATCACTCCTGACTATATGCTTCAGGTGACGCTACTACATGCAGCATCGCCTGCCCTGGGTTCCTCAGTCCTTGAGGTGAAGACATTTTAATCTTCACTCCTTTCTATCAGCTTGTAAAGAGCAGCTCAACATGCAGGCAGCTTGTGGAGTCCTGTCAACTTTATGTTTTTTCTCAGACCCGTGTCACTGATGTTTATCATACCATTCATCCCCAAGTGCAAAAGCTTTTGTCACAGACTGTTTAAAGGGTCAATAATACAGGGTTGCAGGGCTAATCTCATGGTGGATAACCAGTAACATGTGCACATATGGTAGGGAGACAGTTAAAATAAACTACCCCTTTTTTCCTTTAGAACAGCTGGTTTTGTACCAAAATTCACAAAGGCCTTCAGGTGCTTCCTCCAAGCTCTGAGCAATTTCAAAGCCCAGAGATGAGAGCAGGAGAGGAGGCTGCTCATACTCATGGGATTAGGTCCTGTAAACAAACAGGTTGATTCGTACTGTGGCTTTCCAGGTGCTGCCTGAAGGTGTTGTGCTGTGGACCCCAGGGCCGAGATGGGGTGTCCCTGATAAATGTGGGGGCCTGAGGCACTCAAGGGGAACTCCTGCCTTGTTACAAGGGCCTGAAATAGCTCCTTCGCTGGGGGCAGTACCTGACAGTGAACCTGAACTCCAGAGACACAATCACAGTTATCTCCTGCTGTAAGTATTCAATTAAGGAAGGAACAATAGAAAGCTTTCATCAACCAAATACTGCACACTGCCAGCTTCCTGCAGGAGCTGCTTTCTGTAACCCCAGGGGTACACAGAGCCAGCACAATAAGACAACTTGTAATTGCTTCATAATCCCATTCAAATATTCCTTTTTAGCACATGTGCAGTGGTATTTTAATTGCGTGGGGACATACTGCTTGGCAACTCCTACATTACCCAGTAAACAACAGCATTGTCTCTGCTTCAAATTCCATTAAGTGCCTGCTTTGCAGGCTGCCCTGTGCTCTCCAGCCTGGTTAATTAATGCATCTGTAATGTCCCTGGCTAATTATTGCCTCTATAACTGCAAAAAGATGACAGAGGAGGTGTGGAAACAATAAACCTTACTTTTATTAACAGCACATGGATGCAGCCACTTTCAACTTGCATACAACGTGCGCTGAACATCAAAGTTTTGGCTTGCACTGAGGCTGAGTAATTCACCAAACTCTCATCTTTCAGACATTGCTCTGGGGTCTCCACACAAATAAGTGGTTTCATTTCACAAGCCTTGCCTATCCAAGTCCAGGGGACATCTTAGGTGTAGTGAATTGTCATGTCATATGCTGACATCCATCAAGAGCCACACCAACCTTGCCACTGCTGTTTTCCTGCAGTGCAGGAGCACTGTCCTGCCCAGCCCTGCCCCAAGCACTGACATCTCAGAATGCATGTGCAAGAAGCTGGGGGAGATTTCTTGCAAAAATAATCGTAACTTTTTTGGTCTTGACAAATATTGCTAATCCTTTCTTAAAATAGATATAACTACATATTTGGGGTTTAAGCAGCGTGGTTATTTGGTATAGTTACAGAAAAGGAAGTAAGTGGCATTTGGTGACTTGGGCTTTTCATTTAAATATGCTTCACACCAAAAGAATATCCTCATTTCCCCTTTGTCAGTACAAGCAGATGTGTTTCAAACCTTATTTCCAAATAAAAGTCACCAAGATTTTTATTTGTCAAGCATATTGATTTTTCCAGACAGAGAGACCATTAAAAGTTTAATTTTCTCCTTAACGATCTGGTTTAAAAATGAAAAAGTATTCTTAATATAAATTTGTACAAATTGTCAATTGTATAACATGTAAAATATGTAAAATCTTCAACTTTCAACTTTTAGCTACAGCTTTTTCATCTCATAAATTCATAGCTTTGCTTTCAGTTGAAAAAAAAAATCAATTTTAATTGAAACCAGAAAAAAAAAAAAAAAGTTATAAGCAGATGCACCAAATTTTCAATAAAGCTAGAACCAGTTCCAAGCTTTTTAGAAAGCTGGAGACTGTCCCCTGGTTTCAGGTTCTGCAATAAACAATTCATAGAGTTTTAATGATAATTTCATTACAGCAGAACCCTAAGAAGCGGATTTTTGGTCTGTTGGCTGGAGTCACTACATCACAGACTCAATAATAGAGCTTGTGCATGTTCCTGTTTAAGGCAGCTGTAGATGCCTTCTTAAACTGCTTGTTTTGGGTTTCCAGAAGATGAAAAGATGCAAAATATATTGCTACGTGTATTAAACCAGGTGTTTCATTACATTCAAGAACAGAGAGAGTCAGTGAGGAAAGATTAGTGGGTAAAATAGGTGTCAGGGAACTCTACCAAAAGGCACTTTTCTGTCATCAAAATCAGTTGGGATCAAGCAGCTTACATTTTATCAAAGACAAAAGAATGTTAATACATGCTGATAAAAAGCAGTTATTTGATGGCTCACTCAGTAAGGAGCCTATTTTTTTTCTGCAATGTACTCAATGGGAGTTGCAGATTTCAGAATGTTTCTCTGCTTGCAGTGCCGCTGATTATGCAACTGGAGCAGACGCTTCTGGCTCTGCCACACTGCTAAGAAAAGGGGAAATTCTGCAGGAGATTGCTCCTGATTTCCAGGCCTTGTGTACCCTTAGGTTACCCGTTAAATCAAACTTCATCATCGTAGGCCAGATCTAACTGCATCTTGCAGCTGTTTGGTTATCTGTAGAGGAGCCAGCAGTCTCCCTCTGACTGTTGGAGGATGCACATTTTTTTAATGTACCAGCACAGCCAGTACCCTTCTTGGCAGTTTTACAGGAGGGGGCAAGGGCAAGAGGGCCACAAAGCATGACCAAGACTCAAGAAATTGCCACAGGCTTCAATCTGATCACATCAGCAGCATAGCTGAATCTTTCAGTACTGTTACAGCCTGGACTTTCTCAGTGGGTAGAGATATCCCAACCCCTGGGGCTGTCAAGACAACATTTTTCATCAGCCTAAAATTAACTCTCCTCATTTAAATGCCACAGAGCTCAGTGATTATCTGCTGGCAGCACGTCATATGGATGCTGACTGTATGTTTGCCATATTTGCTGGGCTCTCCCTGCAGTTTAGACATAGATATTGCTGGAAGTGATTTCACTTCTGTGTCCTTGTTTTTATACACTATTGTATGCAGGGTGACGTTTTCCTCTGTACCAGGTACACTAAAGCTGCATAAAGTATACTCTGCTTCTTGAGCTGAGCTCCACCTACACTGCAAAAGTAGAGGAGAACTGATGGACTCAGAGGTATAGTAACAGACTGATGGCAAGCAGTAGTTATAAAAAATTTAATTCTATGACTCTAATTAAGCAATACATGCCTTTAGATTAGCACCAGCGTTTGGATAGTCATAACATTTATTAGTCCCTTTACATTAATCAGACAAAAGAACACTGTAACCTCCAAAAAGTCAAAATTCCTCCAACTTCAGAAGGAATTTCAGAAGGTAGGAGCGTGGTCCTCCAATTATTTATGCTTGTCTCTTTTACAAGAAGAGTCTGCCCTTGATTCACTTTTATTTTTATGCCAGAGGAGAGTAATAGGATTTTAACTTTTCTAAATGCTCTTCAGGAATGTAAAAGCTTCCAGGCACTGAAAAAAAAAAAAAAAAAAGTAAGGACCTTAAGATTTAAAAATCTTGGGTTCAATTCCCCTGTCTCTACCAGGCAGAACCTGAGGCTCACACTGTATAAGTTTAGGCCCCTCACAAAGGTATTTATAGGGACTGCAGAGGCACCTAAGATGACTAGCCTGCTACTATCCACCTCTGGAAGACAACTCAGTTTGTGAAAAGAATGACTGGAGGTGTCTAGCTCTTCCCTTTAATTATATAGGCAGTTTCTGTGACAGTTCTGCAAGGTCCTTCGTGCAGAAAAGAAAACTTATTTATATGCAAAATGCAAAGCAAAACAAGACAACCCAAACCAGATGATGAATGCATGAAAAATCCACTCATTAATTAACTTCCTTTGTTCTCCCAAGAAAATCATGACTAATTTCAGGATTTCTTATGTTATGACTATGACCTTTTTTTTTTTTCTTTTTTTTTTTTTTTTTTTCAGCCACAAAATTTTATTGTATCTTCTGTAAAGATGGATAATTTGAGGTGCAAAAAGGTTACATTGTTACATTCTCTTAGGGACAGCATGAGGAATGGAGATGCGGGATCCTGACTGAGTAAACTGCTTGCAATCATGAAACCATGGTAAGCCAGAAGTGTATATCCCTATGCTTTCTTAAGAGTTTATTGAAACTTTGTTTAGCCGTGGGACTAATCAGGCCTTTGGACTGTCTCCTATGGGTTATTTAATATAGGTTGGAAAAAGAGGCAGAGAGAGCCAGTGAGGACCAAGGATGAAGTAAAAAGCACCAGTATCTCTGCCCAGACAATTGCAACACTGGACAGTGTAGATTCAGAATGAGGATAACAGGACAG
Source organism: Aythya marila (assembly GCF_965140915.1). Classification (NCBI taxonomy): domain Eukaryota; kingdom Metazoa; phylum Chordata; class Aves; order Anseriformes; family Anatidae; genus Aythya; species Aythya marila. The sequence goes on from NC_139064.1 coordinate 6,275,708, forward strand.
CTACTGATAGATTAAGTTTTGTTTAATTGTCAGTAAATAGCAGCAAAAGGGGAAAGTTGGAAGGGAAGAGAGTGTCTTCAAATTATTTTCCAGAAAGTCTATGTAGACTGCTTCATCACATGGAATGACAGTGAGGGCAAAAAAAAAAAAAAAAGGAGCCTCCAATGTTCTTTAATTGAGTCAGCCATTTCTTCACCACATAACCCAGTTTACTCTGCAAGCACATGGAGGAGGTGTGCAAATCTCCACTGCTTTTCTGCATTCTGGCTGCCTTGCTTGATATAGTAAGTTGAATTAGGCAACAGGAGGATAAAGGCAAGAGGCTTGGCCCAACAACAGCCTAGCCCTGCTCTGTCGACAGGTTGGCTCTGATTTTTGTTTTCACTGCATTTCTGCTTTTTCACAGTGGCAAGAAAAAATGTATTCACTTAGCAAACAGATTTTTCACCTTCAGTTTCTTTCCTTTTATTGTAGATCAAATTTGGGCCAGCTGATCTCGACAAGTGTCCCTTTAAGATATGGCACAAGAGAATTAATTCCCTAAACTAATCTCTGTGACCAATTCATTAAGTAAGCACTGTGAGTGATGCTGGTGCTTTCAAGATGCCCACAAAGCAGCACTGGAAGTCAGAACACTTGTCATCTATATTGATTTTGCCTTTACAGCGGTTATTTCACTCAGCAATGATCACCACGGATCTGTCCAGAAACCCAGTCTCCCTTTGGTGTTTTTAACCTGTTGTCAAGTCACAGTGCCACAACTGTACTAAAATATTGATTGGAAACACCCCTGCCAGTGGGCTTTCTGCTGCAGCTGGCTTCATGGGTTAGGACGTAAAATAGTTGTGGGTCCCTGGAGAGCTCTCACTTGAGTAATAAAATGTTTATTTTCTTCTTCAGGAAAATAGAACCACTGCATTTTAGGCTGGTTGATGTGTTTCTTGTGTGTTGGTGTTCTTCAGTTTGTTGTTATTTACCCTTTCAAAAAATTCAAATCTGCTGAAAAACAAAAATATTGTCTTAAACCACAATGTTTGTCTTTGTTAAAACAAACAAACAACTTGAAGCATTTTAGAAATTCGAGTCAACTTGAAACAAAAAGATTGTTTTAAATAACGTTTCATTTTGTAAAAAAAAAAAAAAAAAAAAAAAAGCAACAAACCAACAACAACACAAAAACAAAACACACAAAAAAAAAACAACACAGTGACTCACAGTGTTTGAACTCATTAGAATTTCTTCTACACTTCTTATTTGAAACTATTTACTATCTTTGCCTTCCACTGGATAGGAATTAAACTTAAATATCAATGAGAAGAGTTACTTGTTTGAGAGGAGGACAATGCATTTCATTTGTAATGTATGTCGTTGGTTAGAACTACTGGAAATGGTTATAAAATTGCTGTCCCAAATGTTTCAGTGAATAGTATTCACACTTCTACTCAGAAATTATGCTTAAAATTTCTTCAGTTATTTATATGTTGACAATTACCAAAGCGTAGTCAGGTCTGACCTGCTTTCCAAAAACCTTATGAAAAATATAGCTATTTTCCCCACCAGTGCAGGATCTATTCAGGGTATGATTTGTTGCTGTCTGCAAAGACCGGGTAACTTTCCATTAATTTTTCCTCCTGCCAACTACAGAGCTGAGCTGCCTCTGGGAGAGCACATGGGACTTGCTTCCCTCTTGTGTGCCATGAGCAGTGCTATATATGCTGACTGCATATACATGCAGTTATACCCCTGCATGGCTGCTGATTTTTTCATAGGAGTTTCTAAGGGAACAAATGGCCTGTTGTATTTTCATACTGTCCTGAACCTGACCAGGTTGTCACAGCGTCATGATTTAATAGAAGTCACACTGCAAGTAAATTATACCATTCCTGAAAGCAGATAAAGCTTGAACAGTGTGATAGGGAGGAAAGAACCAAGAGAATTTGCTGGGAGCAAAGGTTAAAGTATGGAGGTATGGATTAAAGACCCATGAATGGGCTTATCAATATTATGAAGTGCAAGGACAAAGCAGGAAATCAGAAAGTTCTGCAAGCCACTTTTGTTGTGGCAAAATATCACTCGCCTGGCTACCATGTGTCATTCAGAAAATCATCTCAGCCTCTGAGTCTGATAACAGCAGCATCTGAGGTCCGCTGTGCTCTAAGTTCAATGCAAACTGGCTCTTCTAGCTCTGTTTTTGAAGTTTCACAGCCTGCCTTCTGAGACCAGAACAAATCATTTCCACAGATGTATGCTCCTTAATATCATTACACACTGGCCTGTACAATCCGTCTGGGAGAGGAGCCCATTTGTAAAGCAATATTATTCCTATGCCATGCTTTTAATTTTGAGGTTGTTATTGATAATGACTTCCTCTCACACATATCTAGCAGGGGCTGAGCTTTCATAAGAGGATGGCAGTGCAGTAGCTTTTCAAACAGAATTTGATAGTGTCACAGTGCAGAGAGGAAAGAAGCTTTGGACGTGCAATGAACTGCATTCCACGCTCAGATTAAGAGGTTCTAGTTTCTGGTAATTGTTTAGGCTACAAAATAAGCTTCCATTACAAATCCTCCCCTTCGATATTCTTTTCCACCCACCCCTTCTTTTGCCACATTTCTACAATATTCTGCTGGGAAAGAATATTTGCCTAGCAATGCCACATGAATTCCACTCGTACAATACAGTACTCCAACTTAAGTGCAGTGTAATCTATACATAACCACCCATTAGCTGTTTGAAAAACTCAGCTATTGCTATTCACCTAATGACTAGAGGGAAATACTGGGAAACTGAATTAGGTCTCTAGAGAGCTGTCTTCAAGTGTGAAGGTCTGGAGTGCAGGGATTTGAGACTATTTCCCCTTATGTTTGACTGTTAGGAGACTAACAAGGACAAACCAGAAGAAAGGGACAATATTAACAGTAAGCAAAGGCCCAGAATCTGTAAGTCAGGATGCTGCTACCACCAAGGACTCATACCAAGCACAAACCCCTTGCAAGTGTTTCAGAGAGCGCTCGTGCTTCAACAAGATGGACACGTCCCAACCCCACCAGAAAAAAACCTTGGGTTCACAGCACTGCCTCATAACTAGAGTCCTTAAACACCAAAGGGAAAAATTATTTATCGCATTTTCGCATTTCTGAGTCTTTCTAGGTTCCTACATCTCTAGATAGTAATTCTTTCCTCCTGCTGCCTGTAGTCCCATTTCCCTCGAAGACCCTGATTTGACAGAGGCATGCTGCTAACCCCAGGCTGAGAAAACTCGCCTGAAGGGAGCACCAGCATCTCAGGCTGCTTAAATGCACTTGCACTCCTCCTCAGCGCATAGCATAAATGAATTAGCTGCAAGTGGTAAAATGACCCCTAAAATGACCCCATGGTGCCATATCTTTTAGGTTCCAGAGTAAAAGCATCTTCCTCACCAGCCAGACACCCAGCAGATACACAGCATCCCAGCTGTGGAAAGGAGCCTGGGGACCTTTGTGGTCACCCGTTCACTCATCTTGAGAAGCACACTGTCACCTCCCTTTTACGTACCTTGAAAAGCTGAGGCACAAAACTTTTCCAGATTTATTATATACAGATGCAAACTCCTTTCACTGCCTGCCACAAATACACCCATAGGAGGAAAGTGGGAACCAGCTGAGTATATCTCCTTATCTACCCATTACACAGGATTGTTTTATGCTGTTAAACAGCTGCCGCGTTCCTAGAGTCACAAAAGCATTTTCTGTGTTTTTCTTCTTCGAGCTCTTTTTGAAAATCTATGTCTTACATCATGTGCAAGTCATTCCGTTTCAGCACATGCTGTTTTATGGGATATAGTAATACTTGGGCACTTCCTTCATAGTCTCCATTTAAATAGCAACACCACAGCAGTACCTAAAATATCAGAGTTACAGCCAATTTTTAATACTGAGGAGAAATGGAAAAGGATTTGCACCGTGCATTTTGATCACAGAAAATAAGAGAACTCATAAGTTGCTTCAGTCCATTCCTTTTTTCCCATGGATCAGTCCTAAGTGATTATGGACAGATCTTCATGTAATCCCTTTGTATGAATCCAGGACTTATATCCCACCTGAATGAGTCACAACAGGATAAATCCCAACATCTTCTCAGGTGACACTGACAGTGACATCTTAATGCCAAACTGCACTCTTTTTTTCCCTTTTCTCCCTCAAAATTGTGACTGATTTAGACAAGTGCTTACCTGTTGCTTCCACCATTCCTTCCAGGATGACCACAATTTCAAATTCTTCCTTCTCCAGTTGGGTGCGAGACATCTCCCAGAAGGGGCTTTTCTCGTTGATTTCATGTGAGATGATAAGAGGTGACACCAGGAACAACCTGTCGTCTCCAGTGTCAAATCCCACATTGATGTCTGTTTGATTCAAGGGGATGAACTCTCCCTCTTTGGTCTGTTTGGACTTAATCAGTTTGGCTCTAATGGAAGCCTCAACAATGTGGGAATTGCGGAGGTCTCCAACACGGAACATGAGACAGAGCTTCTCATCCCTCATGGAAATCACCGCATTGTTAGAAAACATGAGGGTTTCAGCTCTCTTCTTTGGTTGACTGATCTTGACAAACATGCATCCCACCATGAACGCATTGACAATGGAGCCCAGAATAGCCTGGATCAGGAGCAGTACAATGCCCTCTGGGCACTTCTCCGTTATGACCCTATAGCCATACCCTATTGTTGTCTCAGTCTCAATAGAAAACAGAAATGCAGAAACAAATCCACTGAGATTTTCAACACAGGGGATCCAGTTTTCATCTTCAAGATGGTCCAGGTCTCCCCGGATATAGGCAATGAGCCACCATATGAACCCAAAAAACAACCAAGTGATGGTATAGACCATAGTGAAGACAAGAAGATTAAAACGCCATTTGAGGTCCACCAGAGTAGTGAAGAGGTCACTAAGGTATCGATAGGTTTCTTGGACATTTCCATGGTGTACATTGCACTTGCCACTTTTCTCCATGTAACGCTGGCGTGGCTTCTTACCTTCTGCTGATATGAGGCGGGTTCGGTCAGTGGCAATGGGGACGTCATCTCGAGCCTGTTTGGGAATCTTCTTAGGTTCTCTGGATACAACTCCGATGTCCATGTCCTGGTTCATGAAGATTCGAGAATCTCCGGCCATGGCTGGGCTGAGGGAGAACAGAGAAGTAAAGTTTAAGACAGGAGAAAAAGAGCTGAGACAAAAGCCATTTCACTACTGTACTCTGTGTGAACCATTACATGACAGAGCAGGTCCACAAACACTGCAAATATTAATGCTACACTGATAAACTTTGCCCCATGTTGGTACAAGGCAGGTTACAGGCTGATTTTACATTAGGAAAGCTTTTTGCTAGAGCCATGTCATTCTTCCTAGTATTGTTCTGGGAAATACTTTGAAAGGCTTCAGCACTTTTCTCACAACAGCCACTTGCTAAATATAATGCTGCATTGAACTGGATGTCTGGATGTTAAATACTGATTCATAGTACAGTCTCTTTAAACATGAACCACCTGCCAGTCACTTTGCTTAATGCACTACTGGAACATCAGAAAATATGGTTATGAGGATGGTCTGGGTAAAGTAGGTAAACCTTGTTTTTCTTTTTTCTTTTTTTTTTTTTTTTCAGTGGTGCTCAGATTTTTTTTTTAGACCTGAAATTTACCTGAGATCACAACTAGAAGCAAAGTAAAGGTGCATCAATGTATATTTTCAAAAGGGACTGGAGCTTTTTGGTGCCTTACCTTTTGGGTGCATACCAAGAGAAACCTTAGAAGTGAATATAAAATGCTGAACACTACTGCCTACCTGAATCTCAGACAAGTCTAAATTATTCATGAAGGTTTCCCTTACAGTCAGCATAGAAAAGCACTCCCAGTGATAATTCAAATTTCACGTGTGCTGAATCACCTTCTGGATATACTCACCCCTCTCCACAAATTATTCTGGAAGCCTGAGTTCCAAAGGTAAAATAACCTTTTAATTTAGCATCTATAACTACATTTCTGCAGGCTTGATGATTTCAAGCCTACTGGTAATCATATATATCAGAACCCTTCTACTTCATCTGACACTAAACAAAAGCACTGGACACTTTCAGAAACCCAACAGTTATTAAGAACCCACTGTCCACATGCAGCACTATGCTCAACAAGGTACAAATAAATAATACAAAATGATGGCTGTAATGATTTTTGCAGGTAATAATGTAGCAACCTGTTTATTGAGATGATTTGATACTACTGAAAAAAAACACACATGCTCTACAGAAAAATTAGAGTCTTCACTCTGAATGCAGGACGCAGACAAAATCTCAGTGAAAGACTACCTAGGAAGCCTTAGGGATATCAAAGATAGAGCAGCAATATTCTCTATGGCGTTCATTCTCTGCATTGTCCTCTGCAAATCCTATTAAAATCCAACTAAATCTATTACTGCTCCCTCTATCTTTAATCTTCTTGTGTGCCTGTGAATGAGAAAAGGTGTAGAGATACAATTAAGAGTATCTTGGGAAAGGCAATTTTAAGATCAAGCAAAGTAGCTTCATCTTTTCAGTATTAAAAAGCACAAGGGGTGGGCGGGAAGGAAGCAGAGGCAGGATGAATAAATGAAGCAACAAATTTCCACTTCCATTTTGCTGTAGCCAAGTCTGGTTAACAGCAAAGAATTACTCGTAGCCCTTGTATAAGTCACCATCAATCATTACTCCAATGAAGCAGCCAAAGCCTGTTGCTGGAACCATACCCGCTGGCTCCATTCACTAGGGAGCCCAGCCATCTGTCCACAGCGCAGTCCCAAAGCTTCTTTGTGCTGGCAAATTTGCCTGGTTTAAGGGTTTGGGCCAGGGCTGAGGCAGTGCAGTCACAGGAAGTAGCAGGGATTAATGTTTCTGGGATGGTCAGCCAGGGGGAATCAGGGCTGCTTCTCCCAATGCCTATGATCCTGGATATGGGATAGGTAACCCCGGGACTATGCTGGTCCCTTCCTCCAACAGCATCATCAAGGATTTTGGCAGAATTATTAATCCCTACCTCTACGTCTTTGTCTTCTTTTTCTCACACAAGACTCCTGAGAGATGGCTGATAGTATATTTAGATGTATCTTCAGCCGTTTTCTACCATTTGTCGAAAATTCAAATCTCCTTGACCATTGGTGTGGCCCTCCGCCGCCTTATAGTGTGTCTATTTACATGCATGCAAAGTGGCTGCTTGATGTCAAATTATACTCTCACTTCACAACACGTGAAAGCATATGCCAAGTGCAAGTCAGAACAATCACACTGTGTTTTTTTTTCTTTAATAGGGAAAAAAACATCCCATCTACTGACTACAAGAGAATAAGGTACAAAGGAGAACCTCTTTGCTTGCTTCTTATCAGTATTACTTTTGATCTTTGTTTGCATTGTTTGATGAATCTAATATTACTCTGTTTGGACTCAGGCTTTTGATCTATCTATGTGTGTCCACAAATGTAAAAACAGGCAAATGTTGCATGTTTTCAATTAAAAAAAATAATTTTGTTAATATTTTTTATAGAAGTTATACATGAAACTGAATTTCACTTACACTAACAGTATGTAAGAGAGAACAATCAATTTCAAGACATTCATCTATAGCATAAGGTTCCACATTTTACATTCATACCAAAGAGACCAAAAGGATCTTGAAACATATTAAAAAGATCAGAATAGAATAAAAATAATCAAAAAGACTAAATCTCTAGAAATATCACTCTGGTGAAGCAGGCTAGAGGGACTGTCCATTAATGAAAATGCAGGGAAACCTGCTTTAACTAAAACACTCAAGGGACTGGCAACACCACCTTTCTAATGCTACTGATCTTTAGCAATAGGTCAAGTGAAATCTTTCTGGAAATCTTTAGGAACATCTTACAAGTGCTCCTTCAAAATTCCTGCTTTAAATGAACTTTACTGATAGCTTCAGTAGCATTACAACTTCTGCCAATATTTAATCTTAAACTCTTCCATCACAGCGAGAACATGACCTCAGTATGTGGTTATTGAAAATAATTAAACTTTGCATTATTATTTTTTTTTTTTAAAGGAGAAATACTGGTTAGGAGTTTGAGCACAGGCTAGAGCACAGACTATCCAGCTTTCTGTTCCAAGTGCTTTCAATTATTTTTTTTTATTTTTTTTTTCTCTAATTCTGGGTAAATCAGTGCCTCTCCTTCTTCCTTAATTCCCCAGCTGTAAAATCTGTGATACAGATACAAACAGTCTGTGAGATCCTAGGCACAAGAATCTTCTAGGAAATTTGCCCTTATTGGTTTAACTGCTCTGAAAAACTTTATCACAAATGGCAAGATACCAAAAGAAAAGCACTGTACCTATGTAAAGATCTGGTTTACTCCTTTACTGTATAATATACTGCCACCACTACCAAGCATACACATCTTTTCTGGATAATAGTAATTATGTGCAAGCATCTCACAGAGACTTAGACTTCAGTTTGTAAACCACTGCTCCATCCAACAAAGCTCTGTGACATGAAATTGCCTCTTAGAGTCACACATACCATCCTGTTTCATTGGCATTTACCATCTTTGGTTAAATGGTGCCAGGATAATAAAAATGTCACTTTTGTATAGAGCTGCTTTCCTTTTGGACAGGCAGCTGCAAAACGAAATGTGAGTCACTGCATTATCAACCTTGCAAAGAGGCTTTTTATCAGACTTGCTGTGGCTCTGCTTTTGCCCAGACGACAGACTCAGGGGCAGTCATTGACATTTAGGGCTCTTAGCTTTGCTAACGCAGAGTCAAGCTGGGGTTGGCTAAATATCTTCTGAAGGCATTGTTTTGCAGAGCTGTCTACAAGCCCTGCCTGGCAGTGCTGATGTACCTCCTGATAGCTCCAAGTGTTCAAGATAGAAATTTGCTGAAGATGTTGCAGAAGGTACAACAAGAGAAGCCTTTTTCCCCTGCTTACCATGGTGACTTTTTCCATTTAGGTAACTGCTGGTCTCACTTAGGTAAATGTAGGTTTCAGTGTGGGTAGGATTTACTTCTGGAGGTGTCTAAACTGTAGGCAAGAGGAGTTCAGAGGCATGAATTTGCCATTAAGTTTGTGCAAAAAATTATTTCCTTCTGTTTCAAACCTGAAGCTCATGCTTTCTCGCATTATGAGAATAAATGAGCAACATCTCCTCAAGTCGGGATTTTACTTGACTGTATCATCTGCTTTCCAAATGAAGAGTCCTGTACTACTAAACAAGCAATCAATATAGCAGTAAATGCTAAACAGATCATTACTGAAAAACTCGACCTGGTTCTTTTGCTGCCTGTTTGCACACGCCATATAAAAGGGAGCCTAGCTCACTGTCCCCAGATTCCTCTGCAGCACACAACCTCTTTGGGTCACACTGTAAAACAGGAGTGAAATGCATGACTGGCAGACACTAGCACCATGGGAAAGCCAGTAGAGGAAAGCAGCATATTAAAGCAATAGCACCCAAGGAGAATCACAGAATCACAGAATTTCGAGGTTGGAAGAGACCTCAAGATCATTGAGTCCAAAATAAAATACAAATACAAATAAAAACAATGACTGCTGAACAGTGAGTGCCATGGAAAGGCAGAGGAACAGGACATGCTAGGGAAGGATGGCCTTCCACAGATGAAGATAGACGGCTATAGGTAGCTGCTGACTGACAGATGGGCTCTGATTTCCCTGAGAACGGCATCTTTCCTGCTATCCTTTTATTTACTGTGTGTATACAACAGACTCCACAGTAAACAGTGCAAACACAAGATTACCTTTCAAGGTATACATGAGAAAAAGAAAGGCAGGTAGATTTTGTGCAAACCATGTCACCTTTCAGCTTTCTGATTTACAGAGACTAGGAAGGCTGACTGTTTGGAAAGTGCTTGGGGATCCACAGGTGAGGGGAATGATATAAGAGTTTGCTATTTAAAAACAAGGCAAAACACTTCAGGAGACTGCACAAGATGAGATTGGTGGTTCAAAAGCTCCCTCATCCAAGTAATTGCTTTTTAAAGTGTAATCTCATTCGGCACTGAAGTAGGGAGATGCCTTTCATTTCCTCCGAGTTTTCATTAAGTTGCAGCACTGCTTTCCGAATGTGGTGACAGGCACGGTATCACAATGGAGCTCCTCTGGGGCTTGAGGAGACACCCACCCACCAGTACACAAAAATGGGTGAGTGATGATTAACTAGGCAGCTACCAAAGGAAGCAAGATGACTTTGTGCTTGTTACAGAGCTGAGCTAATGACGGCCTGTCTGCTTAGAGTTCATTAGGCTCAGAAGTACTGAAACAGAAGGTGTTCAGCCTTTCAAAACAACATTCTTTCTAAGAAAATCTCTCTGGGTAGGAAGTCAATATGACACAGAGACAGACAGTGCGTGTGGACATTTGTGATTTACTTTTAGCTGCTCATTATTTCCCAGTCTATCTTCCCATGTAATGCTGGATAATCACAGTTCTAATATTCCTCAGCCCTTTCATTGCCAGTTGAGCGGTGCTCCCCCATTTCCAGAGTATCATGTTTCACAGTGCTCAAGACAAGTAACATGCTTTAAATTTATTTATTTATTTTTTAAGATCTGTGCAATACAGAAGTGCTCTAGTTCCCATTTTTCAAGATGAGGAAGCGAATCACAGACACTTGCTTGTCCCACACTCACATAGAAAATCTGTGGCAGGGCAGAGAATTAAAGTGAGAGTTTCCAAAATCCTAAACAAGAGCCTGGATTCACTGCACTGCTCTTCTTCCCTTCCACCAATCCAACAGCAGGCCCTGTGTTTCAGTGTGCCTAGATATTACCCTGAAAATCCTATACAGTCTAATCTTTTGGCATGAATAACCTAGCCAGATTATTTCTAATGCCAAGAAATAATACTGCTGCCATTACTGTGATTTTTTTTTCAAAACCAGAAGAGTGAGTTCCATAAAAAAAAATATTCTTACAATGTTCTCTTGAGTAGCTACAGATTTTAAATAGATTTTTCCCACAGTATTGATTAAAGTATAAAAAAATCCCCCACATAAAGCAAGTTTGCAGATTCATTAAATATTTCAACTTCAGACTGATGCAGAAAAGAGTGAAAAAATAAAATTGCCATGAGAATGGAAGGCTGGTTATTGTTTTTTCAGACAAAAGATGAAGACTAGGAAATGCCTCATGAGACATCATAATGACCCCGGTGTACAGGCTGCAACAATTTGTTACAGAACAAAGACCAGAGAGCAGAGTTTTCACAACCTAAGGGGTACGTACTACTTGAGATAGTGTGTGGATGGAATATAATCAGCGTAACCTGCAGTCAATTACTTTATACTTCCTTGAGTTATAGAAGTTGAGCATGAGAAGTCCATGTGCAAAGGATGCAATCACATTATGCTCTTTGGTGCTCTTAATCATTTTTGTATAGTCAAGCAATATTTTCTTTACCAACAAATAAATCCTGAAAATAAACCAATTTGATCTCTCCTTCTCCAAGGAAGTGACTCTGCCTGAGGCACTCTGCAGCCTCTCTGTCCTTTCATCCCAGACTCTATTTTTAGGGAGACCTTATGGCGTCATTGAAAAAGTGACTGTTATCTTTCAACAAACACAACTGAACAAAGAAAGACAGCCACTCTTGTCCTGATAAGACACTCCTGTTTCTCCTGCTACTGGCTGTTTACACATGGCACATGGAATATTGGGATAAGCAGAACCTCAATTCTATGAGAAAATTTGGCCCCAAAGGTACTTATGTTCTGGTTCGTCAATTGTTCAAATGTTGCACCTTTATTGCAACTGAGAGTTTCTATATAATCCTGGAGCTGGCTTGAAAAATAAAATAAAATTGAACTATGTTAATACCACTTCACACTTCTGCAGCACCTTGCATCCAAACAGCTCAAATATGAACTGACCAAATACAGGCTCTTTCTGCCCAAGAAGTGTAACAGTGCTATTGAACCCACTGTGCAGGCAGGAAAAGACAAGTCACAGTGAGACAAAGAGACCTACCAGGACCATACTGCTGGTAAAGTGCCAGTGCTCACCTGATGTCTGAGTGCCTCTCCCTCCTGCTAACTGAATAGAGTGTGACAAAAGTCCAGAGATTTGTCTCAGAACATGATGCTAAAGCTCTGCTTGCCTTTTTCAGAGTCCGTAACTAATCAGGCTGGAACCTTCCAGAGATGGAGGGTTTTCTCTAATAGAAACCAAAAATGATCCTAATCCTTTATCTCCATCTGAGGAGAAACAGTGGGGGAACGAATCAGACCCCAGAAGTCAAACAACTCCCGCAGCACAAACACAGCCAGACACCTGCTATAGAAGATAAGGTTTGCTTGGACTGGTTAGAGAACTGGTAAGAGAAGTCAGTTTTGTTTCCTCCCATGCCACCCAACTATAAGGTAGTTGAGGTATAAGGTAACGAGCCTACTCCAAAGGAAAAGAACAGGAGGAAGAACCTGCTTGACTGCTTGATTAAAGAACCCCAGAAAGTCAGGTGGTAAGCTTTTTGGGACAGTTTCTGCCAATTCTTGATTGATTTCCTGAAACTCTCAGGACAAAACCAAATGGCAGAGATGCTGTGTAAAAGTTAGCCTGTTACTCTCAACCAGCAGCCACTACCACAAAAAGGAGTCTGAGCGCTATTTGCCCAATGCAGCAGGACTCGGTACAAAAATGAGTCACGTTTTTACTTCACGGGCCATAAACACCCCTGGGGCTCCCAATGCATTTATTCATCTGTCCCCCTCAAAGGCTGAACATTCACTGTCTGAAGACTACAATACAACGGCTCCTTGAACCTAAGCTGACAAGTAAGCATCCTAATTATAAAATAATTTAATCTTTGACTCCAGGTGAGGATCACACAATCACTCCATGCATCTCAGCATTGCTCACCGATCAGCCTCTTCCTATCCATTGTATTTCAGAGACCTCCACTAATCTGGTATCTGAGAATTTCATTATTTTTAACGTTTTTTCCTACATAGCACCTTTACTAGATTTGACAGTGCCTTTGTATAAGATCAACATCTAATCCCTGGCTTCCCAAAGAGTTTCCTAGCAGCTAGCAAGTTAGACAACCGCACATCTCTAGCTGTCACCCTGGCAGGGCCAGGCACAGAAACACGGTGTTCAGCTGATCTGATGCCTCAGCTACTTCTCCTCCTCCTGGTTATCGATTGTTAGCAGCCAGAGACAAAAGCAAGTACGCTGGAAAAGCAAACAAAATCAGGTAACTTACTTGCTAAGAGTGACTCTGCATCAGTCTTGTGCCTTGGCACTTTGGGGATGCTGGACGATGACAGGACTGAGAGGTAGGTAGAACAGCTGCTGGAAAAGTGTCCGGTCCATGCCATCACCAGAAAGCTGGGGTCGTCTTCTGCTTCTTGGGTTGTCTCCTCCTTTCTTCCTTCTGCCTGTTATTACAAAACATTTACGTAGCACAGTAATTTAAACGCACACACCCCTGTCCCTAGGTATTCCTGATTTTTTTCACTCTGTCAGGGCTGAGGAGGGGTTCCCCAAACCACTGCAGCACTACTTCTGCCTGTCAGATGCCAGCCGTCCCTTGCCCCTGCTCTCTCCCATCCCGATGAATATCTGGTGTGCAGCTTGTTAAAGGGCTGGGGAAGAGGGAAGGGAGAGGAGAGGTCTGTATGTGAGAGGGAGCATCATCTGTTCTGAATGAGCAGGAAAGGGAAAGGTGGCAGAGTGAAAGCAGAGGGGAGGGGTTTAAGGCGCTGCTTTGCACAGCAAGGGCTGGCTGGGGAGGGGGGAGAGGAGAGGCAGGGGACGGTGCTCCCTGCCACCACAGGGTCTGTGCCACCTCCACGAGCTCTGTGTGCTTACTTTTCCTCCCAGGGCTGCTTCTCAGCTCTCCTCTTGACTGGGTTCCTGGGTTCTCCTTTCCTGGAGAGGCGCTTTTTTTTTTTTTTTTTTTTTGTGTGTGTGTGTGTGTGTGTGTGTGTGTGTGTGTGTTAAGGGGTGGGGACTGCATTCTTGCTTGAAATCACACAAACTGAAAACAGTGCCTAAAAACGGAGAACAGGGAGAATGCAGAAGCTGTACATTTATCAGGAGGCACATGTGTATGCATTCATCAGCACTGTGGAAATCCTTTTATCCAGGCTGAACCAAGGAATTTGGGAAAAGTGGGGGGAAGGAGGGAGAGCGTGATTCCTCTGACGCTCCTTTGCCTGTCAACCACCAAACTGCTGAAATGATGTTTGTTCAGGTGCATTGTTTGCCTGTGATCCAGCTAGTCCCAGGAAAAAGCTCTTTGGTGGTTTGCTTCCCTGCCCCCCCCCCCCCCCCTTTAAAAAAAAAAAAAAAAAAAAAGTCATTGATAATACCACACTGTCTCCCTAGCTTCATAAAATATTTCCTTTTCTGAAAAGCAAATGTCAGGCCAGCAGCAGATATGAGATAGAGCTGCCTGGTGACTGCAGGTTACCTTCAGGCTTTGTTGCCCTGTTCCCTAAACTTGACACCCCCACTCCTCCCCAGTTTTCTGTTCCAGGAGCCCCACACATTACAGCCCATCAGAAATGCTTTCACAGGAGATTTTCTGGGCAGGAAGAGAGAACTTGTCAAAATCAAAACATGATATAGGAACATGTCAGTAGCGCTGGAATCTGACAGCAATTTGTTCCATTTTCTACTGCAAAATTATTTTCAATTGATTTTTTTTTTCTTTTAAAGTTACACTATCACTAATGAAATAAATCAGCATTGGAATGACATTTTTACTTTTATATTACTGTATGGGTATTTTGCATCTTTTTATTTGCATTCTTGTTTTGGAACAAAGGGAAAAAATGAACCAGAGAACTTGTAGCATTTGAAAAGAAAGAAAAGAAATGTGATAGAAATTTTGATTTCTTACCATTTTAAATCTAGGATACATAACACCTTGTTAGGAGAGCTAAAGCAGAAAAATAGCTGTTGAGAATTTGAAAAAGACATGCACTAAAGAAATAAACTCACCTTTGACTATTCATTAATAGTCCTGTTATGCAGAGGACTGGGTTAGGAAAATACATCTCTATAGATGTACTTTTTACCAGTGTTCTTGTTCTTTGATCTGTATATGCAATTTGGATCTAAACAGATGGGATATGAATCTGGAGCCAGACCAAGGACTTTGGCTACTAAACACAAGTTTTGTGGATGTAATATCACTTTTCCACTTGTTGTCAGTTTATATTTCCCACTGCACAGTTTGGACAATTAAATCTGACTAGCCAGTTTGGCTTCTGCTTCTCATGAATTTGAATGGTGCTACCCTGGCTAGGATGCAAACAGCACAGAGGGCTCAGCTCAGCACTGGAACTATTTCCAATGAAGTAAGACATGGTATAATATACTGTTGATGAAATCCTGTTATGTTAGATCTTCTGCCTGCTCACAACCATTAGGAATGCTCCTTGTTTTTCCAGCAATATATATATATATATATATATTTTTTTTTAGGACTACGTCTACAATATATGAAATATCCTTTTAAAATTATGGCTTGGAGAGTACAATAACAGTTATGGGTTTTGTCTGCTTTTTTTTTTTTTTTAAATACACAGTTAAACTTACCCCAAAAGTACTAAACAGCAACTCATACAGCAGAAGAGTCAGTCCCAACTAGAATTATAACATTAGCTTTCAGGACAGGTTAAGTTGCTCGATGAGGCTTCCATGCCAGCACTAAGGACAGTGTCACCTTCATATAGGCATCAGCTCCGCTTCTTCTTTTATTTAATCTCTTGTAATAAGATTTAGAATGAATTTTTGTGCTAGGAAAAGCAGCCCAGCCAGCAGCCCTAGAGGAAGAGAGCCTCTGCAAGTCTGCAAAGCTAATATGACATGGGCTACGTCAGGAAGAGCCTTTCTTCCCACATCCCATGCACACACTCATCCAGTGCATCTCATCTACAAACCCAGTAGCCTCTAAGAGGACAGGGGTCTCCCAGACATGCAGAAGGGTGGGCTCACAGCATGATCATTTCTGCAGTGACAATTTTCCCACCTTGAGCTACAGCATTGTTTCATTTACAGGTAAGAAATTGCACTGTTTTATCCAATGTAAATAAAAACTCTCACATTTTGAACTGATTCCCGTTTTTTCCTGCCAGGATTTGAAACTCTGCTAACAGGCACTGCCATCTGCTGGCATAGATATCCCTTCACCGATATCCCTACAAAAGGGAAAAAGGTCTTAAAAGTGCAGCTCCCGCTAACCTGTGATTAGGTTGCAGAAAGCCATGTTTCCCCAACATCTCCACATGCATTAACCAGCTGGAACAGAGACCTCTCTCCTGACAAGAGGTGGGATGGCCGCACTGATCTGTGGATGCTGCCCAGTGCATACCCTAAGTGCATTTGTGTGCTGAGGAGGCCGCCTGTCACAGGACATGATACACCAGGCACGTTGCAAAGCACAGCAAAGATCACAGAACAGCAGATGCTCAAGAGGTTTGTACTTCCACCGACATAAAAAAGGACTTTTGGGAGCTGTCTCTGGAGACACGGTGCTTTTTGCGTGGGCCCATGTAAGTGCACGCAGCTTGACAAGTTTCATTACTTGACTTTTGCTTCCTTATTCTTACACTCTAAATTACAGCACTGTTGTACCTATGATTTCAACCGACGTCTTCCAGTTTGCACTGATTAAAGACCAGACACATCTGAGAACAGTTTTTCAGCTGGAAGCTACGCTTCATTGAGTCGGTGACATCAATGTGCCCTTGCTAATGTCGTTTAAAAGTTGTTAATGGCCTCACAAGTTTGAAATATATTAAAGAATTCTGGGTATCAGCTCACTGCAGAAGAGGAGGATTTAACACAAAATGGCAGTACAGTTTGGAATTATTCTCAGGCTAGAATGTAAACAAGGAAATGCAGAGGGAATGCTTCTGAATCAACAAGGCAAAGTTCTCTCCATGTTTGGGATGGGATTCATCTCAGCTAATGCCATTTAGGATACACAGGTCCAAGTCTAAATAGTCATGCTCTTTCTTTTCTAACCAATGCAGGGGACGGGTAGTACCAGGATGCATCTGAATTAGACCCCTAGTTTAGAATGGGATGAGCGCTCTAATTCCTGGAGTGCATGGACGCAAATTTCACTTCAGTGCAACATCTTGATTAATCTGGGGGTGCTCACAAGCTCTAACAGCTGTGCTCCACAGGACCTCTAGGGCTATTCAAGGGGATGAAATGATGGCAACTGGAATGCTCAATTCCTGGATTTGCAAACAGAACAGGATGTGGAAGAGCAAACTTTAATCTCATTTTGGTATAACAAAATAGCTCTCCAAGGACATTATGTATATAAAAAGCTTTCATAAAGCAAACATCAGTTTGGATTTTTTCTTGTTCCTGTAGAATTCAGCAGGGCAGTCCAATTTTTTGAGCTTTCACGAACCAAATGAGGAGTAAGCTCCATTTCCTTGAGGTTTCGCTGCACATAAATGAGCCATTCACACTGATGAGCACAGACTGGGCCATGACATTTATCACCCAAAGGGACTGTCTTCATTCTGAACACCAGTGACAGAATCTAAAGCTTGCTCTAAAATGAGTGGTGTCTGTTTATGGCTTTACATGCATTGAAAGAAGAGGGAGCAACAGGACCTTCAGGGAGCATTTTAATTTGCTGTGCAATTTGATCTCTGCAACAAGAGATGTCTCCTCCTGTTTGTCAACCATTAGCCTACTATCCCACTAGAAGAAAACAGTTGTAGGAGCCAGTGCTAGAAAACAGCTTCTAAGATCATCTCATCCTCCTCCACTCTTCCCTGGTGTACTGAACAAGAGCAAGACTTTCAAGTAAGGCTTTGAGAATCCAGATCAAAATTAAGTGATGCTCACCCACTCTGTCTTGAGTTCCTTTTGTGTTTTGGGGCTTATTCAAACCCCAAGCTCAAAACGAAACTTGGGAAATAGGAACAGAGGCAGACAAGGGGAAGGAAAAGTTTCTGCAATAAACCCAAACTCCCCCGCCTCTGCTAAGCATGTGTGGAGGAGTCTGCTTGCCATTTCCTTTGATATGATAATGAGGAGCTAATGCTAACCTGGGGAAAGAGACAGCTCTTCTTACAGTTACGTGGGGCTATTGCCTAGCACTGATCACATCCCAAATTGTTGCTATCTTTTAACTTCTGGATCACCCGCAAGTGTGTTAGGCCAATTCTTAGTGAACAGCCATTATAATTAACAGTAATTAAGCCCTTATTTTGCAGGCACAGCAGCAGAACCTAAGGCTGAGGAGCACCCAGAGACCAAACTTCCCATTGCAGCCGTGGGGCAAGGGAAGACCAGCGAGGGCACTGCTTGAGCTCATGAACTCGCGCCCTTGGGACACATCTATTCTGTGAATGAGCCACTGTGCCAGCCTGCAGGGCTGTTCACTGAGAGCTCAAACAAACGAAAAAATGCAGTAGCTGCAACACACTGCCAATAGTGCCAAATTTAGGAAAACAAACAAACAAACAAACAAAAAACCAACAGAATTCCAGAATTTCTCTTTCCAGAATTCAAAAAGATTTCTGACAAAAGCAAAAGTCTTGGTTCATTCAAATGGGAATCTTGTTGCATTAACTTCCTTTCTCGAACTGTACAGCCTTTGCTTTGCAGAGAAGGATGGGCACGTACAGGATGTAACAAGCAAGGTACACTCAATTTCTCAATCTCAGCCAGTAACCAGCCCCTTCATTTACAATGAATATCAACTCTAGCTTGTGCTTTGCCTGGCAATGATAAGAGACAGAGCCAGCAGCTCCTTCATTTAACCATAAGGAATATAACAGGGTATTTAGTTGATTCCAGGGAAGTCCACAAACATTTTTGCATGAAACTATAATAGACTAAATTGTGCTTTGGGGCACCACTGGGAGCACAAACAAGGCCCACCGTGCACCCTTGATGTCCAGGATTGTCACCTTCTATGAAACAACCATACACTGAACATCAGAGATCGGTGCAACAAAGTCATTGCCAGCATATCTCATGGTTATGTTCCAGGAGGCAAAATCTAGGGTGCAAAAATAACATCCCAAAGAGAGATTTAAGGCATGGAATATCAGCATGTCTAGTTTATTTAGCTGGTGTGTTTTAATGCTATTTACAATCTACTCCGTAATTAAAAGCGACTCAGCATTTGTTACAGCAGGTCCCACACAGCATTGCTCTGAGTTCATTTCGGGATTCTTTTCATCTCTTTTCTGTCTGCAGAAACCGTGACCCCCACTGACTCTAGTGAGGTCTTTTTATTACTGTTTAATCTCATGTGTGTGTGCCTGGCACCAGAAAAATCAAGAGCCTAGCAGCCCAGGGGACAAAAGGCCTCTATTTAGCCACAAAACAGGTTCTGTATGGACAGCATGTCCCCAGTGTTGCCCTTTCATCATTCTCCAAACATATTCAGGTGACTGGACAGAGCAGCTCTGGAGCCAGAAGTGGTCTGTTAGGCTAACCACCGTGGTAGACAGATAAGCTGGGCTATTAATTCCTGGCTTTTTTTGTTTTGTTTTGTTTTGTTTTGTTTTGTTTTATTTTGTTTTGTTTTGTTTCAAGTACTGTCAGTCATGCTAGAGCTCAGAGACTTGTCCCTTAGGACCTGGCTGAGGTCACCCAGCATTTACATTTTCAGTCGTGGTTAACCTGGGCAAGACTTGAACTAGAAACATATAGGTAAAAATCTTCTAACTCCATTTTAAATTTACAATATACGTGGCTCTGAATTTTACTGAGACACTAAACTGCTTCTTACAGTAGGATTTTTTGGAGACAGAAAAGTAGTGGAAGGGTCCATAAAAGAAGCAAAGCATAAATTCCTGCTGTCACAATCAAGTAGCATAGCAGTTGCTGACCATACGCGAGTACCGCGGACCGTCTGCACACTCTCTTCCCCTGAGAGGACTGCAAGTGCTCTGCCAGGGGATTTTATTGCTTGGTCAAATTCCAGCAGCTAAGCTGGGCTGTAGAGCAACTCTGCAAGTAAGTTTTATTCTTTTACATACAACAGATTGTCGAGCCAATTTCTGAGATGCATCTTACTATGACAACTACTAGGGAGCCTTTAAAATCAAACCATTTGTTCAATCCTTCCCTAAAGCATCTACATCCAGGAAGCAATCTGCATGGACCTGTTAAATTCAAGAACTGTGTTTATTAGAAAATGCCAGTAGAATCAGGTAACTTCTGAGCTCTTGGATTTACACATAATTTGCTAACATTAGGAAGATTTTCAGCAGTTTTTCAGTCATTTTGGAGCTTAAGAGAAACATTTCTAGAACTTTTTTTTTTTTTTTTTTTTTTTTTTTTCCCCAGGCCTTGCAGCAGCATTCAATATTTATAAGGAATTCCCTGCCTTGGTAGCACCAACTGACAGTTACGAAAAATAAGTACACTATAAAATGCATTAATATTTTAAATCTGCCAAAGACTGCTAGACAAAGATATTTCCAGCTTTTGCCTGACTGGTTGATATTTAGTTCAAGCAAATAACTGACAAAAGAAAACATATACGGGAGGAAAATGAGGGGGTGTATGGGAACTTGCAACAGCTACAGTAAAAAGTTTTTCTATATTTACACAATAAATCAGCAGCAGAATCAAGGAAAGAAAAAAAAATAAAAATCAAACCAGTCTTCTGGTTTCTACTCCAGCCACTTATTCATGGAACCACACTGTCTGTTATGTGCTCAGATATTGCTGTAGGATTCTGTAGTACATGAATAAAACCCTTCCATCTTCCAAATAAAATTTTGAGATTGTGCTGAATCTAGGCTTTTCCACAAAAATACAAATAACTCATGTTTAATGATGCAAGGGAGAGAAAAGATAAATCTTGGTATCACTGCAATAAAGTGCCTTTTTTATGAACATTCCCGTGTGCTGACTGCCTGACAGTACTGGACATGATCCAGGTCTGTTTACAGTGCCAGCATGTCTGTGTCCCTGACTCCTGGCGCATCTGTACATTTTGTTCTTGGCATATTTGTATCTATGGAGCCAGCTGACCTTGAAACTCTCACCACAGAAAAAAAAAAAAAAAAAAAAAATAGCAGCAGACAGAAAGCCTACCACCCCACACATATTTCATTGTTATTATCAGAGTATTTTTCCTCTGTTTGGTTTGCACAGAGATGATACTCAATAACACTGAAAATGTTCTTACTGTCCCTAGAGAGGCCTGTTCAGAGTAAAACCAAAGGAAATTAAAGACCTATCAAGCAATCCCCTGATACAGGTTCATAAATATAAAACTGCAGGCAGTGACTGGCTAAGACACTAAGGACAAAATGTGCTAAAACACTTTGACTTGGGTCCCTCTGTTCTTGTCTCCCCCATGCTCCCTGTTCCACAAGGAGATAGGGAAAGATGTTCCCTACCACTCATTATCACTGCATATTCACATAAAACAGAGAGAGGATGATGCATTTGCTGTGGGACTAACTTGCCATAGTACACTGCTTCTGTGACAGAAAGGCTTTGCAGGCATCTCTAAAAATACACCTCTTCCAGAGTGCTCTGAGAGCCACTTCTTTCCCTCAGGCAGTGGTTCAGCGCCTGATGGGACACACATAGGGAGCATCCTTGTGCGCCTCGTCCTGATGGTGCTACAGCCCCTGGGGTCTGAAGGCTCAAGAAAACTGAGCCAGACTCTGCCCCCTTACACGGACTGCATGCCGGCTGCTGTGCCTGGAGCACAGACTGCACAATGACTTCTGGCGGATCCTTAATCTGGGGACCCTTCTTCCTTAAAGCATTTTCCCTCCTCCTGAAGAGTCACTCAATGAGTTTTGCTGCGACCTGCTTCCTGACTGTATGAAACCACCACACAGGTCAGTGTCAACCTTCCTGGCAAGTCCTGAGAAAGAGACTGGGATGCTGAGAAACAAACTGGGTCCTCCAGAGTCTTCAGAGCCAAATTGCTCTGGAAGCGTGCTGACTACAGTTATGTTATCATACTCACTAGATTGCTCCCTTATTCACTGTAATTTGTGCAGCAACAGCTCACTAAAGTTGTGGCAAATCTGTTGGATTTACCCTGAAGTTATTCAGTGAAGGTCTCCTTTCAGGTCAGATTTGCCTGGGGCTTATTGCTTTTCCACACAGTGTACCAACTCTAAATTTCAGATCTGACTAGTGCTAAAATTGTACAAGAAATGATGCTTCATCCAAATGGATGAAATTTACTTTATTTTTCTTTTAGTCATGAAATTCATCCACTGTTTGATACATCTGAGACCAAGATTAAGGAGATCAGCGGAATCTTAGGCCATTATAAAACTATTTCAGAGTGCAGAACAACCACAGAAATAGCTCAGATGACTCTACAAGTCATGCTGTGCTCTGTTGTAAGAGCAGACGTAAGGAATTATTGACTAGATTTCCCAGAATGTACCAGTGTAAATGAGGCATAACACCAGAATTGTAGACATGTCAAAAGAAGTATAAGGAAGTTTTCCCAGGAAAATATGATGCCATATGGACATGGTAAATCCTAAAGCTTTGTTCTGGTGAAGTTTCTTTCAGTTCCCCAGGCTTTGCAATATCATAACATTTTCTAGAAAGATGACTGGGTTATGTCATCTCAGCACTTAAATTGCCTTGGGCTGTGGTGTTTTCACACTAACAATACCATCAGAAGTTGCAGACTCAGTACTATCCCATTCACAGGAATTGATTCATTTGTGCTGACAGCTTGCATACACCTTGTCATACGATAAAGTTATTGAAACTGAATTGCTAGAAGCGCTATGATCATTGCTTCAGGTGATTTATCAGGGACTTATTCAGCACTGAGCCAATGCCAAGAAAATTCCCTCATGTACCTAGACCAGATGTTCTCATCTGAACTATGTTAAATCTGAAACAAAACTAAAGCCAACAGACTTGTGGTGCTACTATAACCCTTGTTTCAACTCAGAACTACTCTCCCTTCTGTGCCTCCACAGGCACATCCCAAATCAGCCAAAAAACCACTGCTGGACAAAAGTTCAACCTCCGATTCCACCTGGTTGCTGTGCAAAAAGATTTTGGCATTTAAGAAAAGCTTGAACAATATTTTTTTTTTCTTTTTTTAAGTGAAGACTCTGGCCCTAATCCAAAAATGGAAGATTGAAATTCGTAGTACTCATGACATATATATATATATATATATGTCATGAGTACCACGAATTATTTTTTTCTTCCATTTTTTAAAGAGATTTTCCAATCACCTACAGAGCCAGCTGTTAATTCAAGCAGTCCCTGCAGAGGCCAGTAGAGGGTGATGGACAACCACGTTGCTTTTACTACCCTGACCATTTCCCGGGGTAAAGCCACACTCTCTGAGGTTTATCTGAGTGTGGGTGATGGAGACCTAGAGAAAATCTTGCTACAACGGATGAAGGTGCCTGCCTGGGCATAAATCAAGCTCCTCTTCAGAAAGCACCTCATAGCTCTGTGGAGCTAGACATGGCACACACTCACTGCAAAAGGGAAACTTCAGCACAGAGAGATTTCGATCTATGAACACACTGTGAGACAAAGGGCAGACGACTGTCTCCAGTTACCTAACCAAGTCCTGCACAAAGGTAGAGGCTCTAATGCCAGCTGCCTCTTGAAGCAGCTGGGTATCACCTCCAGCAACTTGTCCAAAACCTAACTAGGCACAGTCCAAGCAGAGCTGTGCTATGTGTCACTGCCCCTCATAGACCATGTTTGTTCCAGCCTGCATTTTAAGCCTTGCATACACAAAGACACATCGCTGACCATTTTCATCACTCATGCAAAACCAGCAGGCCACAGCTGATGCGTCAGCCTCTATTACCAAACGTGGTTACAGCTCTCTGCTATCCAGCCTGTTCTTACAGCTCTCCCAAGTGACTCGTTTTGATGGGTTCACTCATTTGTAAAACAGTCATTCTTTACATGGCTATTTCTAAAGTCCTGACCTTCAAAAGCAAGGCCCAGGGTTTTGAATAATCACCCAGCAAATGTACTTCTGAAAAGACAGTGTGGAGGAGAAGTACCTGCAGTTCTTTGCTTGGGAAAAATAGGATGCTCCATATTTTTTTTTTCCTTTTGATAATAGTAACCACACACAACTTTTATGGGTACAATGCAAGACTATCAGCCCTTTCTGCTGCTCTTAGAAACCAAGACAAAGTTACCACCCAGTTCTGTTATTACTAGTCATTAAACAGTCTGAGGTAGGTCTACCAGAAGGAGAGCAGGTGCTACAGGGGCTATAGTTCCCACTAGCACTGCCCGCATGGCATTAGGTACTCCTCAGCCATGCTTGCAGCTGCTCAGATGTACAAACTTGCATCCTGAATCCAGCTCTCCTTGTAGAGGCATTGCCCAGATCTCACAAGGCCAGGTTCCATGGGACTGTGAACCAAACTCAAACAATAATCAGGAATAACCTTTTTCCCAGTGGAAGAACAAAAAGCATAATACATGTAAAGAGAACGTGCTGATTTCTTCACCACCCTGTCCTATGTCTGTGTTGCCTCTGGGACCACATTCTTACTCTTGGGAAATAACTAAACAAGAAATTACTCCACACAACTTGTTTGCATCTTTACTCTGCCTGACACTGTGGTTCCATCCAACCTATTTTTTGCAAAGGGAATTCAACAGAGTCCTAATTCTTTCAAGTGATATGCTCTCAGCTTTCTTCATGACTCCCATGAGAGATCAGTACCTGACTTGAGTATGTCAGAATATCAGACCAGGCTTTCTACCTTGTTTTGCCTTTCTCTGCCTTGGTTGCCATCAGTGAAAAATAGGATGATGACTACTTCCTTTACTTCTCTCTCCCTTCCCTGCATTCCAAAAAAGAGGGTAAATTTCATTTATTAATGCTGATAGAGTACACTGAGACTTGTAGATAAAAGACTCAGTTTGCAGCAGAATATAATGTTCTATCTTGCAGGAAGCTTATGCTTTACTATTTATTTTCAAAGCACCTACTGACATTGCTAGGCAACTGGGACATTGTCCAAAATAAAAACAGCTATAATAAGGAAAGAAACGAACAAATTCTGACTCTAACAGTCTATACAATGCAGCTGAGGTCTGTCAGGAAAATAGACAATGGATGGAATTAATTCCTAAAGTTGGAAGAAAGTGAAGGTCAAAATGATCAGTTGTGGGTTGCCCAAAGAGTAAAGTTATAGATGCATTCTAAGAGGGACACAACCACCATCCAGAAGGTCCTGCCACAGAGGACACCAGGTCCTTTTACCATGGTAAAATTTTGGAACTGCTGAGCAGCAGCAAGATCAACTTACTGGATTTTCAAAGAGATTTTATACTGTGGCAGTACAAGGAATGGTCACTGTTGCACAAAGAATAAGGTAGTGTTATGTCTACACAGAACTCTTCATTTCTTCATTTGCAAAGTACAGTGGGTAAAAAAACTGAGGCACAGACCACAGCCTTACCTACAGTTTATGCTCTGTTCTCCAGAACCCTGTTCTCCATATCTAAAGTTCATATTCTGTTCTCCAGAAAATGAATTTTGCTGGTGATACACAGCCAAGAAAGGCAACTTGCAGGCAAGGATAATATATCTTAATCTGCTTATTCCTGTTCATGTACCTGCTTTCAGGCAGATGTCCATGTAGGTATGCCTGGCTGTGCACTGTGCCACCCCCCTCCTTATCAAGCTATCACGTTTGCTCAGGCAAGCAGGGTCTGACATGTTTCATATAACGCCTTTGGCTAGCTGTGCTCACAGCAGACCTGGACCTGACAGCCTCAGGGGCTCTCAAAGGTTGATGTAGGGACAACCCCTCGAGACCAGCATTTTAGAAACATCTCATGCCCTTGAGAACTTAGACTTCCATGAATACGTTTCTGTAACTTACAGAAGCATATCTATTTGGAAAAATGAGAGAAAAAGCACACAGAGGATGAAACGAAGCGTGCTCCCATTTCAAGGCTTCATAGCATTTGATCAACCTTAGTTCAAAAAAACTTGCTAGAGCACAGTGTGTACCTGAGACATCTGTGCTTGTTCTACAAAATTAATAAGCATTGTCACTGAATTGCAACTATTTACTAATTTTAATACTATCATAAATAACAGGCATGAGAGCTCTAATGTCTAATGCAGAAGCCTGATACTAGCAGGCAACCCGAAACGAAAATGTAGAAACAAAACTTCAACCGGTGTTAACTGGTGACACCAGCTGTTCAGCAACATGAGATGTACACTTTCCTACATAGCATTTTAGCCTTTTGTTTTCCTGGCATCTTGAAAAAAGATTTCAGACAACCCTGAGTCAGATCCCAAAGTCACTGTTCAGAGCCACCACTAGATTGCTAAAACTGTGCACTCATATTTTCATCTCAAACTGTCCTGTTTAAGAGTGCAGAAGAGAAGGGGAAAGCCGACAAGGACACAGCTGCCAGTATAAGAATATGGTGCTCCCTATCAATAAAAGTCTGGTTTTCTCCTCTGTATGCTTAGTTTAACTTTTTAAATGAAGCATTCAGTGACTAGAAGGTAGAAGCAACACATAACTGCTAACATCTGTCACTATTCTGCATGGCTATTACAAACCCTTACCCAGCTGAGGCTGAGGTGCTGATCCAGATGCACTGCTGGGTGCTGAGCTGCTGAACTGCTGGGTGCTGAACTGCTGGGTGTTCAGCTGCTGTCCTGGCAGGCTGTCCAGCAGCTGAACAGCTTCTGCCGAACACCCAGCTTAGCATGAGCAGGAAGGAAAGAAGTGCCTTTGTTGCAGTCCACCCATGGCCTACATTTTCAGGGGAAGTAAGGACCTCTCTGGCACTAACCTCTGCCAAGAAGCTGAATTACAAGTAAATGCAGGTAATGAGCTTTAGTACTTCCAGCGAGAAGCTGGCATAATTTCCTCTATGAACCATGTTGCATAAAAACTGCTTTCCCCATGCAACCTTATCAGCAGAGGTGTTCTACCTTGCAGGCTTGACAGGGGTCTGGGGGGGATTTTAGGCCGCATTGTTCCACAAAATCTTTCTTGCAGCTATGTTCTTCTAGCATAACAGCTTAAAGAGAGTGCTAAATTCTTTTCAGAAAGCACAGAGAAATTGTGACAAGTCACAGAAAAATTAAGTATGTGAGCGTGTCTCTAACATGCACAAAACAATCAGTGGGCAGCCAAGTCTCTCTCTCAGCCTACGAATTCATGACTACTTTTTTCCCCTCTCCCAAGCTCCCCTGCACTGCTCTGTAATGAACAGGTCAGGTAACACCTTCCCACAAATGAGGCCTCTGTTGCTGTGCGACTCTAATGACTTGAAGGAGTTAAATAACACAGGTCTCCGCCTTTCTGGATTTCCATGTGCACTGGCACAGCCAGCACTGCAGCTAGCTTTGTTCTTGAAGTTAAAGAGCCTATGCATTTATATTCTGTCGTTACAGTTAGCAAAGCAGGCCAAGGGCTTCAGCTACCTGCTGTCTAAGAATAAGGAAGGCTGAAGTGATTATGAACCTTTTCCTTTCATTAGTAGCAATGCCAGAAGCAGCTGGAAGGGACGATGGGTACAATCATTTTCAGCCGTTATACCATTCTTCCATTTCAGACACTTGCCCTCCTAGAGATTTACACTTTCTTCAAGCTTATCTGTGTGCTGGCATGCATGGCTATTTATTTAAGGAAGGGTGTCAGTGACACACACCCTGCTAAGAGAAACAAAAAGCCAGTTCTCATATTTCTCTCAGTGTATGATGGTGCTGGTTCACAGAAAAGAAAGTTTTAGGAATGAATCACAACAGTACATACATCAGAATGAACATTCAGTCTCTTGTTATTTCTATATGTGCTGCTACACTACTATCTAGAATATGCTCAGCATTTTACAGATAGAAAATGAGACGTAATTGGAAGGATGGAATCACCTCTCCAGGGACCCAGAATGAAACTGTAATGGATTTCAAATCCCTCCCCATGGTAAGCACAAAGTAAACCAGTACTGGGAGGCTGCCAGCCTAGTTACACTGAGGTTAATGAATAAACATCTGCCTGCAGTACTGACTTCCCCACCACACTTAAAATATGCATCTTTGATTACATCTTAGGGAGACTGCTTCTTCCATAAATAATCATTTCTGAAGATAAAGGCATTAAATCTGTGTGTTTTTCATTGACAAAACACATAGAGATTATCAATATTTATATAGAAAAACTGCTACTAGGTGAGCTGACTTTTCGCAGAATACTTGCTTTTAACAGAAAATTTTGACTTACTGTGAAAAACAGAATGCTAGAAAACAAACAAAAAATGACTTGCAAATATAGCAGGGGACATTCTGAGAACATTAGCTCAGTCACACCTTGTTTCCTATTTATTCTTTATAGGACAGTCTCCCTGAGAATACATTTTGGATAAAACAATAAAGCAAGCTCAGAAAAGGGGAGATGGTTATGAATGAGGAGAGCTCTTGGCTACTGGCATACCAAGGTCACTTCTGAAAATGCGATTTAATTCCTTGGTTATGGACACATCTTTGGAAGTGCTATCCTAGGAAAATAAATCAGCTGAACACACATAATATCCTAAATTTCCAAGAGTGTCTTGGATAAGTTCGAAGGTCCAACATGAGAAACAATACAGAGGAATCATTTTGGAGTTTAAGTTCTCAGCACTTCATGGGGATTACTGCCATTTAGGGGATCTCATTTGTCACTTGTGAAAATCTAGGTCCTTTACTCCCCTCCTGCTCTGCCTTTTTCATGCCAAATATAGGAATAATTTTCTGGCCTCAGACTGAATAAAGTTGTTAATTACACTCTTTCCTAAAAACCTGCAATTGAAATTCATTCCATGAGCTTCTGAAAGCTAGGGAAAGCTATTCTTTTTTATAATACTCTTTTGACATGTCTTAGTGGAAGAAAGAAGAAAGCCCATTCACTTTTAATTTCTCAGTTTTGAGGATAATATTTAACAGAAGTAAAACCCTTGAAGGGCTCAACGTGCTCTTTGAAGCTAGTGGGGTAAAAAAAAAAAAAACACCATTGAATTTCATTGCAGAAGAATTAGCTTCTTTCTTCAAAAAAAATGTGTTAAACAATCTGTAATATGTTATTTGAGGCAAGAAATTTAATTTGTGCCGTTATGAGCTGCCAATAAAGTGACCAGGACAGGATTCCTGCAGGTACTGGTATAGTATAATAATAACCAGATTTATTATTTCTGAGTATACCACATCAATTACTTAAAATGTAAAGTTATCTGCAGCAATTCCATCATCAGTGTTTCTGGTGCTATAATAGCCTGTATATGTTAGTATTACTAACAGCATACCTGCCTCACAGGAGTGTTAAGAGATAGATGGATTAAAATACTTGGGAGATGAAAAGTGCTGTTTAATTAAAATTAAATTAAAATTAAATTATCAGTTTTATTATTAATGACTGAGCTATTGAAACAATGCAATGGCTAATAACCAAACTCAACTCCTTGTATCAGTGCTTTTTGTCTTCAGAACACTCTGGGGCAAATGCTCTGTCACTGAGTCACAAAGCTCCTGTTTTTTAATTGTTTGAACAACTCTGTTTCTGCCCGAGTGTTAAATAACTTTTTAATGTACAAATCCTATTTCCAGCCTCTTCTAAGCCTCTGAGAAACTGAGGAGGTCCTGCCTACAGGATGTCCTCCACCCACCTTTGGTGGGTAGCTGGAAGCACTGGGTTCCTATTGCTGTATAAACCAGGGAAGACCAACCTCCTATCTGAGGTTTTTAATGTTGAGGGTAGAACTCAATTATTTATGGCAGGCATGAAAAGATATAAACTGCTTTATCCACCTAAGTTCTCTCTCTATTGATGGAGAAGAATGTGCACCTCTAGAAGAAAAGACATTCTTAGATACCTGTATTAGATTGAGAAGAAATGCCTTTCTAACTTGAGGGAACCAGAAGAATTAACTTAGATATGCCATTTTTTATGTGCATATAGGTAAATTGGATGATTCTGGGCTTAAATCACTTAATCCCTTAACAATAAGATATAAAGGCTCTACCAAAGGACTGAGAAATACTAGAGATACACATTTTTTCAAGCTCCTAGATCACAGCAATGCAGAGAGAGTAGCAGCATCTTTACTGCAAATAGTTAACTCCTGCAGTCCCTCTGCAAAGATTTCAGATGGACTCCTGGTTCCAGCTCAGATCTAGGAAGGAAACCCTAAACAAGGGTACATACATCTAATACAATTCAGACCAAATAAATCAAATTGCAAAGGGTTCTGCAGAATAAAGAAGGTATGAAAGACCTCCTCCAGTGTGGTTCCAAGACCACAAAGCCCATATAAAACAAAGGCATGATCCTCAAGTAGTCAAGGCACTTCTGTTGGCCTTATACTGCTGGGATGGGGCAAGAGACTGGGAGATGTTGCTGATAGTAACATCAGCTTCTTTGGGTAATATTACACTGCTTTCCCTAAATTCAGCAGCTTAACCCTTCTGCTGTATTTTTTGAATCCCCCTAGCAGCCACTCCTCTGCCTTTCACACAGAATACATAAACTGAGCCACAATGTTAATGAGCCATTGCATATAGATGAGCTGGCAACCAGTCTGAGCTGACACGGCCGCACATAAAAGCCAAGGAGGGCCTTGGGCTGGCTTCCGTTGGTACAGAAGCTGTTGGACCAAAGTCCTGTGGGAATTACATGGTCTAGGGGATACAGGAAGCTGGGCAGCTTTTTCTCCCACCTCCCTTCTGCAGTCACCTTTACTGCCCAACACCCAAGGTAAGAGGCTCAGTGCCACAGTATTTTCTTGGAGGCTGCCAGTGACACCAGGCTGGAAGGGCCTTGAAATATGGCTATGCAACAGAATACAGTGGGATAAGCTGATACGAGTTAGCAGCAAATTAGCTATTGTGGTTATTGCCAGTATTGTTGTTTTAACCCTGTATTAGTACCAGACAGTCTGTCTTGACCTCATAGTTACTGAAAGGCTAAGTATGTGCACCAGAACAGTTAACAAGAAATAGCTAACGATCTTTACAGCTAGACCGTAACTTCACTGTGTTTCAGTTTCAAGCAGTAACTTACGCATACCAGAAGTGCATTCAGATGCACTGTGAGATGCTCAGATGCTACAGTAATGAGTTTCTCAAAAGTACTGTTAAAAAAAAAGTAACCACCCTTAAATTCTCTCCCATTTGGTGCATGACAACATGTAGTGCATGGTTGACTTCCCCAGCCTCTTAGTCAATTACTTTTCTCAACTCATATAAACATCAACAGGGAAAAAGAAAAATCTGCATATGTGTTAGTAATAAATTTAAAAATCAGGACATACCACTTAAGGGTTGACTTGTCAGAAAATGGTAATTAAAGTGTTCCAGCTGACAGTGCCCCTTTAATGAATTATTAGTTATGTTCTCTGAGAACATTTGATGAAAGACACCAAAGTTCTTACTTAGACAAACCAATTTTCTGCATGATGCAATTTTACTGCACAAGAGGGGAAAAATCTCCATTACAGAATCAAACTAGAAAATAACCCAGTAATGGTTTGAATGATCAGGAAGTAACAGGTGCCCCTTCTGTTCTGATCGCCACTATGTCCTCCACCACAAACTTTTTCGATAGGTGCTTATCTAATATTTACCACTGTTTCCTTAAATTCTGTTAAAAAACTTATTAAAGTGCAGCAGAAGTTTAGGTCATCAGCTGCTAACTGTTAATAAGCACTATACATAGGTACCATAGTGACTAACCAGCTCAGTTTTAACACAAATACAGCAATGCCCAGGGACTGGTCCTTTTCATCTAATACCCAGGCACAGCAGAGGCTTCCAAACAGCGATACGTGCATTACACAAATGTCAAAATAGCCCACTTGTGCTGGACAGTGGCAGCAAGTTCTCTCTCCTTGCATACAGAGTCTTATAGGTGATTTTGCATAAGAGCCTCAGCGCATGCCAATATGTCTGATTAACCATAATTTGCTGTTGTGCATACCAGCAGAGTTCAAGCTGCTGGATCCTGACCCTGCTTTGCAGTGCTCCTGATTGAGGACAGGGGAGCTGAACAAGGCACAGAACATACGGGTGAGGAGGGGTGCGCTTGAAATGGACCAACAGCGGGCATCTCTTCCCCTCTTGGGTTGGTCTCAAGATGAGAGCCAAGATGAGAGACTCTCTGGCCTTAATTACTTTTGTTATCTTAAGCATTTCTTTTAATACTCTATTCACCTTCAAAATATGTATTCTCACCTTCCCTGTTTTTCCCAGGAATCTTTCAGAGTATCTGGGACAGAGAAGACAGGCTCCAGTACCTGACTTGTCATGTGAGATTAGGTTCTTCAAAGCTTTTCCTAAACACTTACCCACTAGGCTAGCTAAATATGAACAAAAGGGACAATTACTAAAAGTGAATACAGGTATAATTCATCTAATTTCAACAGAATCAGTCCAGTGTAAAATTGGCTCAAAGCTGTGAATCAGGACCAATGAAGCACTTAATTCTTTCCCTTCTCATTTTTTAGGCCTTTCTTTTTGTTCTGGTGATGTCGTGCCAGTGTTCTTTGTGCCACTAATCTTTTAGCCTGCTTCAAAACACCTACAATTCAGTTTCTTTTGGTTCAGATCACTAATGTGACTTTTAAAGTAGTGCTTACCTTAAACCAATTCAGCAGCCTAAAATTCCCACTGGTGTCAAATCCAGATCCCCTCAAGGGACACTAAAGCTTCCTGCTTATTACTTTCCTCTTCAAAGGGGAAGCAACCAGCCAGATTTTGTTTTTGATCTCCCCAAGCTCTCCAAGCTCTCTACCAGTATGGTAGAAGCAATGGGTGGGATTTCCTGTATTGGCTCCTACTCTCTTGCCTCTCAGACCTGTCTACCCCAAGACCTTCTGTGTCAATATACTATTTTCAGAAACCAGAAGCTTCCACCCCATGCTCACCCTGCAGACAGTGCACCATAAATGCAGGAGGTGGCTTGCAATAAAAGTTCCTAAGAACCTTCTTTGACCTTTCCTGAAAAGCACTTGTTGATGCTACAGGTTTCTCTAGATTGCTTTCCATTATCACACTCACGCTTGATGTCTTACGCCCCAGTGACGTTTATGTTGGCATCCGTTCATCTGGCTTAACCACCAGCCCTAGTAACAACAGGCAAATTGCATTGCTACCAACCACAGGCTACTTTTGATTTCAGAACTTCCAAGGCATTTAAGTGAGTTTTAACATGTGCAGGAGCAGCAGGGACACCCCCCCCCTCAACCTTCAGCCACCCTTTGGCAGGGGGGAAGGAGACAGGTAGTAGAAAGAGGCTCACATGCCTCATTTCCTTTCACCAAGTTTCTTGCTGGTTTCCAGCTCCATCCAGATCTGTCTGCCCTTGACTGTTCCAGGAGAAATGTAACAGAGAACAGCTCTGGGAATTCACATTTCTTGGCAGAAGTTCTGTGGACACCTCCCCCTCCCCCCCTCGATGGCTGGTAAGCAGTGATATTCTGGGGTAAATGGGTGGTCCTTGAAGGAGCGTGATAGTGGGAAGCACTTTCCAGCCATGCAGTTTGAGCATCCTGTACCTGAAAGCTACTAATGTCCTCTTGTGCTTCAAATGTAATCAGCAGCTCACCGTAACACTAAGGTACATCCTTACATCTCTGGACTACAGTGGGAATGAGGGAGTTTGGCAGAAGGATGCAGCTTTACCCTCCTTTACATACAATCACAAGACAAAGCAAAGGTGCTACAGAAGTGCCAGGCATCTCTTCCTTCAGCAGCACAGCCCAACAAAAGATGCACTAACACTGTGTAGTCTGAGGCTCTATTTCTTGTCTGCAAAACAGACTTGTGGTTTGGTGGGCATATTGGAGAAGGAGCTTAGCAGCTGAGATTCACACTCTTTTGTTAGCTCACCCTGAATATCTTCACAAGCCTTTTCTACAGAACAGGTAACTTGGACCACATTCAGCCTGTGGGTGGCTGATAAGTTTGCACATGCCATACTGAGTGCTCACAGAGATAAGATTTTATTTGTTTCTTGATTTCACAACACAGAGTTTTGATATGCAAACATGCCTTCTCTGCAGTATCCCACAATAAATACAAGATAACTTAAATTGGCTCATACTTTAATAAACTCTCTCAACTGCCTTCTGTGCTTCTGTGTAGGGAGAAGTGTTCACAGAGTAACCATGAAGCAGATAACAAACAGCAAAATATTTCCTGTTTGAAGCCCTAGAGCTTTCTGTCCCAAAGAGAAAAACAGGGAATTATAGAAGCAACGTTCACAACATAGATACAGCTACTACAATCTGAACAGCTACTGTGTGTGTAAGGTCAAGAGATAAGGGAGTTGATCTGACTTCATTCACCTGAAATTTGGATATTATATCTAAACTTGTCACTCAGGATGTCCACACAACCTGGTGGTGGGCAGGTGAGATGAGATGCTGTATAGAACAGCTCTTCCAGTCCTCTTACACTCTAGCTCTGGTATCCCAGATCAGCTGCCTGGGCTTTCCTAAAACTCTGAGGGGTAAAGTGAGGAGAAATGAATCCTTCATCAGATTTATACCACTTTGCTAGGACTATGGAAATCTCAAATCACATCCCAAAGTCTGCTTTGAATTCTGTATGAACTAGGACAACTGACACAAGATTTCTTAATGATTGTTAGTAACTGAAATAAGAGCCTTGCTTTTGGAAGTAACTTAGACTTGTGTTCAAATTAGGCACTTAACAGAAATACTTAAAATAGGAATCTTGGTACCTAAAGCTTGTGTAGCTGGAGAGTCAGCTATCTAAGTTTGACAGGAGTGATCAGATGAAAGAAATTTACCTTGAGGTGCCAGTTTTTGATGACTGGAGAGGAACTCTGAAGAACCTGAGCTACTAATGTAGGCTCTTCGATGAATTCCCTCAGGTTGGTGGAATGAATCCACACTGTAGAAAAGATTTTCAGTGAGATTTAAGCTCCTAAACGCAAGCAGGACTGATGCAAGATGTCTATGCAAATTAAGCTATGCTTTTCACTGGAAAAGAGGCAGTGGGTTATTTTTAAAGGGTATCTAAGAATGCAACAGTAATCTCATGTCTGTATGGCCTTGTCTGGAATACAGTGACCTTCTGCTGGAAATGCAATAGGTGTTGAACATTATGAGGCACAAAGAGCCACCGGGCACTTTGTTGATAGGATAATTTAAATACAAGACTTGCCCAGTGTGAGCACTCAAACTAAAGACTTTGATCTGCTTAGTACCTACTAATCAGCTTAATATTTGTCCATCTCAGAAAAACATTGTATATGCCCCTCTTTTCACTCCTTACTGAGAATATTAAGATATTAGGCACACAGAAGCTTTTCTTCTTCTTAGATGATAATAAATAAATTTCTACCAATATGGCAGTTGGGCATCTTCTATCTATGTATTCTCCTAAAACCAGAGCTCCATTAAAATACTGTCTACAGTAAACTGATGCTCTTTGCAGTCACTGAATTCATCCACATGACATCCTAGTTTTACTTCCATATTATGAGTAGATGGGGAAACAAACACTAAGAGGAGAGAGCACTTGTCCCATAGTACACAAAAAGAAGGGAAAAACTGGGAACTAGGTTCAAATATTTGGACTCTCTAGGGAATATTTTAACACTTGATTATGCTTCCTAGGTGCTGCAGCCAGAAGCCTTCTTATTAGGACAGATCAGCTTGCTTTATGGGTTGAAACACAATATATTCGCTAAGTTTACTCTTTACTGTGAAATAACAAAGAATAGAATGTGCTGAATACTAGTCTCTGACCTTGGTAATAAGTTGATTTAATTGGATTTGATTTTTCAAAT
Organism: Aythya marila; assembly: GCF_965140915.1. NCBI lineage: Eukaryota > Metazoa > Chordata > Aves > Anseriformes > Anatidae > Aythya > Aythya marila. The sequence goes on from NC_139064.1 coordinate 6,311,503, forward strand.
GTAGCATCTTAAGTCAGCCATAAACTCTGGAATTAGCATATCACATCTCAACACAGGAGAGATTTTAAAGTAGCATAAGGAGATGAAGTCCATGCCCAATGAATTTCAAATTACATTGAGGATGAACTCAGCCATATGCATGTTAAACTAAAATTGTGCAGACTCTGAGTGCATCAAGCAAAGTTATTAATGGCTTACATTTGCTATAAAGAATGCGAAGTAGCTATTTTGTATCCAGTTTGTTCATATGTCTCTTCACATCAATGACCCATGTGATGGGTCAATAATTCACTCAGTGTGCACTGAAAGCCAGAAATGTCTTGCAAGTCAATTACACTTATATAAATAATTAGGAACACAAAAGTAACTGAAGGATTGGAACAGAAAAAGCTGTACTGGTGAAACACTGCATACCGCAGGGACAGAAGACTGTCTTTAGATTTGCAGCTGGTGTACCCCAATACCTACAAAAGGCACTGTGCATACCCCTGAAAGCAGAAATTACCTTGAAAGGGGCAGTTCGGGGTTTTAGTATTTCAGAGAATAATCAGGTTTCTTTCTGCAGGAGACGTGGGAAAGAAAAAAAAAAAGAAAAAGGAGAATATTAGACAAATAGCTGACATCTGAGATTTGATTCTCAAAACTTGCTCCTGAAATGTTTAGCTTTAATGGCATTCAATTGTAGTAAGTCACAAGAACATTTTAACCAATCTGTTAGGCACAGGTGGGCTCTGTCTCTCTAATTCAGACAGACAAAAGTTGCTTCAGCAAACCTCATATTAAAGAGCACAAAATGTCTTTGATACCTTTGACTTCAGCTGAAAACCTCATAAGTCAGACTTTTTCACAGTCCAGAACTTGTGACCACAAACTCATTTTAAAAGCCGTGGTATTGGCTGCAGGACATGCTATACGTCCCTTCAAAAGGCACTGGAATAACTGCTGACACCCACCTCAAGATGCAGCAGCCAAGTAGAGATGAGGGAAAAACTATTGAGATGAGACTGTAAGGGGACAAAATGCATCTAGACAGCTTGGTTGAACATCATAGAAATCAGACATCAGGAACCAGAGGTAGGACATAATCTGTCATTCAAAGTTTGCAGTGCTGTCAGCGCTTGTGATCAGAGCACTGAATGACAGAAAGAAATCTTTCAAACTACTGATGTCTGATACTCTTACTGTTGAACCTCAACTGATTAAGCATGCAGCATCAGCCAGCAAATGCCAATCTACCTTGCAGCTGCTGTGTGACAGACTTGCAGGCGCAGTGAGCAGAAAAAGCAGAAAAAGGAGTATGGCAGATCAGCAGGTAGGTGATCATGTGTTTCAGTAAGCGCAGAATGTCAGATGGGCAGATTACTTTATGACTTTGCCATGAACTTCAGTACCCTATGCCTTTTTTTTTTTTTTTTTTTTTTTTTTGACTGCTTGAGGGACACATTCTGGTAGATAAGGGGAAAAAAAAAACAAAACAACAACAACAACAACAAAAACAACAGGTGTCCCACAGAATATTTGAGGGTTGTAGTCAAATGCATGACTGATTACCTCCTTTATGAGAGAGTCTAAACTATCCAAACAGGTACAACTGAATGTGCATCTCTTCAGAAATGCAAAGAGCCATTTCAATTTTTAACAATTTTATGATCTCACTGTTTGCTTCTTTGCTTTTTAGACACACAGTAAGAAATGAGATGCTACATTGTCCCTCCTAGATGCTCCCATTCCCTTTTACCAGCTGTAGCCCACCTCACTGATTACAGGAATCAGGGTCTCTCTTTATCCTTCTGGAGTAAAACAGGAAGTTCAAGGAAATAAGGCCAGAATTCCTATTAATGGAGAGCAAATCTGGAATGATACTCCTTTGATAAATCTACTGGAAAACTTCTGAACATCACTTCTGAATGTCAGACAGGCCACAGTCCTTCAGAGGATCCTAACACATGCTCATGAAGGAAGTAGTCTGCTAATATTTCTTACAAAGAGAAACTATAATCCTTGGTACAGAGACTCAAGAAACCAGGAGAACTGGATTACAAAACAAAGCCAAATAAAAGCAATTAGCAGAGAAAAGCAACAAATAGATGGAAAAGTAGTAAAAGAACTAATAGTAGAAAAAAACTCTCATAAAATATACATGGGTTTCACTTATGAGAGTACTAGTTACCAAAGGAAGGGAAATGAGAGGTTCTAAGTATTAAGCCTTATAGAATTTGTGCTGCAATGTAGCAAGTCTTTAATGTCTGGCAACTGATTTGTGCAGACTGGAAACTACTATACACACGGTTCAGTGATATAAATTTTCCAAGGAGAAAGATACACATGAACACACACTTTCATCTTGAGAAAAGACCTTCCTCACTTTGTTCTTTATCTTAAGAAAGCAATAGAAATAAATATGAAAGAGCTGCCCTCTCTATGGAAAAAATAGCAATAATTTGTATTCATAGTGCACCATTGCTCCTGAAAGATCCAAAAAAACTTTATAAATGACAGCTGTGTTCAGGGATCATTTCAGTTACTACTAAAGCAACATGCTACTCAGTGCAGGAAATCCGAAAGTTGCTTTGTAATAACATAACATTCTACAGCATGAAAAAAAAAAAAAAAAAAAAAAAAAAACCCACAACAGTATCGGTACTAAAATAGCCTTGCAGTTGCATATAAAGTAGTGGAATTACTGTTATTTCCTTTGCAGCCAAGGAAAATGAGTTAGAAAGCAATGGAAACAGTCTGAGACCACACATTCAGGACTACAGATTAAAAACTGCTTATTTCCAGACCAGTGAATCCAACTTTATTCTCTTCACATCCTTAACCGTTTAGGTGGAACTGCAGGCTACTGCTGCAGAATGCAGCTACCATATATCAGATCATCTGGTACATCTCCAATTTCTTTTTTTCCTCACAATCTCGCTATCTGAGAAATGCCTGAGGCTGAGGCTCCCAATGGCAACCTTGCAAAGCAGGGATTTGAATTTGGTTTATCAAGATCAAGGTTCCAGCTTTTCTGATGTGGTTGACTTGATGGTTTAGCAATGTTAAAGTCACCTTGCTAACCACAAACGATTGGGAAGCTAAGTTTACAGCCTAGCTAAGGTAAGGACTGCAGTAGGACAGCATTCTTAACGCTACATGAAACTATTCCCAGTTGCTGACTGGGACAGCCACCCACTGCACTGTTTACCCCGTTTCTATAAGCAGCTGAAAGATTGCAGCAGAGCAATAACACTGCAGCACGCAGTTCATACCATGAGTTGCAAACATTTGTTTGAAGTACTGCTAAGCTGTGTGCAGTCTTTGTCATCAAAACACAGTGGCAGAATTCAACTCTTCCTACTGCAGTATAATCCAGGTTAGGTGCTCATTTGCCTTTCTCTTATGTTCCTCAGCTTCACACAGAAGGAGTGTTACAGGTCTGTCAAATAGTAAATCCAATCCTGTCTTTAAGGCTGACTGAGCATGCCATGTGTGACCACACAGCAGGGCATGCAAGGCTGTTGCAGCCTGTTCTGAGTATTCTCTTACTGCAGCTCTACTCAAATTAGCTATACCCTGTGATGTGAACTACTGTGAGAAAACTTGGTATCATGGCAACATTTAATTTCTTCCTTTTCTTTAGTGCTGTGCAGAGTGCAAAGAGAGCAACTTCATGCTTTTCTTGTGCATTGAGCCTTCTTCCAACCATGCTGGGAGCTGTTGTAACCATGCCAAATATTTTCTGTTGGTTCTAGGTCCTTCTGTCATTATTTTCTGTCATACCCATTGCTAGGTATTTTTTTGGGGTGGTACAGAGCCACTATCAATTTAAACTCACCAACAGGTTGGACAGAAAGAGCGTACGTGAATGGAAGCTCTGAAATGACAGGGTAAAGCTGAGACACCTTGAGATTAGATGCCAAATCGGTGTCAGAACTGTCACAGTGTTCAAAGGTGGTCTCGCCTTGGGTAGCGGCTGTCTTCTAGCTTTGTGGCTGATGCCTGAGTCAGCTGCCTCTCAGCCTTCAGGGCGTTTGCAGAAAGCCCTTTCAGTGCACCGAGCTGATGACTGAGACTTGACATTGCCAATCTGCAGAAACAAATTGTAAGTTAATGATTCATCCCCTTTAATAATTCAGCAAAGAATAACAAAATGAGAGTGTGTGCAGAATTGGCTCACATGACTGTGTCCATTTTCACCGTGACTTTTATAGGTGGTGTTTATGCTGTACAGCCTTCCCAGCACACACATTACTGCAATAAGCTCTGTGGTTACACATTGCTTCTGCTCAGTCACACAGGTGAGACTTATTACAGCCTCCATCCCCACAGCTTTGGAGTGTAATGCCTTTTTCTGGCAACCAAAAAGAAAAGTGACTTGACAAAACTTGCCTTTCTCCTTTGAAAAATTTAACAGAAAGCAGATTATTTTATTTTCAAGATTTCTCAGTAAATCAGTAAGTGGAATACTCAACTAGCATAACACTTTGGGTATATTAAAGCCCCAGATTTTTCTTTTGCAACTGCAATGACACATCACACACAAAAACACTGCAAGGAGAATCTTTTTCTTTTGACCAAAGAGAAATCCCAAAAGATATAATTTGCTCGAGAAATAATTTCTCCCAGAGAGCCACTTCCTACTGAAAAATTAATGTTTTCAGTGAAAACCTAATTGTCTGAAAATAGAAATAGTTCTGCTGGGAAATCCCGCTACATGGTAAAGACAGCTTAGCTCCCAGTTCTCTCTTCTCCAGAGGCAAGATACCCAGCATGAGTGCATATCTCATGACATATCCTGAGGGTGAAGTGGATCATCTGCAACATGGGAATTCTCTGTCATAGTAGAAGGTGCTATGGGAGATGCAGTCTAGCTGAGAAATTAGTCTGGCACTGCAAAAATATATAATCAAATAATGAAGTTTCCTTTAGTCCCTATGAAGTGATCATTGCTAGAGAGTGCTGGCAAATGTTTTTGTCTAGACAGCTGTTTTACAAGTGCCACGTTTCCAGTAAGTGGCAGAAAGGGAGTATCTGGGCTGGCCTCTTGCCTCCGTGGCTCCTAAGGCAGGAAGAAATGCTGCTTTTGTATGTTTACCAAAGCCTTGATCGTGTTTGCATATGAGACATATGCTCTCTACGCAGCTGACCTCTTCTCCCTCAGTAAATGCAGCCATGGATTAACTTTGTGTGCAGCACTAAGTGCCATAATATTAATTGCTAACAATGACAGCACTGGCTTTACTGCTGTAAACCTTTGTACACCTGAAGTGTTTTAACCTTTGAGGACCCCAAAGAGTCCCAGCCTCCAAGGAAATATGATTTCTCAAGTGCCCGTTGTTGTGGTGCACGTTCTTTCATTTACTCATTTGCCTGTGTTCTCATCTGTGAATTATTCTTTCAAGTCAGCTTTGTGAGAGGAAACTGCAGCCTATCTTTTCAAGCTATGTGCAGCAGGCATAGTGTGAGCAACATTTCTGGATGCAAGCAGCTACTGTGAGTTATCAGACACCTCTGTGAAAGGTACGGCTCCAAGGCACATTCAAGTGAGTGGCACTAGGGGTGCTCAGCAGAACAAAGCAGAGAGCAAACTCCATAAAGCACGCACAAAGTACAATGAGAAGGAAGATCCAATTAAGGTAGTGGGTTAGAAACCCCTACAGTAACTGGATGACAAGGCATTACAGACATCTTCCTGAAGTCTTAGTCTCTTACATAATGATGGTTCCTGGAGAGTCCATACACCCCATACATCAGAGCATACGGGTTTCCTTCCTTTAAAAACCAGGGCATGGGGCAAGCAAGGCAGGAGACGTTACATGTACTTGTGCTATCACTGCCAGGGGTGGCTGGAACACTCCTGATTCACACAGTTTGAATGACAGAAGGATGAAACCTTCTTCCCCTCTTACTACAGAGGATAAGTTGGGCACTCACGTAAATTGGACTCACATAAAGCTGGATAGATCATACCTATGTGTTTACAGCAATCTGAGACAAAAGGTCATGTTCTAAAGATATTTCATATTCACAATGATTACAGAAAATGCAAAGCCCACAGGTAGGAAGAGGAAGGTACCACCTTGCCTCTCTTGCTTGAAAACAGCCATCACTGGAATGGGAATGGGAATGTTGTAGTAATTCTACTTTGCAGGAGAGGGGACAAAGCAGTGGATAAAATCCTTTGGTGTACCCACTAGAAATTCCAGTTGGACTTTAGGTTAGCAAAATATAGTCACTTGGAGTGAGGCTGTTCCAAGACTCCCAGCTAGCATGCCGCACCAGACTGAAGGATCACATCTCCCAGGTGTAACTGGGATTTCAGTCAATGCTTTGGAAGTACAGCCACAGTGTTCAGCGTTCAGATCTGATATCAGGAATAAATACCTAACAATGACATTGCCAAGTCCAAGAAGAAAGCTTGCCTGTGTCATTTTGACAGTACCAGCATTTCTGTTCCCTATGTTAACATGTCTGTCATAGATCAAGTGGGCATAGAGGATGGTGTAAATCAGATTCTTTTTAGAAAAATCCCTAGGGCTAACTGTAACTGGCTGCTGTAGGCAAGGTTATATTCTTGTTATACTTACAATCGATTTAATTCAAGGCCAGCTGTCTTTGGCAGTCCTTGATTCTGATATAATTTTGATAAAAGCAGTGAGACAGGGAGTTGGGATACTGCTACTGCCTTCCCATCCCAGCAGGCAAATTCCTGCTCTGGCCAGGGCATCTACTGAAAAGCAAATGAGCTGTAATCTCTAAAATTCTCAGTAGTAAAGCAGCCAGCAGAACATACACAATGAGACTAAGTGTTGTAGTTGGCTTTTCTAGTAAAAGAAAGGGATTTTATGATGTATTAGGAATTGGATATTTCACATACTTTGTTCAGAGAAAGTTCAACATAAAGAAACTATGGAAAGGACTGAAAGAAGACCTGATTTTTGAAAAGACTAAAATGGGACTGAAAAAACAACCCTTTAACTCTGTATCCCCCTTTCTTCTGCTGAAGCTCAATAGAACTTCATCTGAATCCCTAATAAAAATGTATTTCTGTCAAAAGTTGCAAGTTCTGTGGGCTGCTTTTCATTTATGCTGTCTCCCGCTAATGATTAGTCTCTGTCAACTTTGCTCATACATCCATTGCTGAGGGAAGAAATATGTTTGAAGCTATGGGTATCAAAACTTCAGTGAAATAATAAGTGACAAAGCATTGTTCTTGTCCGACCTCCATCAAGCCTCAAAAACCTTCCCTTTCCTTCACTCACTGATCTCCACCAGTGCTGCACGTGACTGAGATTAAAGCCATTTCCCCGGATTTCCAGCATTGCACTCAGGACTTACCCAAAGATCAGTTAAAGCTCCTGGTCATTATCCCCAGCATTCAAAATTTTTCAAAACAAAACAATTGAAAACAAGTAGGATTGAAGAGGACCATTCAGTTACATTTCTGGGTGAGCGGAGGAACTCCAGTTGGTATGTAACAATCAGGAACTCTATGGTTCTGGTTACCTACTTGCAGGAATATAGAGGGAGGAAAAATAGAAATGCATCTCTAAAGAACTACCTTTCTTAGCATTTATAAATTATTCTGGGTAGAGGGAATAGGTTAGTTAGGAAAGATCAGGAATTTGAGCATGGAAATCTAAAAGTTTCTGCTTATACCAGTGATCGCTGTGAAATATGAGACTGGAACAGGAAAGTAGAGACTCCTTGTTTTTGTAGCTAACCTTGACCTGTAATCTGTAGTCAGAGTGGTTCTACTGGTAAAAGTCCTATCACTTAATAGAAGCGGTGCAGTGCACCTTCTATGAACATAATATGCCGGGGGACAGCAGCAATGTTGCTGACTCCTGCAGCAAGACATTTCACATGCAGACAGACTGCAATACCACATTTATTTGGGCCCAGCAGGAAACATATTCTGGTAAATATTAGCTAAGACATAGTTGGGTTACCTTTGCTGATTTTAACTGAAAGGACCAAGTGCTATATTATATAACGTGCTTTATATAATCTCCTCTAGACAGTCTGTGATACACTTGCAGCATGCTTATACAGGGGGGAATTTTTGTCTTGCTGAAGAGAATCAACACACTTCAGTTGTGTGGGGGAGCAAGAAAGATCTGATGAAGGGACAATCCCTTTGTCATCCTGCCTGAAGAAGTGTGTAATTCTTCAGACTTTGATCTTCTTGAGGATAGCTAAATCAGGGCTTGTAGAACAGTCTGAGGACAGTGTAAGATTTAAAGAGGCAGGAAAAGAATGGTATAGTTGGGGATCTGTTTTCAAGGTTGCAGTCTGGACCATGCTGATTAGCTTGCTGTCATCATCTCTTCTGTGATTATTATCTGTTGATTTGTATGTCCAGATCCTTGTCAAATTTTGAAAGATTTCTAGTGAGGGATGAATCAGACCTACCAGAATTGTGGTAACGATTTGTCACAACCCTACATGGAAAGATGGCTAGATTAGAAACCCATTTTTTCCCTCAGATTTCTCTCCTCCACACTTGTTCAGTAGGATTAGGAGCTGACCTATGCCAAAAGCACACACATGCAGCGTAAGATGCACAGGGTGTGGCATCTGGGCATTTTGCACCGCCTCTGTTCAGATACTGACAGTGTCCACATTGCTGCCAAAAAGGATGAAATTAATAGCAATGACAGCTGAAGCTGCACATTTCCATACACAGGGGAGTTAAACACTGGAACGTTTCTGGTAATGGTGTGTTGCACATTAATGGTGTTTCCCCCCCCCCCTCCCCAAAGTATGCATTAACATGAACACATTAATAGTGCGTCAAGAAAATAAAACTTGAGGATTGTTTAGAAACTGACCTCATTCTCCCCCTTCCTCATGTACCTGCTTAAAGTTTAACCTTTGTCAGCTACAGTCACAACCAATAAATTAACAGCAAAAGTTTTAAACAGTGAAAAGCTACATTACAAATGACCTTCATTTTTGTCATCCTAAGTTTAATAAGCAGAGAAAGGTGGTTTCACTGTAAGTGCAGAAAAAGGTAGCTATATAGGAGAGAAACAAATACAAGCAAGGACATCAAATCACAGAATTTACTTCTGGCTTTACAAAATGTAATTAATTTTTACTTACTGATATTTTCCCTTTGCTACTGATTACTGTATCAAAAGGTAATCTGTGGTCCCCATAAGCATAACGTCGAATGGAAAGACTTGTTTTAGCCAGCTAAAACAATAGGCAGCTTCTCCAAGTCAATCTAGATGCCTCCAGAGTAAATGAAAGAAAGATTTGCCAAAGAACAGCTTATTACTTCGTAAGTGTGGAGACAAGACAAGTGGCTCCTCAGAGGGTTCATACTCTTCCTTTACTGGCAATTAGGAGTCAGCTGTACAACTGGCATAGGCAATTACCTAACATTTAAATTGCTTAATCTAAATAAGACAAATTTCACAGTAAACAACTCATGTCAATATATGTAATCAACTGCATATTTCTATGGATTACTCCCATTCTGGATAGAGGATATCAAGGCTTGAGGCAGCTCAGCAGCTCTTCCCGCAGGTATTTAAGCACATATTTCCCACTGAAACCAAGTGAAAATTGGGCAATCGGTTTTACTATGGTTTGTGTTCAAGTATTTTGCACCTAGCAAAAATGGAAGCCAGGGTAGGACAGGGTTAGTAATGTAGCATCTTTAGCTTGCATCTCAAAAATTATTGGTAAGTGTTCAATGCCACCTTTTATTGGGAAGGGTAAAATGGCAGCAAAACAACAACAAAACAATAGCAAACAGTTACAAAGTCCCCAGCACCACCTTATCTGAGATGCACTACTAATTGCCACCTCATTCTGAAGCAAGCAGTAGCTGCAGGTCCCTGAAACGTTCAAGTCTCTGCATGGCTGGGGACTTTATGCCCTTAGAGATGCGGTAAACTCAAGGCATCCTTTGTGTGAGTCACCAAGAAGAATAGTTTCCCCTCACGTTTTTAATTTGATTTTTGTTTAAGCTGAAGCATTTTGCCCCCAAGAAATGTGATTACTGTACATAGTGAAATTCAGCTACACAAGAAGAATTTTGTTTAACAAAAGGCTAAATAAATAGGCATACAGGGTACATTTCCAGGGTGGCTTAGCTAATCTAACACATCTTCTCTGGCAAAGGAACACATTTTATGCTTGAAGGGTGATCAACTCTGAAATGAATTATTTCTTCTAAGAACATTCCTAAGATATGGGTCAAAATCTGACCCTAGATCAGCCTCCGAACACAGCAATCGCTAACTCTACAGTGGATCAACCTCACCCCACACCTGCATGTCTGAATAACTCCAAATCTGGGAACTTCCCAAATGTAGGCTGATCCAAATTCCAGTCTGAACACATCTGTATTATTTTCCCCATCAATGACTCATATTGTCTGGGTCTCTTGTTAACATGGTCAGTCAAAGGACAAAATTAAGAGGGACACAGAGCTACATTTTCCTTTAAGGGTGGATTTCAGAATCTGACCCTTTTAGTCTTAGCATTACCTTTGTGGTGAGGAAACATCCAACACTTCTGTTGCTGGAATATAATTATTTACTTTATTCTGACCTAATAGTCCCAGCTTTTGTGTTTCCAGAATTTGAAATTCATGCCCTCAAACCCAGTCTGTAAATATGCTAAAAATAACTGCATCTGCCTGTCTTGATTACACCTTCTGCACCCTCTATTATTTCTTCCTAAATTCACTGTCTGTGTCACATTCAGGGTCTCCTAATGCCGATGTATGCACACAAGTACTTCTTAGTCCCCACTTCATCTTCTAGAAGGCAGAAAAACCTCAAAACTCAGCCACTTCCCACCTGCTCTCCCAATTCATGTCCACAATGAAGTCAGCTGCTTCTCTATGCCTCCGCTTATTCAGCTGAGCAGTGGAGTATGTTAACAGTTGACTGATTCAAAGTTTTGCGAGTTTACTGAGCAAGCCAAAATGATTCTTATTTTTTTTTTTTTTTCTGGAATGCTCCTTAGGCAAGAATCTGTTAGTTTCCTCATATACTTACTGGAACTTTTCCCCAGTAGCAAAGGGAAAATATGCAAATGATGTAACTTTTTCCTAAGCAAGTGTCTTGAGACTTCGGCAGGCTTTACTTCTTGCCCGCAGGTAAATGAGACCTGCATTACCCATAATGTTTATTACTTCTTATTCTCCAGAGCCCTATCAGCAGAGGGAATGTTCAACTACCTCCGGAAACGCTTTACCAGTCACATCACAGAGCGAAGCCGGCGAAGAGCAAGGCTTGTTTCTAAAGATGGAAGGTGCAACATAGAGTTTGGCAATGTAGAGCAGTCAAGGTTTGTCTTTTTGGTTGATATATGGACAACTATTCTGGATCTGAGGTGGAGATACAAAATGACTATCTTCATTTCAGCATTCTTAGGCAGCTGGTTTCTTTTTGGTCTCCTCTGGTATGTTGTGGCCTACATACACAAAGATCTTCCAGAATTCAACCCTTCCATAAATCACACCCCCTGTGTTGAGAATATCAATGGTCTGACTTCAGCCTTCCTGTTTTCCTTGGAGACCCAGGTAACCATTGGCTATGGCTTCAGATGTGTCACAGAACAATGTGTCACCGCCATTTTCCTGCTCATCTTCCAGTCTATCCTGGGGGTAATCATCAATTCCTTTATGTGTGGTGCCATCTTGGCCAAGATATCAAGGTCCAAAAACCGGGCTAAGACCATCACCTTCAGTAAGAATGCTGTAATCAGCAAACGTGGTGGGAAGCTCTGCCTGCTAATAAGGGTAGCAAACCTCAGGAAGAGTCTGCTAATTGGGAGCCACATCTATGGAAAACTCCTGAAGACCACCATCACCCCAGAAGGTGAGACAATCATTTTGGACCAGGTCAACATAGAATTTATAGTTGATGCCGGCAATGAGAATCTCTTCTTCATTTCCCCATTAACTATTTATCATATCATAGACAAGAACAGTCCATTCTTCCACACGGCAGCAGAAACCATTCTGCAGCAAGATTTTGAATTGGTGGTGTTTTTAGATGGCACTGTTGAAGCCACCAGTGCTACCTGTCAAGTAAGGACGTCTTACATCCCAGAAGAGGTGCTCTGGGGTTATCGCTTTGCTCCCATTGTGTCCAAGACCAAAGAAGGGAAATACAGAGTAGACTTCCAGAACTTCAGCAAGACTGTGGCTGTGGAGACTCCACACTGTGCCTTCTGTCTCTACAATGAGAAAGAAGCTAAAGCCAAAGAGAAGAAAGGTTATGACAATCCTGGTTTTGTCTTGTCAGAAAGCAGTGAAACCAGTGACACAAAAATGTAGCTCCAAATATTTACCAGATTGCACCTCTTTTCATAATGAATTCAATCTTGAGAAGATTAATAACTTAGTAAAACAAAAAAGAAACACAGATTTGTTTTAACTCTAAAACAGCATTTATCTTCTCATAAGCCTCAAATCAAAGAGGACCAGCACACAGTGATCTCCAGAACACTATTTAACTATGCTATATATTTAATAGAATTTTTAATTTTATTTTTATACCTATGGGACATTTTATGAAGCTGCTAAGTTGGAGTGTCTAACTCACCTAAGTTCTCAGAGGCATGCAAGTCTTAAAAAGCCTGAAAAGATGGAGAGAAACTTTAAATAATGCTAAAGATGCACAGAAGTCAGAATGAGAACATGAAAAGGAGAGACAGAAGGTAAATACGAAAAAAATACAAAGGGACTTAGGAGCCAAAATCTCCAAAAAAAAGGTATGTTTCTGGTTGCCAAAGTCCTCTGTAAAAGCAGACTCTTTGGCTCCAAACTACTTGAGCACTTTCAAATATTTTCAAACAATCCCTGCTTTCTTTGAGGCTGGTACATCTACAGAAATGGAGCACTAAGGGATGGGGCATGCTTGGGAAGGTAGTTGAAACAACAAAGCTTGGCTTGGACCATCCTGTTGCATCTACAACTTAGTTAAAAAAAAAAAAAAGCTTCTCTTCTGTGAAAGCCTCTGATTCCTTTCAGGAAAATAACTAAATGTAGAAGAAGTAAAAGGTGAAAAACAAGCAGAAGCAGAGACAACCACAACGAGAGAAGAGGAATCTTGAAGCTTATTCATGCATCATCCTTCAGATACTCTTCTCTCCATTTCCCCCAGGAGGTGACTACTTGTGATATATTGGAAATGTCTGAAGACAACTGTCCAGAAAGAAGGTGAGCCACAGTGGGGAGATGAATACATTGATTACTTCATATCTGGCAGAAAAGCAATTCTCTGGGAAAAGACAGGAAACTCCCAGCAATAGATGTATCCTTCAAAACAAACAAACAAACAAAAAACACAAACAAACAACAACAAACAAACAAACAAACAACAACAACAACAATAACAACAACATAAAACAAATACCAATGATCTCTTTCTTTGAAGAATGAGTCTTCTTAAAACAAGAACACAGGAAAGATTCACAGGTCCCATCCCATCCCCGTCCCCCACCTTCAGGTTCAGTTCCACATGGTTCATCTCACTGCAGAAAAATGTGCACCTCTGTAGCAAATGAGTCCTGCTCAGTGGTAGCTAAGTTGTGGTGAACATTTTCCTGGTACAATCTTTGACATTTAAGTTTCATATACAACAAGATGCTTCAATAGCTTTTTGGTGAATTTCCACATCCTCACAGCTTTTGTTTTCCCAACTAATTCTTTTGCTGAGAGTCCAAGTGGCAGACCAAAGAGGGAGTTTTTATGGGAACTCTTCCAGTGATGTAATTCATCTCATCTGTTTTCACCACTGTGGTAAAATAGAAAGGCCTTTTTAAATGCTGTTGGACTGAGTGTTTTTTAAAGAAAGGGAGAATTAAGCAGTCAAATGATAAGACAATTCTGTAAATAAATGGACTGTGAGAGTAGAAATATAAACATCTGGAAACCAAGACTGTTCAGGTCTCAGCCCCCGTGTAGCATCAACCCCTTTGTTGGTTCAGAACAAATCACTGTGTTTCCTATTTGCCATCTGTAACGTGGGACAAAGTACTTTGGCTGTACAAAGAACAATGTTAAGAACAAGTATGTCACTAAAGCACTTTAAAAGCCAATTCTCAACTGTCTCAGTCTTTCCTCTCTTCAAGGCACGGCTGTTACACCCATATTCACTTCTAGGTGGAAAGGCCAGCACAAAGCTCTGTTACCAGCATGGGTCACAACCACTAAATACGGCTGCCTGACGGCTGGCTGCAGGGCATGCTGCGACTGCCAGCAGAAATCTTTGAGGTAATTCACAGACATTGCCCAATATCTCAAGTGTACTGATTTTGCAGTCTTTCAAGCACTGCCAACTGTAAAACTACTTTTACAGCCCCAATCACCACAGCATCTGAGCCCCCCAACCAGTAGTGCCTCGCAGACCGTCTGTTTGGAAGGCCAGTAATTATCCCCCACATGGAGTGGCACGGCAAAGCACAAGCAGGGAGTGATTAGTGGCTATCCACAGAAATCTAGGAGGGAACAGGGAAGTGGAATGAAGTCTCAGGAGTGCCAGGCTTGTCTGAACCAAAAGGCTACTTCAGTGCTTCTCAGCCCTTCCATAACTGCTGCTACATTTCCTTTGCAGACTTCCTGCATAGTTGCCTGTGTGTAACTTCCCTGGAAAGCAGTACTGTCAGCACTCAAGGCTTACAAGTCACACCCCTCACCCCTGGGGGAAGAGACACACCAACATGCCCCTAACTGAAGGAGCTTGTCTTTACTGCACAGAAAAAGCAAGTCTATCATAAATCCATTTAAATGGTCCAATCCACTTTGACAGTGAGGTGACAGGGATGAATCCTGTTTTCTTTAATGAAAGACGGTCTGCAATGCTAGTGCTAGGGAAAAAAAAGTAATCATAGACTACTCTAGTGCCTGTCCAAGGGCAGTGCACATCCTCTAAATCTTAAAGGATCTCTAAGCAATGCACTTGGGCACCTCCCTTGGAAAGCTATCTCACAATCCTAAGTCTCTAAGTTCTTCTTGAGACAGCTTTCCTAGCCTTTTCCCCTAGGCCTCTATACGACGCGTGTGAGATGTTATTCTGTGCCTAGAAATATGTAGAGCTACCACAACTTAAACAGAAGACAGTTGATCTCACTGCAAGGATTGTTCAGTCTGAATCGCAGCTGATTGCTGTTAGCAATTGATTAGTCTTAATGCCATCTGATGTTCTGATGTTCACACCTTCTGACGGTTTGGTTGTGCCTTGCTCAACAACTGCCTTGCTGCCTACAGTATCCAAAAGGCGATTGTGTTCTTTCACTTTTTAGCACCACAAAGGTGGAACTGGCTGCTGCATGAACAGGGACAGCACCATGGGGACAGACTCCAGGTTGACAGGACCATGGCTGAGCTATCAAGCTTACTTGGAGAGGAATCATACTGGGACTGAACTGGGAATCTAGGAGTGAAACCCTCTTGCTGTCACCTCAGGAAACGCCTGCCACTGCCTCCTGCCCACAGTAGGAGATAGAGCCCTGCAGCCAGAGCCCAGCAGCAAGCGAACAATGAGTGGAATTTCCTCTTTCTGTCCAGAGAGGGCTGTTTGTCACCAGAGAGATAACGTCCCAGGGCAGGGAAAAAAGGTTATCGGGAGACATACCGCACACAGTGCCACTCAGGACAGACTCCATAGGAAATCTATTTTGGGGGCTGTCACCCGTACTGCCATTAAAAGAAAGTTCAGTTAAGAGGATGAAAATAAATTTAATCTTGCTAAGCAGAAGTGGCTGGAGGGAACCACAGATCCGATACTGGAAAACAAAGACTGGTTTCTTTACCCATGACAGCGTTTCATTTTGCCTCTCCACAGCACTCTTTTCTAAAGCCTTATGGTTCTCTTCTCCCTCCTTGCCTGTCCATCCAGTCTGCAATCTGTCCATACTGTAGCAGAAACAATTAGCCCTTTCCACAACTAGTCCTTTCCACACAGTGGAGTATGATGCAGGGGCTAACAGCTGGGTTGGTATAAAGCAAAGAAAGTCTCTTTCTCTTCAGGAGAGGAAACCAGACCATGTACTTACTGCTGGATTAAGGCCTAAAGGGTTTAGCTGTGAAAGTGCTAGCCAAGCAGCTAAGCTTGGGAATAATGTGTCTACACTAAACTTAATTTATCTTCTCATTTCACAAACAACATGTTTCTTCTACTGTATTTATTTTAAACATTCATTCAAGCTGTGCATAATATTTCAATCATTTTGAAATAGATTTACCCTCCTGCTGGCAAATGAATATGGCATCCCGCTGACTGCTGGAGAAAGGGCCATGAATTAAAATAACTGCTTTTAGTAAACTGACATGTGCTAGTTAGCTGTCTCCACACACCCTTTGGTAGTAATGGGTGAAGAGACCCCCTAAATAATAACAATAAAACAAACCCTGACAAACTGTTTAGATACTCATACTGACTTGCATCGTGGGAATGTGGCACACCAGTGCTAACCAGCTCACAGCAACTGCCTAGATGACTTCTGCATGTATGTGCTTCTTGTAAACTCAACTACTCACCCATAAACGAGTCAGCAGTGTGCAAAGCCCCAACACAAATGAGAGCAGCTGAGGTGTCACAGCCTCCTTCCTCTCCCCAGGCACCAAACTGATGTGGTTAGACACAAGTGAATTCAGCTGGGGAGAGCCTTTATTTCCCTCTCCCTTTTATTTTGCCCCCTTCAATTCACCCCTGCCTTGAACTGTCATGGTGTAGGCCCAATGCTTGTTCCCCACACAAGCAGAGGGAAACCACAGCACAATGGAAGGAATGTGAGCAGAGCCCCTGCTGTAGCAGGGATGTGGGAAACAGAGAAAGATCCTAAACCCTCCAGTGAATCTGTGCCCACAGCTTGCTGCTGCAGCCTGGGGAACCTCTCAGTGACAGCACTGTCACTGGTCCTAAATCAAGTATAACCCTGTGACGATTTCACTGCGACAAGAATGAGGAAGGCTAAAGCCCTCTCTCTGCAGCTGTGAGAATACACAACATGTTTCCCGAGGCCAAGCTGACATTCCTGTGGTGGAAACATCTGCCTGGTAAAGCTCATGACTTGAATAAACTCTCTGCTGCACGAGAAAGACAAATTCTCCCCATTCCAGGGAGCTGGACAGGCAAGGGAAGGCTACAAATGAGACAACCTTTTTCCACTTCCCATCTGCAAACTGCTAGCCAGCTTTAAGCACAGAAAGCATTAAAGCCCTCGCTCTCCCGGGTGGCCACATCCCACGTAAGGTCTGCAGCTCAGAGACGAAGTTACTGCAGAAAAGTTACTGGTAAGAAAACCAGCCCCCGGGCCAGGCTAGGATGCTAAAGCCCACGCAGGGGAGCTGTCAGACCGAGCTGAGCGATCCACGAGGATCTGTCTTCTGTCCTTCGGCCGCTGGATGGCACCCCTTCCCTCCGGATCAGCTCCGCAGCCGACCGGGAGACTGAGCAGGAGGCAGTCCTGAGCTTCACGTTGGCAGCGCAGCTAAGTTAACAGTGTGAACCGTGGCAATCTTGAAAGAGCAAAGCAAGAATTTATTGGAACTGTTCCTTATTTTATTACACAAAGTTTAATGCATTTAGTGACTTATTTTTGGCATGAGCTCTGCTCGCTGGATATATTTAGCCACTTCACAGAAGTGTTGGGAGACTTAATTCACTGCAATGAATTCAGAGGTGATGTGTAAGTGGAGGGCTGGGGGCTGTAAACATCACGTCCGCAGTGGCACCTAAAGCACCCTTAGCAGATCTTACGGTAGGTGAGGCAGGTTAGTAATGGCGAGGCTGGGTCTGGGGAGACTTATATTCCTTTTGTGACTGTTCTGCAACTCCAAGCAAGTTGCATTCCCTGCTTAGAGCCTCAGTTTCCCCAGCTGGAGAGAAAAAAGAGAAGAAGAAGAAGAAGAAAAAAAAAGGCAGCAAAACAGGCCACCTTGGGAAAGCCTTGAGTTCTAGGTCTGTGTTAGTTTTGCAACAGTGCCCACAAGTGCCTGCTCAGCTGCAGCCACCCTCTGATTTGGGAGTGTTTCTGGTGCGCTGCAGAGCCTACAGAAACTTGCACAGAGGACTTGCTGCCACCATAGCAATGTTCATAAACCATTATGTTACTGGATGGTGTCTCCAGAAGTCCGAATTATGAACTTTCGTGCTCCTGTGCTGGGAGCTTTACCAACACAACCGAAAACTCCTCACCAGCACCCAGAGGGGAGGTCACTGCCCAGTGCCCCCTGCTGACCACCACATGCCCCTTGCCCGGAGGGGAGCAGGCACAAGCAGCTGGGGCTGTGGGACAGGCAAGGAGAGGCTCATTGGAATGGGGTAGCTACCAACCACCACACTGGGCAGTTTGGGGCTCATCTCCCCTTCACTTGGAAGATGAGCATCCATTGACTGGTCCCTCAGTGCCCCCTACACTCTGCCAGGGTTTGGGGTGGTTTAAGGCAGGTCCCAGCACCCCAGATTATCCTCACCAGGGTCGTGGTGCTGATACCCCAGTGTTTGGGGTACCCCCAGCCTGTGGGTTTTGTGGTGGCCCCAGACTTGAGGCACAAGAGCTTTAAGGTTCAACCCCTCCACGAGGAACAGCTGCCTGAAACAGAAACACCCTCCAGTCTGTTTTAGCTCATGGCTGTGGTATTTTGGCCCCCAGAACCCAAGCAGGGGCTGGGTTATTTCCAGCACCAGCTGCTACCTCTGTGTGGGGGCACCAGGACCCCAGAGCTGGCACTCCAGGGCTGGGCAGCACCGCCCTCCCCGTGGGGCTCAGCACCCAGGGCTGCTGGGTGGGCTCCTTGGCTCTGGCGCACAGGGCTTTGCAGCAGCAGGGAGGGTGGTAAAGTAGGTCCAGCTCCAGGAGACAGAAAGCTAACAAAAAGCCAAAGCAAATAACAAGTTTGCAGCAGTTCCTGGAAAGGAAGAAGAAACCTCTTGTGTTGAAGTAGCTGTGCATTGAACTGCCAGAGTCCCTGTGCTCCTTCTCCTTTAGCAGTTACAACCGAATGTAAGAAACACAGCTCCTTTTTGGCCTGCTCCCTAGCTATGGGGATAAGGAGCAGGTAAGTCCCCTCACCAAGAACACTTGCCCTGCCCAGCAGACCTTTCGGTGTGTTTGCTGTGGCCATTCATACTGGTTGAAGTGGCTGCTCAGCTGCAAGCACACCTGGCCCTCACTGACACACCTGCTCACCCGAGGCCTTGGTGGGGGCAGCTCCTTCCCTGCTGCTGATGAATGTGAGGTGAAGAGCTGATGAGGGATGTTACGATGGCCTCAGAAAGTTGCCTTTCCTTCTTACCTGAGATTCTTTATAGTAGGTTTAATATTGGGGTCTGTTTGCTAATCTAGGAGCCTGAAGAGTAGAATTTTGTCAAAGATCTCTGAGATGTTCCTTATCTGACAGAAAAGTGTGAATTTTATGTGCATGGATTTCTACTTCTACAGATGAAAATATTAATATGTAGGTTAAATTAGTTCTTTGTGTGACCTTAGTCTCATTTCTTTTCTAATATGTTAGAAAAGCGTGAGCTTTATTTGCAAGTTCTGCTTTTACAGATGAAAATCATAATATATGTTATGCTAGGTATTGTGCAAAAGTATACAAATAAGGTCTTTGAAGTGAATTTATAAACCACAGTCTCAGATGTGCCTCTAGACTACAGCTCTAATTAGCACCAAATGCAGCAACACTCAGTTTGATGTGGGAGAACCTACATTGTTAGGAAGCGGGCTGAAGTCTAACAAACTAATTTCACAGATGTCATTAAAAATACTATATCAGCATAACAAGGCAGCTTGTAAAAATCTGTTATTGTAATAGTATAATAAAGTGAAGCTGGCTCATTTAACCCAGAATCTGCAGACCAATGGCCCTTTGCTTGGGATAGTAGGGGTGGAAAACAGCAGCTGGGTTCATCAGTGCTTTTAATACAAAGCTTCAGGCATAGTCATTTACTGTCACTGTGAACATTAAGAACGTGTATGAAATATTATCAGATAAATCCAGCTTCCTATTAAATATTTGCACCAACAGAAGTTATAGCAGATTTCCCATGTAGTTAATGTCTCATTAAGACTGGAAATCAGAGACGCTTGCTGGGCAGAAGAATGACAAATCCTTCCTTTCCTAATGACAACAATTTTCATACTGTAATATATATATGAATAATACATACATATAAATAATTTATATAAACACTTCCTCTTTACTAAAGGGAACGTCTTAGAATGGGGAAATCCCTCTCCATTGCAAAGATGCCTGTTAGAAACCCATGGTTGTTTAGAAATTGACCTTCAGGGTTCAAATATAATTCTTAGGTGTAGGAAATCAGTAAGCAGTTTCAGATAATGCCAGGTGCTTTCAAGGAAAGTCTGCCACGTATGTGTATAGACGATGGCTTCTGTGGGCCTTTATTCTCATTCACAGCTGGCCTATGAGCATTGTAGATAGCATCTCAGATGCTTGACACAGGAAGAATTTGGCGTCTCCTAACTTAAAGCATCTAACAAGTGCTTAAGGAAGGGCCTTCATCCTCTGGACTAAGGAGTGACTGAGTGGGAATAAAAAGGCTTCTCCAAAATATAACTGAAAGCAGGTTCTAAACCTGATATCTGTAATTAAGCAGTAAGAATAACTTTTTGTTCTCCCATTCCAGGTTCCTCTGATATGCAGACACTGAGGCAGGTACATCTCAAATATAAAAACCTGTGGGATAGAACCCAGCCAAAGGAGCTCTGAGACTGTGAGGCCATCACAGCTTCTACTTACTCTATAAGCTGCAACACTTAGAGACGGTGACATATAAAGCTAATTCTAGTTTTGCATATTTAATCTACATCCCATTAAATGTTTGAACTTGGGGAGCAGAACAGAAGTACTGGGTGAACACTACACCGCTAGAAAATAATAGCTAAATTACCACTCATTTCAATGGGAGCAGGGCTTCCTGGTGAGGTCTGAGTTCTGAACTTCAATGCAGAGATGATTTTCTGCTATTCCAGTTGCCTCATGGCTCACAATCACATGATTCCAACCATCTGTTTTGTAAACTTTCTGATTTAAGCTTGAAATACTTGAATTCCATCTGCCTTGTCCTCCTGGGAAAAGCAAAAAGTAGCTTTAGTACCATCACATTCCTTGTTTATTTTCTCTCGGTTTGTCCCAGAAACTTGTGTTGGGAGGGGACATCCCCCATTATCATCCCTAGGGCTTCCAGCATTGCAAAGTTAGCCTGCTTCTGGGGATACCGATGGGCTGCTCCACTTTATGCGTTATCTATCACTTGTTCTTCACCTGAGGAATGCAAACTATTAAGATCTTATGAAAATGCTAAAACGTGCCTGGGAAGTGCCCCACC